>NC_136261.1:377145318-377325318 GCF_964187855.1 Myxine glutinosa | reverse complement strand
ATTTATATCTATATATATATCTATATATATATATATATATATATATATATATATATATATATATCTATATATATATATATATATATATTGTATATATGCATATATACTGTATATACACATTTACACATATATATATCGACTCACACACACACACACACACACACACACACACACACACACACACACACACACATACACACGTACACACACATTTACACCCACACACATGCACACACATATACACATACAAACACATGTACACATAAAGACATACTCATCATACTCATAGCCGGCGAAGCCGGTGTTGTGAATAAACGTGTACGTATTATGTTGAAAACCAGATTATGCTGGATCCCTTGGCTTGATAATTCCGAAGCTGTGACGCACCAAATCTCTCAATGGAGGCCGCCATCTTGCGGATGCGGAAGTATGCATAACAAATTGAATAAATTTCAACAGGAGTTTGCTTCACCCGTCTTTATTTGATTCACAATCTTATGCACCTCTAATTTGTAATTAAAATACTTTAAGACCAACCTCGGCCTGCACGGGCCTGGTTATCTTCAACGAAATCGTCACCAAACACTGGAACCAATGAGATGCGGGCATTTGAAAAAATATTTCAGAAACCAAATCACTCAATGAAGGCCGCCATCTTCCGGATGCGGAAGTATGCATCAAACAATTGCGAAAAAGTTCAATAGGAGTTTGTTTCACCCGTCTTTGTTTGATTCACAATCTTATACACCTCTGATTTGTAATTAAAATACTTTAAGAACAACCTCATTATCTTCAACGAAAATCGTCACCAACACCGGAACCAATGAGATTCGAGCATTTGAAAAAATATTTTTTTAAAGCTTATTACGCATTTCGGAGGGTGAAAATGGCATCGAATATACTAAAATTGACGAAGAATTATTTTTTAGAAATCTCGCGGCCGTAGGGTAAATTTTTTCATGGCCGGAAATATCCGAAGTTGAGACGGAATTCACCGAATTAATCAAGAAGTAAATTTTATGAATTTTAATCTCATCCAGAATGCAAATGGTGTAATTTTAGGTCTGAATTTGCGAAATTTTGTGAGCTGACTAATCAGTGATCAGCTTAGGTCAGCCAATCAGCGCCATCGACACGGTTTGATTAACGACAGTCAAACATTGCCGTTGAAACGGCGCTATCGTCTGACCTGTCGGCACTGATCTTACTGCAAGCTAACTTCTTCTGGTGGGGGAGCCGCAGTGCCCAGAGAGAACCAGTCCTGACAGCGACTGAAGTTAGAAGACTACACACATACTGTGAAAACGTATGTTAAGCCCAGTTAAAATTTCTTAAAATAGGCCTTAAGCTAGCACATCATATAGTTACTTCCTTAAGGTGGGTTTTCACGGGACACGCGAATGGTTCGCGAAGGATGCGAATGTCGAAAAAATGGCAAAGTCCAACATTTGTGTTTTAGGCTCCAAAAGTTCGCCAAACATGCGCGGGGGTTCGGAAGCGTCGTCAATTGTTCGCAGGAGTCGTTTTTTGTTCGGCGGGAATTTCAAAAAGTTTGAAAACTTATTTTGTTTGTTTGTTTGAAAAGTTTGTTTGTTTGAAAAAAAAAGTTCGGTACTTGTCTCCCTAGTCTGCGGAGGGACGGATAAAGGTATTCGGGATAAACCCTGTACCCATGACCCTGATCCGTTCCATCCCGCGGGATAGCGTTACAAGTGCCAGGAGCGGAGACGGTCAGCTTAACAAGACAAGGGACTAACCACCCCTTGCTGAGAAGGAAGAGCCGTACTCCGTATCTGTAACAATTGGTGGCTGGGAGTGAGATTCGAGGCCCGAACCAAATTTTTTATAACATCAAAAAAAATTGGTCGAAATTAGGAGCGGCCGAAATTTTGTTTAACATCCCAAATTGAGTCGTGCCATGGACAATCAAGGCGATCGGATGCAGGTGGGTGAATTAGAAGAGGGGTTAGGGGTAACCCAGGACCACAGGGAAGAAATGGAGCAGAGCAATGAGGAGGTGGTTGAGGGAGTTTCAGGTGCACAAAATGGCACCCTCACGCACGTGGTTGGAGAGGCGCAAAATGGCACCTCACACAAACGCGCAGTAGCCGAGCCCGCTGTATCAGCGGGCTTTAACATGCAGCCGTTTGACATGCAGCAGTTCTTGGCACGGTTCAGCGAATATATGGCAGAGTCGAAGTGCGACAATGAAAAAAGAAGCAGGGAAATGAAAGAAATGGAAGACAGAAGGAGGTCTGATAGTGAGAAAATGGAAAACAGAATGGGGGAGCGACTAGGAAATCAAATCGTGGGGCTAGAAGCTAAATTTGAGGGGTTAGACAATAAATTTGAGGGGTTGGACAATAAATTTGAGGGTTTAGACAAGAAATTTGAGGGTTTAGACAAGAAATTTGAGGGTAAATTTGAGGGGTTAGACAATAATTTTAAGGGGTTGGACAATAAATTTGAAGGGTTAGACAACGGGATAAAAGAGGTGAAGAATGGGTTAACAGGGTTGGAAAATAGAATGGCTACCCAGGAGAACCAGATGGAAGGAATGAAGAATGGGCTAGGGGGGTTAGAAAACACAATGGACGACAAATTGCGGGAAGTAGGGGAGCAATCCGCCCAGGAAATCAAACGGATGGGGAACCAGATAGAGGAGGTGAAAATCGGGTTGGAAGGTAAACTGGATGCTCAGAGGGATGAATTGGAACAGATGAGGGTGGCATCTACTAAAGAAATGGGAGAAATGGGAGAAATGGGGGAGGAGATAAGACGAGGTGTGGGTGAGGATGTCTTGGGGTACGTGAGGAGGTAAAGCGAGGTGAGAAGCGTATGGAGAAAGAGGTGAGAAATGGGATGGCTAGGTTACAAGGGGGCATAGAGGACCTGACACCGGAAGTAGAGCAGCTGACGGTGGGACAAAAAGAACTAGTGGATCAAGTAGAAAAGAACACTGTGGTACTAGGAGGGTTGAAAGCGACACAAAACGAAATAAAAAATGACTTGATAGCGACGAAGAGGGAATGTCAGATGGTACATGAGGGACTGACAACGAGGTTGGACGAGGTGACGGAGGCAATGGAGACAAAGGACCGGGAGGTGAGGACGCATATAGAAACGGTCAAGGTGGCCTTAGAGGACGAAATTGAGGAGACGCACCGGGAAATAAAAGAGGTGAAGCAGAAATTAGAGGAAGTGGAAGAGGGGTGAGTGAAATTAAGAAGAGACGGAGGGAAACTAAGAAGGAGATCAAGGAGGAAGTAATGGAATATGTGCAAGGTCAGTGCTCAAATCGTGATGGTGTGCTCGCTAACCAAATAAAGAGTTTGCAGGTGGCGGAGGAGGTGCGGAGACGAGGTGCCGAGGTGAGTGGCATTATACGCGGAAATGTATATGGTGTGAGGGGAGCTTCAGTCGGCTTGGGGGTTGGTTTGGACCCGGGTGTTTGTGAGAGGCCACTGGTAAAGTGTGCGACAGGTGCAGAGAGTGAAGGAGGAGGTGTGCGAGAATGTCCGACTATGGGGTGTGTGAGGAAAAAGTGCGCGCCGAGGAGTGAGTGTGCTGTCGAGAGTGAGTTGGTCATAGCGCGTGTGCGGGGGGGCACATGGAAGCGCGGGATGGGGAGTGTTACAGGGGATGTGACGGAAGCATGCACACCTGTGGTGAGTGTTACGGAGGGTGTAACGGGAGAGTGTGCGCGAGAAAGGTGTGTAACAGAGGAGTGTATGGGTACAGAGTGCGCGGTCGAGAGTAAGGGTGAATGCGCGACAGAGTGTAGTGGTAAAAGTAGTGAGAGTGACAAGGAGCGTGAGTCGGTTGTGGCAGGTGAGAGAGGATGTACACCTGGAATGGAAGGATGCACACCTGGAATGGTAGTGAGGCACGTGGTTGGGTGTACGGAGGAGAGCACACCTGTGGTTGTCACAGAGGAGGTGACCAAGGAGGAGGCGAGAAGAGGAGTGTTGGTGAGGTGTGCGAACGACGAGTGTGTGCAAAGGTGTGCGGTGGTCAGGTGTGTGACCAAGTCTGTGAGCGGAATGAGTGCACCTGGGTGTGTAAGAGAAGGTGCAATGACAAATAGCATGGAGACAGCTGGATGTGTGAGCAAGGAACGGGCTGCGGGGTGTAAGCATGCAAGTGGAGCATCGACGCTAAACGGGTTAGCGGTTAGACCGACTTATAGCCGAAGCGGGCCCTCTGTGCGTGCCGGGCAGCTTCGTGTGCCACGGGGACCAGCGGGGATCGTAACCGCGGCGGTTTCGAAAGAGCCGCCGTATGCGATCCACGCCGGGCCGTTCTCTGAACGGCCGTGTCCGTGCTCCGCCAGGCGGAATGGGCGGCCCGGTAAGAAGGGTCGTCATGGCGACCCCTTTTTGTTGAGGCGTTCCGGCAGGGCGAGATTGGGCCATTGGACGGCTCCGTGCCGAGATGGTGCGTGGGATCTCGGCCCGGGTAAACCTCCTTCCCTGCACCGAAGGCCGGACGGATCCAACCGCCGGCACCAAACAACCCGCGTTCATTGCTCGGCTTTGCGAAGCCGAGCTTTGGAGATGAATTGGCGCACCGAGAGGCTCAAGTGAGTAGACGTGTGATGATGATAGTGTTTTGGACCCGAAATTGAAAAGCAAAATTTGATGATTGGCAAAGGATTGGCAGATTGATTGGCAGATGATTGGTAGAGTGATTGGCAAATTTTTGATTAGTTGGAATTTGGATGGGCCAAATTGATAGTGAGAGATACCCGATGTGAAGGGATGGTAAATCCACCATCCCTCAAAAAACGGGGGCAAGGGAGCACTAGTTATGAGGTTTGGCAGTGAAAACTAGCCCGGGAGGGTTAGGATGTAGTGTGTAGGGACCTAGAGATTGACAATAGGTAACGGTAAGGTTAGGTAGTAACAATGATACCTGTAGTGGGGATGCAGGTAGATTAGTTTGGATTATAATGACGAGGGAGTGCAATAATGTAAGGGGCGACTGGGAAGCGCGAGTTTTAACAGGGCACCAGGTAGATTAGATGATTCCGTGTGAGTGTTGGAGGCGTATTCAGAAGTGTATTGTGAAAAGTGTATGAGTGAGTGTTGATATCGAGCAAATGAGGAATTGCGGGGCAATGCTCGGGAGAGATGTGTGTGTGACCGTGGGAGAATTTGGGTGCCTGAGGCAATGGTGTTTGAGGATCGAAAGTGTATTGAGTGTGGAAGTGTATGGAGCAGTGAGTGAGGAACGATTGAGATTGCACAGGTGTGCAACTGAACAGGTGTATGGAGCAATGTATGAGGGAGTGATGGTGATGTGTGTTGTGTTGACCAAAATGGTCCACGAGGAAGGAGGGTGCAGGTGGCACCAGGTGAGATTGCACAGGTGTGCAACTACAGGTGAATGGGGAATGGTTGTGTGGATTACATGGAGTGTGGAATATATGGAGTATGGAATGGATGGTCGTGGAGTGAGTATGGTGGAAACTGTGGAGGGGAGTGGATGGTGCGAAGGAGTGAATGGGGGAAGAATGGACCCCCATCACGAATACCCGGGGAGGGTGGTGTAAGTGTTAGGTAGAGGGTACAGGTAAATTGTGGTTGGATATTGGCATCTGTGGTGCGTGGTGGAAGAATGATGGTTTAACGGGTGCATTAGTGTCGTGGAAATGGCTGGGCTTGTAGCCTGTTAGTGCGTGTAGTTGGTTGAGCACACCACCTCTGTGAGGATGTCGGCCAGGTGAGGCCGCAGGTGGGCTCTGGGAGCCGGTAGAGTTGTGGATGGGGCCCGAGGATCCGGAGGACGGACACGGGTAGCCCAGTGCCAGAGGGCACCGAGGGGTGACAGAGCCAGGAGGGGCCTTCCCTAGTTAGATAGGTTAGGGTGAGGAGCTAGGTAAGCTCGGGTGGCAACTACAGTGGTGGAGGTGTGCAGGTGGGTAGACCTGCTGGGAGAGCTACACGTCTCAGCCCGGAAATTGTGCAAGGGCACCGGGAGATGAATCGGGGGAGTGAGACCCCAAATTGAGAAGCACCACAGTTTGGTCAATGGGAATTGGTTTTTAGAACCCACAGTGTAAGTTGGCCAATGGATGGGCAGGGAAGACCCCGGGTAGGGTAAAGTGTGTTAATGTCAGTTAGAGGATAGTTAGGATGGAAATCTCCTCGCACCATCTGCATCCACTCACCTGAGGTGACGCTACTCCACACCATGCCAGGTTTGATTATTTTTATTGTGCAAATGTTTGGATTGTGAGACGCATCATGACGTGGGTGTGACATTGTGCTTTGTGTTCCATCTCTCCCTCCTTATGAGGATTGATGATGAATTGGTGATGGCAAATTTTGGTTAGAGGGATTGTGGTGACGAATTTGTTATAGGGGAAATATAGGGGGGAGACGTGACAGTAGTGACGAATTTGTAAAGGTGTAGGTTTTTGTAAATATGGGAAGGGCCAAGGGGGGGGGGTAGTGTAGGTCACATGTGGGGGGGCGTATGGTAGGGACGAGCATTTCTCACTTTGCTCTCCGTATGCACCTCGTCCTGCATTAACTTGTTTGATGTGTACCCTTATGACCCTACCCCCTCGCTCACCTGTCTTCTCCCCCCCCCCCCTTGTCTCCCACCCGAGGACTGTGTGCCACTAGGCGTCTAGGGGAGCGTGCGGAGGTCGCCTTGTGTGCCAGGACCCTCGCATCCAGCATGCATTGCATTGATGTACCACTTTATGGACCGCTGTTCTGCGGCCAAGTACCACTTGATGGACCCCAGGTTCTGGGGCAGGGCACCTCTGTTGGAGACCGGCCATCGTGGCCAGGTAATCTTGCTTGCGGACCTCGGTAAGGTGGCACCTATGCCCAACATGTGGACCATCCTTAGTTGGCCCCTGTGGCCCTAAATTAAAAAAATGGACACTTTGTGTTTTTTATTTCCAAGTAGGCCGCATGAAACAAGAAGACATCGGGAAGAACATCGGCCCAGCAGAGAAGGAGAAGACCACCACCAGTTGTTTTTTTGTGTTTATTACAAACTGTAATGACTGTGCACTGGTTGGTGCTTTTGGTGCGTTTGGGTGCTTTGGGTGCTTTGGTGTTATTGGTACTGGTGCATCGATGCAATTCGTACTGTCTCCTCCCTCCCAACAGGAATTTACTTATTTTTGTTTCCCTAAAAAGAAAAAAACACAGGTCCTGGGTTGCGTTGTAAATAAGGAATAACGTCACTGTAAATAATGCTCCCCACCGTAAATGTATAGTTTGAAAACCATTCCGCAATTCGGTTAGCTGTGGGCGCAAATCTGTTAGGCAGGGTGCAATGCAGCAAGGGGACATATTAATTGTGTTTTAAAACTGTCGCACTCAGGGTCAGGTTAATTGTAGAGGGAACTACACCTACGAGTCACACGAAAAGTAAATTTTTAGAGGCCCGAGGGCGGACCTGACAGAAGGAGGGTGCAGTGTAACGAATTTGAGAAAGTGTAAAGGATGTGAGAATTATGGTTTTGCTGTGTGGAAATGTCACCCTCCATAATGTAAAGAAAGGTCGAAGCTCGTCCTCTTAGTTAATTCCATAAACCTACATGTAGGGCACCATATATCCTTTTAAATAGTTAGTCCCTTAATCTATGTAGTTTAAGACTGTGTTTCCCAATAGTTTTACTCTTCATTGCACCGAATTAAATAAGACAGGTCCCTCCGACACCCCATGGCACCTTCCAAGTGCCAGGTTTGCCAGGTTTGCCAGGTTTGCTGCAATTGACACCTTTAGCCACTTTGCTGCTGCATTTTCATCTCCCATCCACTTTGCTGCATTTGCCTCCATTACGCACGAGGTAACCACAAAGAAGAAAGGCGTGTCTCCACCTCGTCATAGAGGGGAGGAGTGAGTCGGCCCCGCTCATCCAACCCAGAACGAGTGGTTTGGCTTGAGAGGGCGGAGAGAGAACGCTTGGGGGAGGTTCGCAAAGGTTCAAGGGTGGGGCTTATATAACCCACGGGAGACGCCCGACAAAAAGAGAGATGCGCTGGAGATGAGCAGGTGTGTCCAAGCCACCGTGATATGTGCCGCTCTGCAAGAAATATGGACCGAGGCAACGCAAGGAGCGCGCGAGGCAGCAGTACGGAGAAAGGAACTTCTCCCGCGCAGTTTGGGACCGCAGGAGTTCGCATGACCGCGGCTCGGTTTCTTGATGGCGGTGCCTTCTGGCCCGACCGTGCCCAGTCCCCGCTGAACCTTCCTTGCCTCTCAAAGCCATCCATCTCCAAGCCATTCATTCCTGCCTGCATTTCCCCATGTAAGTGTGAATGTTCGTCTGTCTTTCACGTTGTCCTGGGGTTTATTAATTAAGCTTGTATAGGTAAGCTAATGATTTCACTGTGTCTCCTGCTCCTTCCATTTCCCTGTATATAACCTTGACTGCTCTTTTTGCTTTGGCTTGTGTAAATAATTAATAAATCCTGTTATTCCTCCGTACTTCTTCTTCTTCTTCATTCTCGTTCGGTCGCTTTAGTGGTTTCAATATTGAGTGTACGTGGCGCGATTCGGCCAAAGTTCAGGATCGGGTTTAGTGAAGGCTAATGACTCGAACTTCGGGTTGCTAAAAACCGCTCGGCAACTAAACCATCCAAACCGGGGTTCGAGCGGTACTTGTCTCCCTAGTCTGCGGAGGGACGGATAAAGGTATTCGGGATAAACCCTGGACCCATAACCCTGATCCGTTCCATCCCGCAGGATAGCGTTACAAGTGCCAGGAGCAGAGACGGTCAGCTTAACAAGACAAGGGATGAACCACCCCTTGCTAAGAGGGAAGAGCCGTACTCCGTATCCGTAACAATATTATAGTTCAGGAATTGTTTTTAAATGTTTATATTATAGTTCAGAAATTGTCTTTAAATGTTTATATTATAGTTCAGGAATCGTCTTTAATGTTTTCTTATAGTTCAGAAATTGTCTTTAAATGTTTATATTATAGTTCAGAAATTGTCTTTAAATGTTTATATTATAGTTTAGGAATTGTTTTTAAATGTTTATATTATAGTTCAGGAATTGTTTTTAAATGTTTATATTATAGTTCAGGAATTGTCTTTAAATGTTTATATTATAGTTCAGGAATTGTCTTTAAATGTTCATATTGTAGCGGTTGCCGCTGAACATACACAATCGCCTTACACCTGCCGAAGACGCAACCATGGAGCGATCGCTGTGCCGGGATCGCCCAGACCGACCGGACACGCTCAGTCTCGCCTTTCCCGGGCATGCCCGGACTCGCCCGGCCCGTCCGGCGACATCCAGTCTCGCCGTTCCCGGGCATGTCCAGACGCGCCCAGGTCTCCCGGACACACCCAGTCACCCATTTTAAGGGCAAACGCTCCGGCATGAGATATTCGAGTGCTTGTATATAATGCTGCCCGATAAACGGGCTTTTCAGTTTACCCGAGTTGATTTGATGCAAAAAAGAAACTCGGACGAATTCCAGCTTTTTGTCGCGTCCTTTCTTTCGATTCGAGTTGGAGCACAGCTCCTTCATTGGTGACCTACCGACATGGACACGGCAGTTGCCCTCAAACTGCCTACCTTCTGGGAGGCTCACGCGGCAGTTTGGTTCGCCCAGGCGGACTCCCAGTTCGCCCTGTGAGGCATCACCGCCGACGACACCCGCTTCCATCATGTGGTAGCAGCACTCGGCTCAGCCACCGCGGCCCGCGCCCTCAGCCTCCTCCAGCACCCGCCAGCCGCTGACAAGTACGGCGCGATCAAGAAGCTCCTCCTCGACGCTTTCGCCCTCTCATCGGCGGAACGCGCGCAGCGCCTGCTCGACCTGCCCGAGCTTGGCGACACGCGCCCGTCCAAGCGAATGGATTACATGCTCTCGTTGCTCGGGGAGCACGCCCCGGATTTTCTTTTTCAAGAGCTGTTCCTCCGTCAGCTGCCTAGCCAGGTACGCCTCGCCCTGGCAAGCACGCAGATCATGGATCCCCGTGCCCTCGCCAGGGAAGCCGACAAGATCTCCTCGGCAGGCCAATGCATCGGGGCAGTGACCTGGAGCCCGGCGCCGTCCAAAGCAATGCCCATGGCGCCCGAGCACCCGGCACGGTCGGCGGCCGAACTGCCGGCACAATTGGCGGCAGCTACGCCGCGCCGACCGCCTCCAACACGACGACCGGGGCCTCCACCTGACCAGGCGTGGTGTTACTACCATGCCAGGTTCGGACAAAAGGCCCGGACATGCCGACCCCCGTGCACTTTCGTCAAGTCGGGAAACGGCCGGGCCAGCGTTCATTACCAGCCATGAGCGGTGATAGATGTTGCCACACGGGCAACTTACTTTTTATCAGGGACAAAGCGTCCAGACGGCGCTTCCTGTGTGACACCGGCGCCCAACTGAGTGTCATACCCACCTCCGATCAGGACAGGCAGTCAGCGGTTTGCGGCCCCTCCTTGGTGGCGGCCAACGGATCGGCCATCCGGACCTTCGGCCCGCGCAACATCACCCTCTGCTTCGGCAGCCAGCACTTTCATTGGACTTTTGTGACCGCAAGCGTGCCCATGGCTCTGCTAGGCGCCGACTTCCTCTGCGCACACGGGCTGCTGGTTGACGTCAAACGGCGTCGCCTCGTCAATGCCGAGACCTTCAGCTCCCTGGCATGCACTTTGAGCAGCTCCGCGCCGACCGAGCTAGCATGCGCCCTCCCGGCGGCGAACGAGTTTGCTCGCCTGCTCGTGGAGTTACTGGCCCTCACGCGGCCGACGTTTTCGGCCGTCGCGGTACGACATGGTATCGAGCACCACAAACCAACTATGGGCCCGCCGGTCTACGCCAGAGCCCGCCGCCTCGACCCAGCCAAGCTCGCCATGGCCAAAGCCGAGTTCGACGCTTTGGAACACCTCGGCATCGTGCGGCGCTCCGATAGCGCGTGGGCTTCGCCACTACACATCGTACTGAAGCTGGGGGGCGGCTGGCGCCCATGTGGTGACTACCGCCGCCTTAACGACGTTACCACCCCCGACAGGTATCCGATCCCGCACATTCAAGACTTCTCCGCCCGTTTGGCAGGACGGGTCATTTTTTCGACGATCGATTTGATACGGGGATACCACCAGGTACCTGTCAGGCTGGCCGACGTCCCAAAAACGGCCATCATCATGCCGTTCGGCTTATTCGAATTCCTTCGAATGCCATTTGACCTCAACAACGCGGCTCAGGCATTCCAGCGCTTGATGGACGGCGTGCTGCGCGACCTGCCATTCCTCTTCATCTACCTGGACGACATCCTCGTCGCCAGCGCGTCCCGGGCCGAGCACCTCCTCCACCTCCAAACACTGTTCGGGTGCCTCAGCGAGCATGGCGTAATCGTCAACCCGGCCAAATGCCACTTCGGCACGACGGCCGTTGATTTTTTGGGCCACCACATCACCAAGAACGGGGCCGTGCCGCTGCCTACCAAGGTCGAGGCCATCACCGCGTTTCCGCGTCCCCGCTCCATCAAGGCCCTGCAGGAGTTCCTCGGAATGGTGAATTTCTATCACCGCTTCGTGCCCCGCGCTGCTCAGCTCATGCGGCCCCTCTACGAAGCCCTCCGGGGCAAGCCGGCCAAACACGACGTCGTCTGGTCCGCAGCCATGGACGCAGCATTTACAAGCTCAAAGCGGGCCCTCGCCGACGCAACACTGCTCGCTCACCCGGTGCTCAACGCTCCCATCGCCCTCACCACGGATGCCTCCGACTACGCGGTGGGCGCCGTACATGAGCAATGGGTGAACGGGGTTTGGCAGCCACTCGCTTTTTTCAGCCGGCAACTCCGGCCGAACGAGCTCAAATATAGCACGTTTGACCATGAGCTCCTCGGTCTACACCTGGCCGTTCGCCATTTCCGCCACCTCCTGGAGGGCTGACCCTTCACGGCTTTCGTCGACCACAAGCCATTGGTTTACGCAATGGCCAAAGTCACGGAGCCGTGGTCGGCCCGCCAGCAGCGCCACCTCTCCGCCGTGTCGGAGTTTACCACGGACATCCGGCACGTTGCCGGCAAAGACAACGCCGTGGCCGACTGTCTTTCCGGGCCAGCGCGAACGCGGTCCACCTCGGCGTGGATTTCGTGCTTATGGCGGCTGACCAGACCACCAACACTATGGAGCAAGCCCTCCGAGCGGCGGACACGGGCCTCCGCCTGGCCGACGTCCCCTTCGCGGACACTGTCCTGCTCTGTGACGTCTCCCAAGGCCAGCCTCGCCCCATCGTGCCCATTACGTGGCAATGCCGCATCTTCGCCTCCCTCCACGGCCTTTCCCACCCGGGCCGGAAAGCTTCCCAGAAGCTGGTGTCGGCACGATTCGTCTGGCACGGCCTTCGACGGGATGTCCGTGATTGGACCAGCACCTGCACGGTCTGCCAACAGGCCAAGGTCCACCGACACACCCAGGCCCCGCTGGCACCTTTCACCATGCCCGAACGGTGTTTCGACCACGTCAACATGGACCTGGTGGGCCCCCTCCCCCCATCACGGGGTTTCACACACCTGCTCACCAGGTGGCCGGAGGCCGTTCCCCTCGTCTCCACCACCACCGCCGACGTGGCGCAGGCTTTCATCGCCACCTGGGTCGCCCGTTTCGGCGCACCGGTGGACATCTCTTCAGACCGCGGGCCGCAGTTCACCTCCGAGCTGTTGGGCGCGGTCGCCCACAACCTGGGGGTCAGGCTCCACCATACCACGGCCTACCACCCCCAAGCCAACGGGTTGTGCAAGCGGTTCCACCGTTCCATGAAGGCCACGCTCATGGCCGGCCTTCAGGACGGCGGCTGGACCGACCGGCTACCATGGGTCCTTTTGGGCCTCCGCACGGCCCCCAAGGAGGACCTCTGGGCGTCTACCGCCGAGCTGGTCTACGGACAGCCGCTATGCGTCCTGGGCGAATTCGTGCCCGACGCTACCAGTCCCTGGTCCGCAGCTCGCCAGTGCTCGGACCTCCAGGAGACCGCCCGACGGTTTGCCCCCGTGCCAACGTCCCACCACGGTGACCCCCAGTCCTTCGTCCCGCCAGCGCTTCGCACAGCGGAGTACGTTTTTGTGTATCATGACGCACACCGGGGGCCACTCAGGCCGCCGTACGACGGACCCTTCCGGGTCCTGCGACGGGACGACAAGTCCTTCGTCATCGACGTCGACGGCAGGTCGGACCGGATTTCGGTGGACCGCCTCAAGCCGGCGCACGTGGACATCGACCAACCACCTCGGTTGGCCCTTCCTCCGCGGCGAGGCCGCCCCCCGTCCACGGTGCCTCCCGCTCGACCACCCATCCCCACACCGGACCCCCCCCCCCACGACCCTCCAGGGGTCACTTCAGCCGGGTCATCAGGTCCCCCCTTAAATGGACCCTGCCGGTGCAAGTCGATTCTGGGGGGGCGTGTGTAGCGGTTGCCGCTGAACATACACAATCGCCTTACACCTGCCGAGGATGCAACCACAGAGCGATCGCTGTGCCGGGCTCGCCCAGACCGCCCGGAGACGCTCAGTCTCGCCTTTCCCGGGCATGCCCGGACTCGCCTTTCCCGGGCTCGCCCGGCCCGTCCGGCGACACCCAGTCTCGCCATTCCCGGGCATGTCCAGGCACGCCCGGCCCGTCCGGCGACACCCAGTCTCGCCGTTCCCGGACACGCCCAGTCGCGCCTTTTAAGGGCAAACGCTCCGGCATGAGATATTCGAGTGCTTGTATATAATGCTGCCCGATAAACGGGCTTTTCAGTTTACCCAAGTTGATTTGATGCAATAAAGAAACTCGGACGAATTCCAGCTTTTTGTCGCGTTATTCTTTCGATTCGAGTTGGAGCACAGCTCCTTCAATATTATAGTTTTGGAATTGTTTTTAAATGTTTATATTATAGTTTGGGAATTGTTTTAAAATGTTTTTATTTGATCTGTGAGGAACAAATGTGAAAAAACAGTGTTTGTGTGGGTGTTGATATATTCAACATAATTATAAAAGAAAAATTATAATGTAGTTAACAAGACTTGTACGAATATGAGTATCTATGTAGTTAACAGCACTTTCCTTAACCACACTTTCGTTAACCGCACTTTCGTTAACCGCTCTTGAACCAGCGATCCCAACATTATATACTGTGTTCAGATGGGAACAATAAACAGGTAACCCAAAAGTATCAATAAAAACAATATTGATCCGTGTGTTCGCTGTTATTAACTTTCGATGTCAGAATCAGGACCTAATAGAGCACATCTTATTAATATAATAAATCAATAAGAACAATTGACCTGATGATTCTGTTCAACACGACCAATAATTCAACACATTATAATTGTCGAACAAAAAGGGTTACATCAGGTTTGGATGTCGTAAAGTAAAATCGCTGTAACTACGAAAGATTATCGATTATAAGGTTTGAATTACTGTTTGGACAATACGAAGGTGATTAATTTGTCACACAATTACTCATGACCATTCCTATGTTAGTAAATAATTATCTGGAATATATTGGTAGAGCAGAAAAAATCAAAAATAATAAAAATTTCAATTATAGGTTCACTGTGGGATTCTTACCTCCAGAACAGAGACTTCCACTGAGATGTCACCACGTGATGAAGATTCCCGAAAGAGAAGAAGGGTTTATTGAAGATTCATCCACACTCACACCGGGCAGGTTACCTGGTGATCATTCAGCACACATGCTTGTGTCTTCCCTTTATGTTTCTAATAAATATAAATTGACAATCAATCACATTAATCAATTTCACTTCGATAAATCGGTGCCGAGATATGCAATCCACAATCCATACTAATTACACCTGTGATTGTGGACTTGAACAGCAGGAGACTCGGTGTTTATAACAGGTAATTCACATCTGAAGGTAATTTCCCTTGAGGTGCCGTGGTGCTGAATCAGCAGGAAATTTTAGGCCTGGGGACTGTGGGACTTTAAGCATGGATGATGGAATCCCAAGGCGAGAAACCAACAAATCTCCCAACACAAAGTGCTTAAAGAGCATGTTTTGTTCTTAACAACTTGTAATTAAAGGTCTTCAAAATCATTCACACAATAATTAAAGAAATACACGATATAATTATTTAATTTTAATCGATTTCAGTTCTTAGAATGTGGTACTGCTGTCCAGATGATAGTATACTAGCAGAAGTACCCGGCATTGCCGGGCGGGGGAGGGGAGAGGAGGGGAAAGGGGAGGGGAGGGGAACGGGGGGGAGGGGAGGAGTGGGGGGGAGGGGAGAAAAGGGGGGAGGGGAGAAGAGGGTGGAGGGCGAGGGATGGGAGGGGGAGAGGGGTGGGAGGGGGGAGGCAGGGGGGTATGGGCGGAGGGGGAGGGGGGAGGGGGTAGGGGGAGAGGCAAGGGGGGAGGGGGAAGGGGGGAAGGGGAAGGGGTAAGGGGGAGGGGGAAAAGGGAGGGGGAGGGGGAAAAGGGAGGGGGAAGGGGAAAAGGGAGGGGGAGGGTGAGGGGAGAAGGGGAGGGGGTAGGGGGAGGGGGAGGGGAGGGGGAGGGGAGGGGGAGGGGGGAGGGAAGGAGAGGGCCAGTCAACAATGACGTTGCAGTTCTCATGGTCGGAGAGCAGCACAACAATCGCGACATCGTCCTGCATCTTCGCAACAGCACAAAGCGGATTTGGAGACTCACCGATCCTGTGACGCCCTCCAGTACCGGCGTTGCCGGGCGGGGGAAGGGAGACCCGTACATTACACACATTACAACATTACACACACACAAACTGTGTTTTATGTTCAATGGTCTGGCGGCGGGAATGGAACATCACGTGATCGCTCTGAGCGAATCAGCGCACTGCTCTGCCACCAGGTCAGATTCCGTGTATAATATTCCTCGCTGAAAAAAAATCTATGTGAAACATGCTACTATCTATGCTAAATCATGCTAAATCATGCTAAATGCTAATCATGCTAAAATCTATGTACTTGCTGTGAGTTTATTGCGGCAAGGAACATCACATGATCGCTCTGAGCGAATCAGCGCGCTGCTCTGCCACCGATTCAGATTCCGTGTATAATATTCCTCGCTGAAAAAAAATATGGATCTAAAGATGATAGGGAAAAAAACCTATGTGGCAATGTTCCTCGCTGAAATGTGAAAAAACGCAATCGCTTTTCTCTCAGAATTACGTGCGAACGCGTAACTGTGAGTTTATGGCGGCAAGGAACATCACGTGATCGCTCTGAGCGAATCAGCGTGCTGCTCTGCCACCGGTCAGATTCCGTGTATAATATTCCTCGCTGAAATGTGCTGAGGTAAATACAGACTTGGCATTTAATATGGAATATTTTTTTTTCTTGACTTGGGTTTACTTTCTTAACTCAGTATATCAATCTGGTGAGTTTCTTTTACACTTTGGTGATTTATTTGTTAAAAGAACCATGTCACTGATTGTCTGTCGCAGCAAGAAGTCAACAACAGGATTATATCACAGATGGCATGGCAAAATGTACAGGCAGGTGCATTTGATGATTGGCTTCACAGTCGGGTATACAAGGGTTGTTGCGTTCTGTATTAGTGGAAAACAACTGCTGCACGTCTCCAAAAGTTATTGCTGCTTCCTCTGGAGATGGTCCGTCAACTCGACAATGCTGTTTGTCATGAAGTGGTGGCTTTACGAAATTACGGCATGAAACAGTGTGCTATTGCTCGGCAGTATGGCATCACTCAAGGTCAGGTGTCAAAGATCCTGAAAGGAAATGCTCAGAGGGGTGTCCCTACTCCAATACCGAGGCCAGGACGTCCCCGCAGAACCACAAGGAGGGATGATCGCCAGCTGCACCGGTTAGTCTGCAATGGCCGTACCAAGTCAGCTAATCAGCTTAGGGCTGAGTGGCAGCAACTGACAAATGTGCCTGTATCCAGAAGGCTAGTCAACCAACGACTGGTTCAAGCAGGCTATCGTGCCAGGCGTCCCCCGAGAAAGCCACGCCTGACCAGACAACACCGCCAGCGCCGATTGCAGTGGGCCAGAGAGCACCGTCAATGGCAGCCAGGACACTGGAATCATGTGATCTTCAGTGACGAGTCTAGATTTCTGGTCTATCGTCAATATGGCCGCGTCCAAGTGCGCAGACAAGTGCATGAAGCCTACAACAAAGATTGTATAGTGCCAAGAGCAAGCTGGAGGTGGTGGGGTGACCGTTTGGGCTGCTTTTCATGCAAGGGGCAAAACTGACCTAGTTGTCCTGAATGGAAACCTGAACCAGTTCAATTACAGGGCCATTCTGGAAGAAACATTGCTTCCATTTGCTCGTGCAGCCTTTCGAGGGAACTTTGTCTTCCAAGATGACAATGCACGGCCTCATCGTGCTCCCATGATCCAACACTTTCTTGCTGACCGTGGTGTAGAGCATATGGAGTGGCCTGCCATGTCCCCGGATATGAATCCGATAGAGAACTTGAGGGCAGAAATAACACGTCAAATCGACCACTTGGACCAGCAGCCGACCTCTGTTCGTGAATTGCAACAGGCTGTCACTGCATGGCAAGCGATTCCTGTCCAATCCTTGGCAAATCTCGTGAACAGCATGCCTCGATGTGTACGTGCTCTCCTGAATGCTCGTGGGGGTTACACGAAGTACTGAACTGTAATTTTACTGTCCATAATCCCAGTCGTAATTTAACTTTTGTTTTTTTCAAAATTTTTTTGGCGAATGTGCAAAATAAAGAGATACTTCTGGAAAACGTACAGAAGTTTAACACAGTACTGTCCATGAATTGAGTTCGATATCAGTTGACATCACTTTCAAGGATCAATTTATTTGCTTCGAAATGTCAAATGTGGTTTTTGTTTCTTTTAAAGGTCACATTAACAAAATCTATAATAATTTCAACATAATTCCAATGAACTTTTGGTTCTAAGGCATCTTGAAAAGTAAGTTCACCCCCACAAAAAAATATTCCATATTAAATGCCAAGTCTGTATATGGTAAAAAAAAATTATGAAATATTTTTTTTTAGGTCGGCCATGTTCTTCCCAGGCTCAATGGCCATGTCTATGCCAAATATCAAGCATGTGAGCCTCTCCGTTTAGGAGTCTATCGGTAACATTACACACACACAAACTGTGTTTTATATATATATATATATCGATGTTGTCCATATTCGCTAAAGAAGTTTCAAATATTCTTTTATTTGAATGTAATTTTGGTCTTCAAAAAGTTATCAGAATGAGATATTCAAATCGTCCAAAAACATAAATGTTTTAAAATAATCAACATGATATCCATGTATGAATCATCCAGAGCTGATTCCTGTTATGATTTTATAATTACACTTCGTTATTCGAGTCAAAAATCATTGTTCGTTGTTCAGGGGAATATGAGTTAGGTTTTGAAAGAGACAGGTGGACAACATAGACGTCACTCCTGTAATTCCTCCATCGTTGTTGCTTTAGGAAGAGGAAATACTCATTAAAAGGGGTGTGGAGTTTCCACAAAAATTTGGTATAAAAACAAGTATGGGAGTTTATGGTGGACTTGACAACTCAAACAACCTCGAATAAGCACTGAAAGTAAACAATGCCTTTACATTCCTGAATGATGTGATGAAACGGATACACAAACCTTCAGGAAGCAAAGCAGGTGTGTGTGTGTGTGTGTGTGTGTGTGTGTGTGTGTGTGTGTGTGTGTGTGTGTGTGTGTGTGTGTGTGTGTGTGTGTGTGTGTGTGTGTGTGTGTGTTCTTATCATAACCTTTTTACAATTTGATGTTTTGCCATCATATTTGCAACAAACCTTTATGATGAGACTAGGAAAAGGCTGCGGTCATTAATAATTGGGTCAAAAGGTTTTGGTGCAGCATTAGTAAAATGAACTGCAGGTGGACTGCGTGCATTTTAAACGCCTCTTTTGGTAAAATTTAGGCGGAGGCTACAATTCAACCAAACACGGTCAAACACTGTCATTGTGAATAAATAAATTATCTTCATTTGTTTCGCTGAAAAATTTTGTCTCATTATGTTTTATCTTCAAGGGGGTATATTATCCAGCCTGCAAAAATGTAAATTAATTTCACGCTTTAATTTGCAAATGAAACAATGTCAATGTGTTTGTGCATGCATGGAGATGTAATTGTGAGGGAGTTGTGCACAATAATTGATTGATTAATTAATTGCATAATTAGAATAAATAAACGACAATTGTAAAATAGTTAATTTTTTCATCAAATGCATAATAGCATACCTAAACCACCACTGCTTCAGCCAAATCAGTAACTTTTTGAAAGGTAATTATTTAAATAATTAATTAAACAAATTAATAACACATCGATTAATTTATTAATCAATAAATCAAAAATAGCTTTTTCAGCGAAATCACTTGGTCACTATCGTGTCCAAATATCAACTTCCTAGCTCAAAAATTGCCGAGATAAGAAAGAAAATAAATAATTGATTAATTGTGAAAATAAATAAATAATACTAAAAAAACAATTAATTTATTAATCAATTGGCTAATAGCATACCTAAACCACCATTGTTTCATCTGAATCTGTAACTTTTTGAAAATTACTTGATCTAGTAATTAACTGAAGAATTAATTAAATGATCGATTAATTCATTAATCAATAAATCAAAAACACAATTTGCAGCTAAATCACTTGGTCACTGCCATGTCCAAATATCAGCTTCCTAGCTCAACCAGAGTTCATTTTCAGCCTGAGATATTGCCCAGATGGGAAAGAAAACAAAAAATGAGATTAATAAATCGGTAATAATTAAGTAACTGATCAATTAATTAATTCATCAAAAAACAAAAAAACAACATTTTTGTCAAAGCACGTGCTCACTATTTTGCCAAAATTTCAGCTTCCGAGCTCAAAGGATGGCTGAGATATCACCTGAACAAACAAACAAGAAATAAAATATGTCACCCACAGGGTGAACCGTATCTTGCCAAAATGTGAAAATTCCGTTTTTTCGTCATGACGTCATCAAATGACGTCATAGCGTCAAACTGTTTACAGATCTGGGAAGCACTCATCAAGGGCATTCATATGAGGTATTAACTCGTTATGGTACCTACGATTTCAAAATTTGACCTTGGGGTCAATAATTTTCGACCTCCAGCGCTAACCATGAAGGTCAAGGCCGATCGCCACCAAAAACTAATCAGCTGAGCGCCGGACCATATACTAGATTCCCTTGAAGTTTGGAGACGATCCGATCAAAGTTACTCAAAAAATTAGTGTTTCGTCGACCTCCATGATTGACCACAAAGTGACCTTGACCTTTGACCTTGACCTTCAAAATTTTGTGTGCTGAAGGGTATCTCTATAGGACTCTGATATGCGAAGTTACAGGAGTTTCCAATAATAACTGTGGTCTACAGAGTGATCTAAACGTGAAAAAAAAATGATTAACCACAAACAAAAAAACAAACATACAAGCTGACTAATACATCTTGCAAAAACTTCGTTTTGGCAAGATAAAAAACTTCGTTTTGGCAAGATAATAAAACAAACAAAGGGAGGTAAAACTGAGTACTCCCTTTCAGCACGCATCATTTCTGGGACCCCTTCGATGCCCGGCGATGACGTCATGCAGCACCTTTGAATGTACGACTTGTCTGCCTTTCTAAATGGTAATTGGCTTGCAAAGCTTGCAGTTGTTGTTGTGATCATGGGACATCGTTTGGCGCATTGTAGTGTGCGCCTCACCGAGGTCTGGGGGACCTGCAAATTATGGAGCCCGTAGATTCTTGCTCGCACTACATGACAATATCCACCAACCCATGCTGAAGGCCTTGGGTGAGTCAGACATTGTAGTTGGAAACTGCGACGAGTGGCACGAGCGAAAGAGTTGAATGTGGCACCTATATTGGCAGGATGTAGTGCCCCTGTGGAGGGTCTGTGGTACCCCCAAATTGCAGAGGTCCTACATATTATGTTTCTGGGTGGATTCCCACCGAGTCATGCTCAGGGCTCCGCATGAGTCGCGCTACATAGTTGGAACTCGCACCGATCACCGCGAGTTATAAATGTGATCATGGAAGTGGAAGAGTGGAACCAGGGACCTACTTTGTCGGGTTTTGGCGCCTCCGCGGAGGGTACAAGGTACCCCCAAATGGCAGAGGGCGTAGATACGTCTGCGGACTACCTAACCCCGTACCATACCACGGCCAAGGATCGCTGAGTGCCCCGGAACCATAACTTGTAATTTGCAGCCGCACTGTTGCTTGTAACTGTCCCAAAACAACGTGTCTTCCTCAACGGACCTCCGGAATACCTTCCAGTTTCGTTTCCCGGCATGCCACGCGCTACTTTTTGTCCGCCCCCTCTCTCAGGGACATCGTTGGCTGCAACCATTGGTCAGAAAACGGAGGGCAGGGTCATTTGCACAGTTAAATCCACATAAGTGTCCATAGATAATTAATAGATGAAACAAAACAAATTTGCCGCTTCCCCAAAAGTACAGCTCAGGTCGCCCCCACCCCTTGCTATGCCAGGGTTGGGGTGCATTATTTTTCAGGTTCATTTTCAGTTTGATTCAACAAAAAACTAAAATGGCATTCGGTAGAGTCCATGCTGTCATGGGCAAAAATATTGGCACTCTTGCACTTTTTTCAAATAATGCACCATTTCTTCCAGAAAATTGTTGAAATTAAAAAATATTTTGGTGTCCACATCTGTATTTCTTTGGTTTGCAGTGGAACAAAACAAAAAAGCTGAAATTACTAAATCTTAGCTTATTCCACAGAGAAATCCAAAAATGGTCCGGACAATATTATTGGCACCTTTTCGAAGTTGCTGGAAATAAATAGATTTCAAGCAGGTGTTTCTCCTTTACTTTGGAATTGAACTCACCCGCGGTGAGTTGCAGGCAAGGCCGGCGCCAGACTATTTTGCGCCCTAGGCTAGGCCAGCTACTTGCATCCCCTCCCCCTCCCCCCCCCCCCAATTTTTTTTTGCCAACTTCGATTATTAATTCTCCTGTTTTCCTGACGATGATCAATCCATGCGCCAAACGACAAAATGGCGGTAGCGTTTTGAACATGCCGGATGTGACTTATGGGAGAAGGCGCATGGGAAGAGGCTAAATCTGTTTCAACCAGGATGTGACGTATGCCACGAAACGTACATGCTCAAAATTAATCACTTACACTATTATGAACAATGAACTATTATATTTTCCTTTTATTATGTTTTTTCCTAAAAACAATAATTTGTATAAAACTGTGATCCTTTAAGGTTCAGTAATGCGCCCCTCTGATGTCTGCGCCCTAGGCGGCTGCCTAGCTGGCCTAAGAGTAGCGCCGGCACTGGTTGCAGGTGCCTGCAATATAAAAATCACTCATTCAACCAGTTTGAATAGCATAGGCCAAAAGGCATAAACCAAAATAGCATAGGCCAGCATAGTCCAAAAGGTCAACATAGGCCAAAGGTCAACCACTTTTTTTTTAATTTCTAAAACCTTCAATTTTCATCTGATTGACTTGATATTTGAATAGGATTTACATATCAGCTTACTGAATTAAACCACCAACTATTTTTGAGATCAGCATAGGCCCAAAGGTCAACATAGGCTAAAGGTGAACCACTTTTTTTTGAATTCCTAAAATCCTCAATTTTCTTCCAATTGACTTGAAATTTGAAAAGGATTTACATATCGGCCAACTGAATTCAACCACCAACAACTTTTGAGATCAGCATAGGCCAAAAGGTAAACATAGGCCAAAGGTCAACAACCATTTCATATTTCTAAAATCTTCTATTTTCATCCGACTGCCGTGAAATTTTAATCAGATTTTCATTTCAGCTAACTGAATTCAACCACCACCTATTTTTGAGATCAGCATAGGCCAAAAGATCAACATAGGCCAAAGGTCAACAACAATTTCAAATTTCTAAAATCCTCAATTTTCACCCGATTCACTTGAAATTTGAATGGGATTTGCGTATCAGCAAACTACTAGAGTAGCTCATGGTGGTTGAGTATGCACTTTATTGTACAGACCTAAACTCTTCAGGAATCCACTAATTGAAGGTCCAGGAACAATATTTGGTTGGTAACACATTTGCCACTGACGGCGAAATAGCTGAAATGGCCACACCCCTTTTTGGGCCACGCCCCCTTTTTGCCGTGACTGTATCTACAGAACCGTTGGACCTAGGAGGTTGCCCGACCACTCAAAATTTGCGCAATGGCCACATTATGGGGGGTCAGTAATACATTTTCATATCCAAAAGTCAATGGTTTTTAAGATAATTGCCAAAAAACGATTTCAACATGTTACGAACTACAATATTATTCGTAATTGTTCCTGTTCCTGTTCCTATTGTTCAATTACCTGATTCCTGAAGAGTCTAGACTAGACTAGAGTCTAGACTAGAGTCAAGACTAGAGTCTAGACTAGAGTCTAGACTAGAATTTAGTCTAGAGTCTAGACTAGAGTCTAGACATGGCTAGAAATTCCGGTCATGGGTGTTTTGTCGTTGAGCCTGCATGCAGGCAGCGGTATCCCATAAAACAACATGGCGTCGCACAGAGAAGCAAGTAGAGGCCGAAGAGGCCTAGATTACAGGCAATTTAACTCTTTCTCCTCTGTTCTTAGGTGAAGGTGTTTAGGTGAAGTGTTAAAGTGTTCTCTGATGGCAAGTAATTCTACTTTCGATCCCTGCTTGCTGTGACTAAAACATGGTAAGTTTTTAAATAATAGTTGCATTTATTATATGCACATTAAATCAATCTGAAACAATATTTGTTCCATATCATTAATTAATCAAAAATATTTTGTACAGGAAACTTCAGTGTTATCAAGCCCAGCAGACGAAGCAGTTTACGATGGGACTGTATGCGTTATATGCAACACTGCATCAGGGAAAACGTTAACAGGTAACAGGAAAACGTTAACAAACAAAGATGACAGTGAGCTGAGCCTACACCATGAGTTCAATCCAAGTTCTACGAAGATTGGCCATGTTCGTGCAAAGGCCCTTCTGGATTACATAAAATCCATCAACAATCCGTTCGACGCTGGAATCAGACTTCAGAACATCTCTACTGGAGCTGACATTCCCCAGGAGGTTGTCGACGGATTACTTGAATGCCTGGAAATTGGTGAGAAGAGTTATGAAGAGTTTGTTGAGACCAGATTTCAGGATAAGGAGAAGCACCTACATGATACAATCCCTACCAACCGCAAGACTGTTTTCGTGAAACGTACTTCTACTCCGTTCACAGCGAAGAAATCGATGGCGAAAAAGGATGCAGCGGAAACGGTTAGGTACATTGACTATGCTAGAGAAAGAGGGTACAGCATGCTAGAACTCCTGAAGTATGAATTGACCAGCACATCCCAGTTCCTCACCACTGAATGTAAAGATGGCATCAAATTGAAGAAGCCCGATAAAGCCTCCTTAGCCAGGGAACTTGTCAGTCGCCTTCCACAGGAGACGAGGAATGTAAAGAGTGACGCTCAGATGACAATAGTGGACTTCATGGCACTTGTGCGTAAACTACCGATGAAAAAGATGGGCCTTCACACATTCGGGGAATTGGCTGAGAGTCTTTCCAACAGGATTCTTGCTACAGGCTCCGTGTCCACAAGAATAGACATTATTTTTGATGTTTATCAAAAATCATCAATCAAGCAAATGGAACGGGCACAGCGAAGTTCCTCAGAACAAATCACAATCACCATTGGGTCTGACAATCAGAAACTCCCTGTCGATCTTGATATGTTCTGGAGCTCAATGTTGAACAAAGTTCGGTTGCAGGAGTATGTCTTCAAGTGGATGCTGCAGAATGTCGAGTCGGACAAGGAAATATTCTTTGGAGGAGTATATGGGGGTGAATGCAGGAAACTGTTAGCTGGCACTGAAACACAGATCGCAGAGCTCTCAAGCAACCAAGAAGAAGCCGACGACAGAATCATGTTCCATATTAATGATGGTGTTGTGAAACACGGGGTTCAATCAGTCTTGGTCGACTCGCCTGACACAGATGTCTTTGTCAACCTCATCTTCCACTTCAACACAACCTGGCAACTACAAAAGCTGTACGTGAAGCTTGGTAACCGGAAAACAAAGAAAACTGTACCAGTCCACATGTTGGTTGATCAACTGGACAACGGTTTGGTGTCGTGTCTCCCAGCCATTCATGCTCTCAGCGGTTGCGACAGTACCAGCAAGGTGGGTCCAAAGCTGTCTGGCCTGAAAGCATCCATCGATCTCTCCCTACTGGAAGGGTTTGGTGTAGAAGAACTGTCACCACAGATAACAAGCAATGCTGAAAAGTTCCTTGTGTCTGGATTAAAGAAGACCGACTGTTCCACTTTCGATGAATATCGATGGGAGCAGTACCACAACTCCAAGAAAGAACTGGACTTCAACCAGCTTGTGTGCTGTTCATCAACGCTACGAGAACACATAAAGCGAGCATTTCTTCAGTGTAAGATGTGGTTGCAAGCCCCAACTCCTGCCGTCACCAAACCAGATCCACTCCAGTATGGGTATGAAGCAACGGACGTTGGCATAACACCAGTGATACTGCCAGTATCGTGCAGGCCCGATGACCTGCCTCCTCCATGCAAATGCCCAAGAGCATGTATGAGTACCAAAACGTGCACTTGCAGAGACAGGAACATTAAATGTGTCACGTTTTGTGGCTGTAGTAAAGGCGAAAAGTGTAGAAATCCAAATAAGTAAATTCCAAAATAGGATGATGCAAAAGGTATAAGTGTCATATAATGTTGTGGCCTTGGTGGTATCATACAATTGTAGTTCGTAACATGTTGAAATCGGTTTTTGGCAATTATCTTAAAAACCATTGACTTTTGGATATGAAAATGTATTACTGACCCCCCATAATGTGGCCATTGCGCAAATTTTGAGTGGTCGGGCAACCTCCTAGGTCCAACGGTTCTGTAGATACAGTCACGGCAAAAAGGGGGCGTGGCCCAAAAAGGGGTATGGCCATTTCAGCTATTTCGCCGTCAGTGGCAAATGTGTTACCAACCAAATATTGTTCCTGGACCTTCAATTAGTGGATTCCTGAAGAGTTTAGGTCTGTACAATAAAGTGCATACTCAACCACCATGAGCTACTAGAGTAAACTCAATTCAACCACCAAATATTTTTGAGATCACCATTGGCCAAAAGAGAAACATAGGCCACAGGTCAACAACAATTTCAAATTTCTAAAATCCTCAATTTTCATCCGATTGACCTGAAATTTGAATTAGATTTACATATCGGCCAACTGAATTAAACCACCAACTATTTTTGAGATCACTCATTCCAAAAGGTCAACAAAGGCCAAAGGTCAACAACAATTTCAAATTTCTAAAATCCTCATTTGTCATCCGATTGACTTGAAATTAGAAAAGGATATTCATATCGGCTAACTGAATTGAACCACCAACTATTTTTCAAATCAGCGTCGGCCACAAGGTCAACATAGGCCAAAGGTCAACCACTTTTTTTCAAATTTCTAAAATCCTCAATTTTCATCCGATTGACTTGAAATTTGAATCAAATTTACTTGTCTGCAAAGTAAATTCAACCACCAATTTTTTTTTGAGATCAGCGTAGGCCAAAAGGTCAACATAGGCCAAAGGTCAAACACTTTTTCGAATTTCTAAATCCTCAATTTTCATCCCATTGACATAGGATTTGAAAAGGATTTACATATCGGTGAACTGAATTCAACCACCAAATATTTTTGAGATCAACATGGGCCAAAAGGTCAACATAGACCAAAGGTCAACCACTTTTTCGAATTTCTAAATCCTCAATTTTCATCCCATTGACTTAAGATTTGAAAAGGATTTACATATCGGTGAACTGAATTCAACCACCAAATATTTTGAGATCAACATGGGCCAAAAGGTCAACATAGGCCAAAGGTCAACCACTTTTTCGAATTTCTAAATCCTCAATTTTCATCCCATTGACTTAAGATTTGAAAAGGATTTACATATCGGCGAACTGAATTCAACCACCAAATATTTTTGAGATCAACATGGGCCAAAAGGTCAACATAGACCAAAGGTCAACCACTTTTTTCGGATTTCTAAAATCCTCAATTTTCATCCGATTGACTTGAAATCTGAATAGGATTTGCATATCAGCTTACTGAAACCAACCACCAACTATTTTTGAGGTCAACATAGGCTCAAAGGTCAACATAGGCAAAAAGGTCAACATAGGCCAAATTTCTAAAATTCTACATTTTCATCCGATTAACTTAAACTTTGAAGATGATATATGCACATCAGGTCACTGAATTCAACCACTAATTATTTTTGAGGTCAAAAGGATGCTCCACTGAGTGACATGCTACTTTGTTCTGTTTTGCCAAGTGTCATTATATGAGTGATTTTTCAGTGTTTGTTACTTGGTTAAAAAAACAAATTTTCGCAAGTATGTTGATCACTCCGGTTTGTGTGTGTTTGTGTGTTTGTTACTTGGCAAAATTTTTTTTTTTTTTAGCAATTATGTTCCTCACTCTGGTTTGTGTGTTTGTTTGTTTGTGTGTTTGTTTGTTTGTGTATTTGTTTGTTTGTGTGTTTGTTAGTGTGTTTCTTTTTTTGTGTTTGTCTGTCCGTTCACTTATACTTGTCTACAGGACACAATTTTAAACCGATCTTACGAAACTTCACCAAATGCTAAAGTTCGTGGTCCGACAAAATCCTATATATTTTTGGGGCCAAAAGGTCAAAAGGTCAACATAGAACAAAGGTCAACCACTTTTTCCAAATTTCTAAAATCCTCAATTTTCATCTGATTGACTTGAAATTTGATTCAGATATACATATCGGCAAACTGAATTCAACCACCAACTATTTTTGAGATCAGCATCGGCTAAAAGGTCAACATAGGCCAAAGGTCAACAACCATTTCAAATTTCTAAAATCCTCAATTTACATCCGATTGACCGTGAAATTTGAATGGGATTTACATATCGGATGAATGAATTCAATCACCAACTATTTTTGAGATCAGCATAGGCCAAAAGGTCAACATAGGCCAAAGGTCAACAACCATTTCAAATTTCTAAAATCCTCAATTTTCATCCGATTGACTTTAAATTTGAATAGGATTTTCATGTCAGCTAACTGAATTCAACCACCAATTATTTTTGAGGTCAACGTCGGCTAAAAGGTCAACATAGGCAAAAAGGTCAACATAGGCCGAATTTCTAAAATTGTACATTTTCATCCGATTAACTTAAACTTTGAAGACGATATATGCACATCAGATCACTGAATTCAACCACTAATTATTTTTGAGGTCAAAAGGATGCTCCACTGAGTGCCATGCTACTTTGTTCTGTTTTTCCAAGTGTCACTCTATAAAATCCTCAATTTTCATCCGATTGACTTGAAAACTGACTAGGGTTTGTATATCAGCTTACTGAAACCAACCACTAACTATTTTTGAGATCAACATAGGCCAAATGTCAACCACTGTTCATCAAATTTCTAAAATCGTCAATTTTCATCCGATTGACTTGAAATTTGAATAAGATTTTCATATCAGCCAACTGAATTCAACCACCAACTCTTTTTGAGATCAGCATCGGAGAAAAGGTCAACATAGGCCAAAATGTCAACATAGGCCAAATTTCTAAAATTGTCAATTTTCATCCGATTAACTTAAACTTTGAAGACGATTTGCATGTCAGGTCACTGAATTCAATCACTAATTATTTTTCAGGTTAAAAGGATGCTCTACCGAGTGCCATTCTACTTTATTCTGTTTTGCCAAGTGTCGCTCTGTCAGCGATTTTCATTTGTATGTTTATTTGTGACCAAAGTGTCTTCCTCTCCTTCAAAATTAAATTAACCCACAAAACACAGTCCGTGAACACTTAATTACGTAATGTTGGAATATACATTTTTACCCTTTAGCCTGCTGAGACCCTTTAGACTGTTGACCCCTCAGACCTTTGAAGACCATTTAAGTCCACCAATATCCTTGAGACCATCAAGACCCCTGAAGACCCAAAATACCATGAAAACCCAAAAGACCCTTAAATACACGGAATACCCAAAATACGCTTAAAGATCCAAAGGACCCAAAACACCCAAAATACCAAAAAGACCCGAAGACCCAAAATACCCCAAAAGATCCTGAAAGACTCAGAAGAACCAAAAGACCCTTAAGACCAAAAAGCCCCTGAAGACCCAAAGGACCCTGAAGACCGTAAAGACTCCGAAGACCCAAAACACTCCAAAGACCCAAAATACCCTAAAAGGCCCAGAGGATCCAAAACACCCTGAAAACCCAAATGGCCCTGAAGAACCAAACAACCCTGAAGATCCAAAACACCCTGAAGACACAAAAGACCATGAAGACCCAAAATACCCCAAAGACCTAAAACACCCTGAAGACCCAAAATATCCTGAAGACCCAAAACATCCTGAAGACCCAAAACACCCTCAAGACCCCAGATACCCTTAAAGACCCTGAAGACCCAAAATACCCTAAAATACCCCGAATAACCAAAATACCCCAAACACCCTTAAAGACCCAGAGGAACCAAATGACCGTTAAGACCCAAAAGCCCCTGAAGACTCGAAGACCCAAAATACCCAAAATACCCAAAAGACCCCAAAGACCCAAAACACCCCAAAGACCCAAAATACCCTTAAAGGCCCAGAGGATCCAAAAGACCCTGAAGACCCAAAACACCTTGAAGACCCAATACACCCTCAAAGACCCAAAACACCCCAAAGACCCAAAATACCGTTAAAGAACATGAAGACCCAAAACACCACAAAGACCCAAAACATCATGAAAACCCAAAACACCCTGAAGACCCAAATACCCTTAAGCCTAAGTCACACATAGGCGGATATTTTGGCGACTACTGGCGACTGCCGGCGATCAAGATTTTTCGGCGACTACTGGCGATTTCTGGCGGTCAAATATGGTCAGGCGGCAGTATGGCGACTGCAGGCGGCCACATTGCGCCTGCATTGCGACGACGCCCCGAGTGGGATGGCGACTGTTGAAGATCGACGACGACTGAATTGCGGATGCACGGCGGCAGCGTGGCGACAGTCTGGCGGCTAGATTACGACCGATGGCGGATCGCGGCGACTGCATTGGGGCCGGGTGGCGGTTTACTCCGACGTCCGCAAGACTGCAATAAGACCGCCGGCGATTGGAGACGATTCACACAACTTTTTAAATCTTTATCTCTCTATTTTACATTTCACTTTATTCATTTCAATGATGTATGACATGAAGCATAAAGATGTTTGATGTACAATAAGAAAGTTAATAAAGATGTATCATTGTAATGTAATAATCAAACTTTTCTGCAGGGAGAGAGAATGGAAATAAAGTCCAACAAATTGTTTCCACTGGTCCCAAGTCCCATAAATAAAGTTTCCAAAGGACCAAAGTCCCAAAAATAAAGTTCCCAAAAGTCCCAAGTCCAAACAATAAAGCCATATCCTTGTAGGCACCACAGGACCTCACTCCACGGAGACCCTCACACCATCCTGTCTTGCCATGGAATCGTGGTATGTCGTAATGCAGTCGCCAGGCAGTCGTATCTCTGTCGCCAATGGCCGTAACTCGGCCGCCACTAGTCCTACTGCTGTCGTCGCCAGTCTCCCATAGCCGCAGGGGAGATGTGGCAGTTCTTCTGTAGTCGATATGCAGACGCAACAGTGTCGGCCCATAGTCGGGAAGATGCCGCAGGAAGGCCGTATGGCATTCGCATCTCTGCCGTGCTAGCTGCTGGGGTGATTGTGGAAGACTATGAGTGACTGGGTTGCGGCCGCTTTACGGTCTTATTACGGATACCGACGACAGCATGGCGGATCTTTTTTGAGGACGACTGAGCGCGCCGTTTATAAACATTTAAATATATATTTGGCCCCTTTGCGGCTCTTGCCGACTGCAGCCGACCTGGGGAGGATAACCACGACTACAGAAGACCGTCCATTACGGTTTCATTACGATTGTCGGCGGGTGGTGGCGATTTTTCCAGTCGCCAGTAGTCGCCGACAAATCCGCCTATGTGTGACTTAGGCTTTAAATACACTGAAGACCCTGAAGACCCTTAAATACCCGGAGGCCCAACCCACCATCACCACCACTAACCCCCACCCACCATTCCTGCCATCCCTCACTCCCTGAGAAAGCAGACATGGTCAAAGATGCCTACCTCTGAAACGACGTGTGGTGAGGCACGTGGAGCGCGCCGAGTCACGCTCGTATATGCAGTTCAGCATCTAAAAAGGCTGTGATGAATATTCCTTCAACACTCTCCACATACACGTCCTCATTTTATTGTTCCCCAATTCTTTCATTGTACACCACACTTTTCCTATGCTATCTCCAGGCGCTGCATAACGTCATTGCCGGGCACCGAAGGGGGCTCGGCAATGACGCACGCTGAAAGGGAGTACTCAGTTTTCACTTTGATTGTTTTCGTGTTTTCTTTCGTTTTCTTTCTTGTTTGTCTGGGCGATATCTCAGCCATCCTTTGAGCTAGGAAGCTGAAATTTCGGCACAATAGTGAGAAAGTCCTTTATCAAAAACTGTATTTTCTGTTTTTTGATTATTTAATTAATTGATTAGTTATTATCTTGCCAAAACGAAGTTTTTGCAAGATGTAATAGTCAGCTTGTATGTTTGTTTGTTTGTTTTTTTATCTTGCCAAAACGAAGTTTTTGCAAGATGTATTAGTCAGCTTGTATGTTTGTTTGTTTGTTTTTTTTGTTTTTTTGTTTGTGGTTAATCATTTTTTTTTCACGTTTAGATCACTCTGTAGACCACAGTTATTATTGGAAACTCCTGTAACTTCGCATATCAGAGTCCTATAGAGATACCCTTCAGCACACAAAATTTTGAAGGTCAAGGTCAAAGGTCAAGGTCACTTTGCGGTCAATCATGGAGGTCAACGAAACCCTTATTTTTTGAGTAACTTTGATCGGATCGTCTCCAAACTTCATGGGAATCTAGTATATGGTCCGGCGCTCAGCTGATTAGTTTTTGGTGGCGATCGGCCTTGACCTTCAAGGTCATTTTGAAGGTCATTCAATTTTGACCAAAAGGTAAAATTTTCAAGTTTCAGTTACCATATCGAGTAGTACCTCAAATTGAAGCCCTTGTTGAGTGCTTTCCAAACATATAACTAGTTTGACAATGTGACGTCATTTGACGGCGTTATGACGAAAAAACTGCACTTTTCATGTATATTGTATTGCTTTAGTTCGCATTGTTTAGGTCACTCTGTAGAGCACAGTTCCCTTTGGAAACTCTTGTAAGTTCGCATATCAGAGTCTTTAGAGATACCCTTTAGCACACAAAATTATGAAGGTCAAGGTCAAAGGTCAAGGTCACTTTGTGGTCAATCATGGAGGTCGACGAAACACTAATTTTTTGAGTAACTTTGATCGGATCGTCTCCAAACTTCATGGGAATCTAGTATATGGTCCGGCGCTCAGCTGATTAGTTTTTGGTGGCGATCGGCCTTGACCTTCATGGTTAGCGCTGGAGGTCGAAAATTATTGACCCCAAGGTCAAATTTTGAAATCGTAGGTACCATATCGAGTAATACCTCATATGAATGCCCTTGATGAGTGCTTCCCAGATCTGTAAACAGTTTGACGCTATGACGTCATTTGATGACGTCATGACGAAAAAACGGAATTTTCACATTTTGGCAAGATATGGTTCACCCTGTGGGTGACATATTTTTATTTAGTTATTAGCGATTCATTAAGTACTTTTCCATTTCCTTTCTCTTCTGGCCATTATCTCAGGCACCTTTTGAGTTAGGAAGCTGATATTTGGACATGCCAATGACCAAGTGATTTGGCTGCAAAGGCTATTTGTGATTTATTGATTAATCAATTAATCAATTAATCGATTATTTATTTAATTATTTGATTAATGACTAATTTTTTTTAAGTTACAGATTCTGATGACATGGTGGTGGTTTATGTGTTCTATTATCGAATTGATGAATTATTTCATTTTTTTATGATTATTATTTATTTATTTTATTTCTCATTTGGGCAATATCTCAGGCACATTTTGAGCAAGAAGCTGATATTTGGACATGATAATGACCAAGTGATTTGGCTGTAAAGGGTATTTTTGATTTATTGATTAATCAATTAATCGATTAATTATTTATTGATTAATCAATTAATTATTTAATTTTGTTATTAATGACTTATTTAATTAAATTTCTAAAAGTTACATCTTCGGATGAAGCATTAGTGGTTTAGTTATGCTATTAGACATTTGAGTAAGAAAATATTTTATGATAATCTTTTATTGATTTTAATTATGCAATTAATCAATCAAATATTGTGCACCTCTCCCTCCAAATACAGTCTCTATGAGCTGTACGGCAGTATTGGCAGTTGCCAGGGGCGCCCCGGCAATGCCGCACTGAAGGATATTTTATTATTTGGCATGGGGGTGGTGTACTTTGAATGTATCTGTACTTGTGTAATGTCTCTTTTAACACCAATTTTTTTTTTTTTTTTTTTAATTAAAGATTGGTGTTCCCATCAGCAAAGCCAAGGAACTTATATGCTAATATATATATATGTATATATATATATATATATATATATATATATATATATATATATATATATATATGTATATATATATATATTGTTGCGGATATGAGGATTGTGTTTTTTTGATTGTGTGTATTGTTGTGGTAAATTGTAAATTGTGGTGATGAACATTGTTTGGATATGGCCCCTCCTGCCTCCGGAGTTGTGTAAAGATAAAAAGGGCGTCTCGGTAGTTAAGTCCATACAGCATACACGTCAGCCAATCATAGAATACCCCTGTTCGATAGCTTATATCTTATTATGTGTTCTTAGAGTAAGGCCTTGTCTTCCATTAGAATGACACTCCATTGCACCAAATCAATTGAGAATAGCTCCCCTTCAATAATTCCATTTCCCAGCCAAACTCTCCATCTGTGGGTAAAGCAGTTCACAAGCATGAGGTGCGCGCCCTCTCAATTCGCTGCTATAGTGAATATGTGCTCCGTGCTCTGTTTGAACAGGAGGGGCGGGGTCGCCAGGGAGAGGCAAGCCCAGGGCGCGCCACGAAGGGCGGGGCTGTGCAGCCCCATGCCCAAATAAGGAAACAGGCCCGTGGCTTGCCACGAGGGACGTGCCGTCGGCGTGATGCCCAAATAAGGAGACAAGCCCGTGGGATTACCATACAAGGTCATGAAACAGAGCACGGGGGAGAGGGCGGTACCGAAACCGAAGAGGGCGTGTCAGACCGGCGCTAACGGTATGCGAGAAGGGTGCGAAGATCGCAGATGAGCTAGAGAGAAGTGAGAGGCAGGGAATACGAGCAGAGCTGCGTGGAGAGGTACACGAAAAGAAAGGGTCCAAGCGAAAGCAGAGGAGCTTTTACGAAACAAGCTACACGAGAGATACAGCAGAGGAGTGCAGCCCCGTTTCAACCAGCCGCGTGAAGCCCTGATGGTGTGTGCTGTAAAGCGATATACGAGGAGCTGCCGGCTCCCTGCTTCCCGCCCGGAGTGGACCTGCTTGCTGTGCCCTGTGATCCCACCTGCTCATCCTTTCCAGTCATTCCTGCCTGCGAGTTCCCCATTTTGCCTACGTGAGTTTGTTTTGTTTGTTCTTTCCTGGGTAGTAACTAAGTCTGTATAAGCTAGTAATTCACTGTGTCTCTAAAAGCTTCTGTATATTATTTTCTTATCTTTCCTTCTCCTTGGTTATTTTGAGCCTGTAAATAGTAATAAATAGTAATCGTATTTCCAAACCTTTCTTGCCTTCGTCTTCCTTTTCTTCACATCCGTCGTCTTTGTCTTTTCCCTATTGAATAGCGGTGGTGCGATACGGCCAACGTCTGGGTGAATCGGGTGAATCGGATTAGTCGGGGAACAACTGTTCGGTCGCGGAGCCTCCGCTCGGCAAACATACCATCCTTAACCGCGTACTGTAACAATTGCTGTCAGGAGTGGGATTCGAACCTGGGACTAAATTTATTTAGCCCAAATTTTGGAACACCAATTGTACTATTGGCCGTAACAATTGGTGTCAGGAGTGTCGGATCGGACCCGAAGCGCGCTTAACGCGCTCAAAATTACGAGCTGCTTGAAATTTGTGTTGTAAAGCAAAACCCGAATTTTGAAATCGCGCCATGGCTGGTCAAGGCGACGGGATGCCGGTGGGAGAAATACAGATAGACGGGGTAGAATCGACCCAGGACCTCGGGGAAATGTATGTGGAGGAAAGGGTGGAGGAGAATAAAGAAGGTGTGGTTGAGGGGGTATCAGGCGCACAAAATGGCGCTCTCGCGCACGTGGTTGAGGGGGCCACGGCCGCGGAACCAATGAGCGCGGTCCAAATGCAAGCCTTCATGGCCTGGTGGAAATGCAGAAAAAAAACGACAGTATGGAACAAATGTAAGACAGAAGGAGGGCTGATAGTGAGAAAATGGAAAGCAGAATGATGGGGGCCCTTATGGACAAAATGAGGGATGAAGCGAGGGCTCGGAGTGAGCAATTGGGGGTCATGAGGGACGAAGCGAGGGGTACCAGGGAACGTTTAGACAATAAATTTGAGAGACTAGGAAGCAAAATGGAGCGAATCGGCAAAATTGCGAACAGACTGGGTGACCGCATGCAAGGATGTGGGGAGACCATGGATCGCATGGTGGGCGAGAAGGTCCCAGGTGTGCACGAGGAGGTAACGTGGGTCGAGAAGCGCTGGTTGAGCGAAGCGGAGGAAAGCGCGGGTACAATGACGCGGGTAGAAATCGCGACACGGGGTTTGGAAAAGCCGGCGACCGATGAGGTAGAGGGAATTTTATTAAAGCCAACGGTCGTCGAGGTGAGTAAAGAAAACGTGGAAGTGGGCAATGAAATTGAAGAGACCGGGGACTTAGAAAACCACTCGCGGCGGGAGGAAGAAATGGAATATGTACAAAGTCCCTGCTCAAATCATGATGATGTACTCGCTAATCCAAATGGAAGTTTGCAGGTTCACGTGGAGAAAAGGATCCCCCAGGTGAGTCGTGCTGTATATTGTGCGGGTAGATTTTGCAGAAAGATGTTTGGCGACAAAAGAATTGTCACGCGATTGGGATCGATATGGCACCCGGGCGTTGGTGAAGGGTCCCGTGTGAGTGGAAATGGCACGCGTGTGAAAAAAAAGTGTGCGTCGGCGAGTGGGTGTGTTATAAAGTGTGGGAGTGAAACCGAGTGCGAGCGAGAATGCACGACGGGGTGTACGGAGTGTACGTGCGAGGGTGAGAGTGACCCGGAGAGTGAGTTGGTGGTGGAGCGGGTGCGAGAATGCACGCTTGGAATGGTTGAGGGTGTGCGAGGAAGCACACCTGAGTTGGTGGTAGCGCGAGTGTGGGAGAGCCCATCTGAGCGCGTTAGTGGGTGGATGCCAGAGTGCACGCCCATGGTGAGTGTTACGGAGGACGTAACAGAGGAGAGGTGTGGACCGAGGTGTGCGAGCGGCGAGTGTGCGCAAGAGTGTGCACGAGAGGCGTGGGTTGTAACAGGGAGTGCGTTGATGGAAGGTACGGACGGCGTTGGAACGCCGGATTTGGTGAGGGTGAAAGGGGTAGCGTATGCGTGTGAGCATGCAGGTGAAGCATCGTCGGTAACCAGGTTAACGGTTAGGGCGACGGATAGCCGATGCGAGCACTCGGGGCGCGGTGTGCTTTGTTGGATGCGAGGCCCGGCGCGGATCGATGCTGCGTCGCTTCTCTTCGAAGCGTCATTGCCGATTCGGGCTTGGCCCCGCCCTGCACGGTCGAGTCCGGGCCTTGGCGGGCGAGGCGACCGGTCCGGTTCAAGGGCGAGTGGGAGGAAGCGGACGGTGCCCCCTCGTGGGGACGGGGTTCCGACCGGGGGAGATTGAGCCTTCGGGCCCAGGACCGCAAGGTGCCGCGCCGAGATGGTGCGTGGAATCTCGGCCCAACCAAACCACCTCCCTTGAACCGAAAGCCGGACGGATTCAACCTGCAGGCGACCAAACCACCCAAATTCATTGCTCGGCTTTACGAAGCCGAGTTTAATGACGTCATGACGCACCGAGGCTAGGATATAGCGGACTGTGAGGATGGTGATAGTGATAGTGTTTTGATCCGAAATTTAGAAAAGTGAATAGAATTGGCAGTAAATAGAAAATTTTTGATTGGTTGGAATTTGGACGAGCAAAATTGATAGTGGGACCTCCCCGATGTGTTGGGATGGCAACTCTGTCATCCCTCACAAAAGGGGGGGCAAAGGAGCACTAGATTTATGGGGTTGATGGCAGTGAAAACTAGCCCGGGAGGGTTAGGATATATCGTGTGTAGGGATGTAGAGAGATGACATTAGGTAACGTTAAGGTTAGTTAGTGACTGATACCTGTAGTGGGGACGCAGGTAGATTAGTGTGGATGATAATGACGTGGGAGCGCAATAGTTTAAAGGCGCGACTGGGAAGCGCAAGTTTCAGAGGGGAGTAGTTAGATGAGATGATGCCGTGTGAGTATTGAGCAGAGTATGAGTAAGTGTATTGTGAAAAGTGTGTAAGGAACAGGTGTGATTGCACAGGTGTGCAACTGAACAGGTGGATGGAGCAGTGTATGAGTGAGAGTGATAGTGATAGTGATGGGTGTTGCGTTGACCAAATGGTCCAGGAAGGAAGGAGGGTGCAGGTAGCACCAGGAGTGAGTGCACAGGTGTGCAACTTTTTTTTTTTTTTTTTTTTTTTTTTTTTGTATACAAGATCGAGGCTCGTGAAAGAGCGAACATTAATCACACAGAAAGACAAACAGACACATAAAACAAATAACATCGGGAGCGGTAGACAAGATGGGGAGAGAGGGGGAAGGACACAAACACAACATTTGAGAGCAGGGACCGAGAGACATGGAGACATCGAGAGATCTGTGGGAGGGAGAGGGCTTTGGGGGGGAGGCATGTGAAGGGGGGAGGCATGTGAAGGGGGGGAGGCATGTGAAGGGGGGGGTGGGAGAGGTATAAACATATGGACACTGCCAGGATTTCCAGGAAATAAGTTGGAATTTCAAACAAGGTGGATCTGGGGTGAATTAGTGGGGGTAGAAAAGATCAAGGTTATGGATGGGGGAAGATAAGAGATGGTGGTGAACAGCTGTTTTAAAGACCTGGAGGGAGGAGAGGGATTGAAGGGAGTGTGGGAGTTTGTTCCACAGGCGGGAGAAAAGAGGAATGAAAGAGTGAAGGTGAGCAGAGAGCCGAGATTTCGGCAGTTTAACCAACAGAGGGTTGCTGGCAGATCTTGTGCGACCTGTAGGAATATTTGGGGGACAGAGCACAGAGAGAGCTGGGGGAGCAAGGCCGGAGAGGAGTCGGTAGAAGACAGAAAGACCACCTACCTGCCTGCGGTGAGTGAGTGAAAGGCCCTCAGAGATAGCTTCATCGCGGGAGATTCCAATGATTTTGAAAGCTTTGGATTCAACAGCGTGAAGCCGAGCCAGGTGTGAGGCAGGAGCACCAGCCCATAGGGGAGAACAGTATTCCATTGAGCTGCAGATGAAAGCCTTGTAAGTGGTGAGGAGCTCAGGTGTGCCGAGGAAGGACTTCGCACGACGGAGGATGCCCAGTCGGCGACTGGCTTTGGAGGCCAGCTTGGAAATGTGGTTTTCCCAAGAAAGATCATGGCAGATAGTGAGACCCAAAAGCTTGAGTGAAAGAACTTCTTGGAGAGGATTGTTGAGAAAGTAGATGGGAGGGTTGTCCAGTCGATCTTTTCGGAGAGACATAGTAAGAGAGTGAGATTTGGCAGGATTGAAAGACATGTTCCACTTGTTTGACCAGTCTGTGATTTTGTCCAGGTCTTCAGAGAGTGAGGAGGCTGCAGACTGCCGATCTGAGGGAAGAGGAATGGAGCGGCAGAGAGTGGAGTCATCAGCAAAGAGATAGAGAGGATTTTCCAGAGAGTCAGAGAGATCATTGATGAAGACCAGAAAAAGCACAGGGCCCAGCACACTTCCTTGGGGAACTCCAGCCTGAACAGGAAGGGGAGATGAGAGAAATCCATTCAGGGCCACACGTTGACTACGACCAGAGAGGAAGTCCGCAAGCCATGCATGGAGATTTCCATGGATACCATAGGAGGAGAGTTTGGTGAGCAGAGCTGGGTGCCAGACCGTATCAAAGGCCCTTGATATGTCAAGGGAGACAGCTCTGATTTCCTGTTTGGCATTGAGGACCTCCATCCATTGTTGAGACAGCAGAAGCAGCATGTCCAGAGTAGAGTGACCTGGTCTGAAACCAAATTGATGATCAGAGATCAAGCCATTGGAGAAGAGGAAAGATTTCATATCCGAAGCAATGATGGATTCCATGACTTTGCTGATAATTGGGAGCAGGCTGATTGGTCTGTAGTTGCAAGGATCTGTTTTTGCACCTTTTTTGTGTAAAGCGGTAATGTTAGCTGATTTCCAGGATGCTGGCAGATGACCTTGAGCAAAAGATAGGGTGAAAAGAACAGAGAGAGGGTGAGATAGAGCGGCAGAGCAGGATTTTAAGACCCGTGGGCTGATGCCGTCTGGTCCAGTTGCAGAATCAGAGTCGAGGTTTGACAAAAACTCCTCCACCTTGTCAGGAGAGAAGGACACAGAGTCCAGGAGCAGTTGGGTTCGACTGGGAAAGGTGGGAACAGAGAGAGATGGGTTTGGGACTAAGGATTTCGAGGCGAACACAGAGTTGAGGCATTCGGCTTTGTCACGTGCGATGTCAACTGTGTGGCCATTTGAGGTAAGGGAGGGGATGGAGGGGGAACAAACACCAGAAACGGCTTTGACCAGACGCCACCAGGATTTGGAGGAAGGAGACAGGTTTGAGAGTTCATTCTTGAGTGAGGAGAGATAGTGCTTCCTGGCACTCCTGAGGGTAGACACACACTTGTTCCGAGCTTGGTGGAAGGAACTGAGATTTCCTTCAGTTGGATTAGCCTTCCAAGAGGCAAAGGCAAGTTGTTTCAGGGCAACTGCCTCACCACAAGATTCAGTGTACCATGGACGGGAGGAAGGGTAAGACAATTGAAGGCGAGATGGGATAAATCTGTGCATGAGAGAGATCAGTTTGCTTTGGAAGAATTCCCAGGAAGAATTGACGTCAGAGGCAGTGGAGATGGGAGACCAATCCAGACGATTTATGGCTGCTTGAAGACCGTCCCAGTCGGCCTGAGTGAAATGCCAGACTCGTCGACGCTGAGGAGGCTCTCTGAGAATGGCCAGAGAGATGTCCACTTTGACAAGCACATGATCAGAAGAACCGATTGGAGCAGAAGAAGAGCAGCAGACATTAGCAGGGAAGTTTGTCATAACCAAGTCTAGAAGAGAAGATACTCCATTGGCTGAGATCCGGGTCGGGAAATTGACAGATTGTGTCAATCCCAGTGAGTCACAGAAGTCCTTTGCTGAGGTGCCATGACTAGTGAGAGAGGAACCCACACCCAACCAGGTGGCATGATGACAGTTGAAGTCACCACATATGAGGAAGAGAGAGTTGGGATGAGTTGGAACTACAGGTGAATGGAGAATGGTTGTGTGAAATACATGGTTGTGTGGAATAAATGGTAGTGTGGAGTATATGGAGTATTGGAACGGATGGTCGTGGAGTGAGTATGGTGGAAACTATGGAGTGGAGTGGATGGTGCAAAAGTGTGAATGGGGGAAGAATGGACCCCCATCACGAATACCCGGGGCGGGTAGTGTAAGTGTTAGGTAGAGGGTATAGGTAAATTGTGGTTGGATATTGGCATCTGTGGTGCGGGTGGAAGAATGATGTTTGGATGGGTGCATTAGTGTTGTGGAAATGGCTGGGCGTGTAGCCTGTTAGTGTGTGTAGTTGGTTTGGGCACTCCACCACTGTGAGGATGTCGGCCAGGTGAGGCCGCAGGTGGGCTCTGGGAGCCGGTAGAGTTGTGTGGATGGGGCCTGAGGATCCGGAGGACGGACCCGGGTAGCCCAGTGCCAGAGGGCACCAAGGGGTGACAGAGCCAGGAGGGGCCTTCCCCAATTAGATAGGTTAGGGTGAGGAGCTAGGTAAGCTCGGGTGGCAACTACAGTGGTGGAGGTGTGCAGGTGGGTAGACCTGCTGGGAGAGCTACACTTCTCAGCCCAGAAATTGTGCAAGGGCACCGGGAGATGAATCGGGGGAGTGAGACCCCAAATTGAGAAGCACCACAGTTTGGTCAATGGGAATTGGTTTTTAGAACCCATAGAGTAAGTGGCCAATGGATTGGCAGGGAAAGACCCCGGGTAGTGTAAAGTGTGTTAAAGTCATTTAGAAAGTCGTTAGGATGAAAATCTCCTCGCACCATCTACATGCACTCACCTGAGGTAAAGATGACGTACCTCCACACCATGCCAGGTTGGTTTAATTATTTTATGATGCAAATGTTTTGGATTGTGAGACGCATCATGACGTGGGTGTGACATTGTGCTTTGTGTTCCATCTCTTCCTCCTTATGAGGATTGATGATGAATTGGGTGATGGCAAATTTTGAAGTAGAGGGATTGTGGTGACGAATTTGGTATAGGGGAAATATGGGGAAGACGAGACAGTAGTGACGAATTTGTAAATGTGTAGATTTTGTAAATATGGGGTAAGGGCAAGGGTAGTGTAGGTGACGGGGGGGGGGGGGGGGTGACGTACGGTAGGGACGTGCTTTCTCATTTCGCTCTCCGTACGCATTTCGCCCTGCATTGCCTTGTTGATGTGTACCCTTGTGACCTTACCCCTCGCTCATTTGTCTTCCCCCTTTTGTCTCCCACATGACCTGTGCGCCATTGGGCGCCGAGGGGAGCGTGCGTGAGTCGGCCATTGTGCGCCCGGAATTCCCAGAACCAGCTGTCTGCATCGATGCACCACATTATGGACCACATGCCTGTGGCCGAGCACCACGTATGGACCCCATGGGTTGGGGCATGGCCCCTCTGCTGGAACCGGCCATGAGGGCCTGAAATCTTGCTGGCGGACCTTGGCCACAGGGCACCGATGCCCCACAGGTGAACCACACACTAGTCGGCCCTGTGGGCCATAAATAAAATAAATAAAATGGACACGTTTGGGCAAGCTTTATTGCAAATAGGCCGCCATTAAGGAAATGAAAGAAAGACAACATCTGGAAGAAAGTAAATAGCCAGCAGAGGGAGCCGAAGAGCAAGAGACCACCTGCAGGGTTAGGGGTTGTTGATGTTATTTTTATGCATTGAACATTGATGAACTATGGTGACTGCACCGATGGGTGCTTGAGGGTGTTTTGGTGCGTTTTGGGTGCTTTCATGGTGCATTGATGCAGAGCAGACTGTCTGCCCCCCAGAAAGAACAATCACAGGTCCTGGGTTAGACTTGTAAATAAAAGTAGTGTCATTGTAAATAATGCTCCCCACCGTCAGTGTGTAGTTTGAAGACCATTCCGCAATTCGGTTAGCTGTGGGCGTGAGTCTGTTAGGCAGGGTGCATTGGAGCAGCGGGACATATTTATCTATGTTTTAAAACTGTCGCACTCAGGGTCAGGTTAAAAGTAGAGGGAACTACACCTATGTGTCACACTAAATAAAAGTTGTAGGCCCGGGCCGTGCCTAAGAGGAGAAGGGTGCAGTGTTGCGGATATGAGGATTGTGCTTTTTTGATTGTGTGTATTGTTGTGGTAAATTGTGGTGATGAACATTGTTTGGATATGGCCCCCCCCTGCCTCCGGAGTTGTGTAAAGATAAAAAGGGCGTCTCGGTAGTTAAGTCCATACAGCATACACGTCAGCCAATCAGAGAATACCCCTGTTCGATAGCTTATATCTTATTATGTGTTCTTAGAGTAAGGCCTTGTCTTCCATTAGAATGACACTCCATTGCACCGAATCAATTGAGAATAGCTCCCCTTCAATAATTCCATTTCCCAGCCAAACTCTCCATCTGTGGGTAAAGCAGTTCACAAGCATGAGGTGCGCGCCCTCTCAATTCGCTGCTATAGTGAATATGTGCTCCGTTCTCTGTTTGAACAGGAGGGGCGGGGTCGCCAGGGAGAGGCAAGCCCAGGGCGCGCCACGAAGGGCGGGGCTGTGCAGCCCCATGCCCAAATAAGGAAACAGGCCCGTGGCTTGCCACGAGGGGCGTGCCGTCGGCGCGATGCCCAAATAAGGAGACAAGCCCGTGGGATTACCATACAAGGTCACGAAACAGAGCACGGGGGAGAGGGCGGTACCGAAACCGAAGAGGGCGTGTCAGACCAGCGCTAACGGTATGCGAGAAGGGTGCGAAGATCGCAGATGAGCTAGAGAGAAGTGAGAGGCAGGGAATACGAGCAGAGCTGCGTGGAGAGGTCCACGAAAAGAAAGGGTCCAAGCGAAAGCAGAGGAGCTTTTATGAAACAAGCTACACGAGAGATACAGCAGAGGAGTGCAGCCCCGTTTCAACCAGCCGCGTGAAGCCCTGACGGTGTGCGCTGTAAAGCGATATACGAGGAGCTGCCGGCTCCCCGCTTCCCGCCCGGAGTGGACCTGCTTGCTGTGCCCTGTGATCCCACCTGCTCATCCTTTCCAGCCATTCCTGCCTGCAAGTTCCCCATTTTGCCTACGTGAGTTTGTTTTGTTTGTTCTGTCCTGGGTAGTAACTAAGTCTGTATAAGCTAGTAATTCACTGTGTCTCGAAAAGCTTCTGTATATTATTTTCTTATCTTTCCTTCTCCTTGGTTATTTTGAGCCTGTAAATAGTAATAAATAGTAATCGTATTTCCAAACCTTTCTTGCCTTCGTCTTCCTTTTCTTCACATCCGTCGTCTTTGTCTTTTCCCTATTGAATAGCGGTGGCGTGATACGGCCAACGTCTGGGTGAATCGGGTGAATCGGGTTAGTCGGGGTACAACTGTTCGGTCGCGGAGCCTCCGCTCGGCAAACATACCATCCTTAACCGCGTACCGTAACAATATATATATATATATATATATATATATATATATATATATATATATATATATATTGTAACGGATTTGAGAATCCTGTTGTAAATATTACCCTCAAGGTCAAGGTTCAAGGTCCGGTAGGAAGGGTCGGCACGGCGACCCCTGGTGGTTGAGGCGTTCCGGCAGGGCGAGATCGGGCCATCGGGCGGGAGACCAGATGGCTCCGCGCCGAGGTGGACCTTGGGATCTTGGCCTGAGCAAACCTCCTTCCCTGAACCGAGTGCCGGACGGATCCAACCGCCGGCAACGAACCACCCGCATTCATTGCTCGGCTTTGCGAAGCTGAGCTTTGGAAATGTAAAGACGCACCGAGGCTCAAATTAAAGGACATTTGGTAGGGATAGGGAACTTGTGATTGGCAAATGATTGGTAAACTGATTGGCAGTGATTGGCAAATTTTGATTGGTTGGAATTTGATGGCGAAATTGGTAGTGAGAGATGTCCGATGTGGAGGGATGGCAAATCCACCATCCCTCCCAATATGGGGCAAATGAGCTATAGTTTTATGGGGTTTGGTAGTGAAAACCTAGCCAGGGAGAGTTAGGATAATTGTATAGGGACCGAGAGATTGACCATAGGTAACTGGAGATTTAAGTAGCGACATTACACCTGTAGTGGGGACGTAGGTAGGGTAGTTGGATTATAACGACGAGGGAGCGCAATAGTATAAGGGGCGACTGGGAAGCGCAAGTTTCAGAAGGGAGTAGTCAGCTTAGATGATGCCATGTGTTTGAGAATCGAAAGTGGATGGAGCAGTGTATGAGTGAGTAATGTTGACTGTGGATTGATTGTATTGAGCGTGGAAGTGTATGGAGCAGTGTATGAGGAACAATTGTGGTTGTGCATTGAATTGAATGATTGAAGAAGCCTGGGAGGAAGGAGGGTGCAGGTGGCACCAGGTGTGATTGCACAGGTGTGCAAGTGAACAGGTGTATGGAGCAGTGTATGACTGAGTAATGGTGATTGTGCGTTGTGTTGACCAAATGGTCCTGGAGGAAGGAGGGTGCAGGAAGCACCAGGTGTAGGAGGATGGCACAGGTGTGCAAATACAGGTGAGTATGGTTGTGTGGAATAAATGGTCGGGAATAGATGGAGTATGGAATGGATGGTATGGAGTGAGTATGGTGGAAACTGTGGAGTGGAGTGGATGGTGCAAAGGTGTGTATGGGGAGGATGGACCCCATCACGAATACCCGGGGAGGCTAGTTTAAGAGTTAGGTAGAGGGAGTAGGTAAATTGTGGTTGGATATTGGCATCTGTGGTGTGTGGTGGAAGAATGGTGTTTGGATGGGTGCATTAGTGTCGTGGAAAATGGCTGGGCGTGTGGCCTGTTAGTCTGTGTAGTTAAATGGGCACTCCGCCACTGTTAGAATGTTGGCCAGGTGAGGCCGCAGGTGGGCTCTGGGAGCCGGTAGAGTTGTGGATGGGGCCCGAGGATCCGGAGGACGGACCCGGGTAGCCCAGTGCCAGAGAGGGCACCAAGTGGGGAGAGCGCCAGAGGGCCTTCCCCAGGTAGATAGGTTAGGGTAAGGAGCAGGTAAGCTCGGAGGCAACTGCAGTGGTGGAGGTGTGCAGGTGGGTAGACCTGCTGGGAGAGCCACCCGACCCAGTCCTGAAATTGTGCAAAGGCACAGGGTGTTGAATCGGGGGAGTGAGACCCCAAATTGATGAAGCACCACAGCTTGGTCAATGGGAATTTGGTTCTTAAAACCGCATAGAGTGTAAGATGGCCAATGGATTGGCAGGAAAAGACCCCGGGTAGTGTAAAGTGTGTTAATGTCACTTAGGAAGTAGTTAGGATTGAAATCACCTCGCACCATCTACATCCACTCACCTGAGGTGACGACAGAACTCCACACCATGCCATGTTTTTGTTATTTTTGTGCAGATGTTTGAAATGTGAGACGCATCATGATGTGGGTGTGACATTGTGCTGATGTTCCATCTCTCCCTCCTTATGAGGATTGATGATGAATTGGTGATGGCAAATTTAGACAATGGGATTGTGACGAATTTGGTATTAGGGGAAATATGGGGAAGATGAGACAGTAGTGACAAATTTGTAAATGTGTAGATTTTTTTTGTGTGTACATATGGGGTAAGGGCAAGGGTAGAGCAGGTAACAGGGGGGGTGACGTACGGTAGGGACGAGCTTTGCTCCACTCAGTCTCCAGACGCACCTCACTCTGCATTGCCTTCGTTGATGTGTACCCTTGTGACCTTACCCCTCGCTAACCTGCCCTCTCTGTCTTCTTTCCCCAACCAAGGACCGTGCTCTCTGGGCACTGAGGGGAGCGTGCGGGGGGCCGCATCGGTGTGCCCGAATCCTCGCAACCAGCTGCCTGCATCCACGCACCACTTATGGACCACATGTCTGTGGCTGAGCACCACTCATGGACCCCACGGGTTGGGGCATGTCCCTTCTGCTGGGACCGGCTACGATGGCCCAAGATCTTGCTTGCAGACCCAGTGAGGTGGCACCAAGCCCACAGGTGAACCACCCATAGTCGGCCCCTGTGGGCCATAAATAAATAAAAGATGGACGCATTGTGTGCCGTTTTATTATCCACCAAATAGGCCACAAAACAAGAACAAGTTGACAACATCAGGAAGAACAATGGCCAGCAGAGGGAGCCGAAGAGGAAGACCACCAACAAGGTCTTGTTTTTATTTTGAACTGTGGTGACTGTGCACTGACTGGTGCTTTATGGTGCTTTATGGTGCTCTTTATTGGTCCTGGTGCATCGATGCAGTGCAGGCTGTCTCACCCCCCCCCCCCCCCCCAAAAAGAAAAATCACAAGTCCTGGGTTGCGTTTTGTAAATAGTCCAAGTAACGTCACTTGTAAATAATGCTCCCCACCGTACATGTTTAGTTTGAAAACCATTCCGCAATTTGGTTATCCTGTGGGTGTGAATCTGTTAGGTAGGGTGCAATGCAGCAGAGGGACAAACTTATTTGTGTTTTAAAACTGTCACACTCAGGGTCAGGTTAATTGTAGAGGGAATTACACCTATGTGCCACACTAAGTTAAGTTTTATAGGCCCGGGACGTGCCTGGTGGATAAGGGTGCAGAGTAACGGATTTGAGAATCCTGTTGTAAATATCACCCTCTGTAAATAGTGGAGTAATTCTTGTAAATACCTCCGTTAAGTGTAAAGATCAAAGGTCGTCCCCTTAGTTAATCCATCATAGAAAATCATAAGCCCTTCTAAATAGTTATTTCTTATGCTATGTAGTTTAAGGCTCTGTTTCCCATTAGTTGACTCTGCATTGCATCAAATGACATAAGATAGATCCCTCTGACACCCCATGGCCTCTTCAAAGTGGCAGTAACTTTGGGTGGGGTTATTGGCATCACCTTTACCCCAAAACTCCATTACGCATGCGGTCAACTCGGGAGAGAAGGGCGTGGCCGGCCCATCGTCTTCAGGAGGTGGAGCCAGGAAGCCCTTGCGCCCAACCAGGACTCGGTGGGCACGGCTTGGTAAGGTGTGGTCATAGCTTGGTAGGGCGTGGCTATATAACCCGTGGGGGGAGAGCCCCCACGAGCAGATGACCGAGAAAGCCAGAGGCGTGTCGAGGCAAAAACCAGCTCTGCCGCGTGCAACGAACGAGATACATGTGCCGCCGCCGCCTTGCTCGCTTCCAGCCTGGAGAGGACCTGCTTGCTGTGCGCCCTGCCAAACCTTCCAGCCTTGTGGTCCCACCTTCCTCTCCCTCCAGCCAATCCAATCTGCAATTCCCTATTCGTGTGAGTGAGTTCGTTCTGTCTGTATTGTCCTGGGTATAAGTAAGCCTGTATAGATAAGCTAGAAATTGCTCTGTGTCCTTCTGATCCTTCCATTCCCCTGTAAATTGCATTTCCTTTCTTTTCTGCTTTGGTTGTGTGTAAATAATTAATAAATCCCTGTGTTCTTTCTTTACCCCTTTTGTTTCTTCACATCCGTTCGTCTTTGTGATTTCCATCATTGAACACCTGTGGCACGATTTGGCCAACGTTTAGGATCGGGTGTAGTATTGCTAATGGTTCGAGCCGCGGCTGCTAATCCGCTCGGCAAAATAACATCTTGTCCGCGGTCTCGAACGAGGTTGCTCACCTGCCTCGTAGAGGGAGCTGGGCAGCTTCAGGAGCGGAGACGGCCAGTGAGAATAAAAGGGGGATTAACCCCCCCCTAAGGGGAGTGTCGTGCTCCGTTTCCGCAACAATATATATATATATATATATATATTGTTGCGGATCTGCCGCCGGCCTTCTCCCCTTACCAAGGGGGGGGGGGGTTAGTCCCCCTGTCTTTGACTGGCCAGCGCGACCCGGGACCTATGACGTCCCTTCCGGACAGCACGAAATAGGGTATTAGGACCAAATTTGCTATTACCTAAATACTCGCGCTGCCCTGGAAGCGAGGAAATAAGCCCCACACGAACCACGTGTGTTGGTGATATGCCGAGCGGTTAGCATACACGTGACTCGCGCTATTATTAATTACTAGACCCTGATTCAAGCGGTTCTTATTCGTACCACGCTTCGTCAATGGAGAAATCACAAAGGCGATCGAATTGGGAAGGAAAGGAATAACAGGTTTAATTATTATTATTTACAATGTACAATGGTTCCAGAAAAAGGGGACACAGAGCAGCCTTATACAGTCTTACTTAATACCCAAGGACACAGGCCCGTCTCACACACGCACTCACATGGGGATTGCAGATGGCAGGATGATGTTCAGCAGCGCGTCCAGGGTTGGCCTCCGTGCAGCTCTCTCCCCGGTCCCCGGCACGTCCCTTGGAGTAGGTGAAGGCAGGAGCTCTCCGCGTGTCGTCTAAACGGAGCGAGTTATCACGGGGCGAATTGGTAGGGAGCGGACTTCGACGCGGCTGGCGGTTATTCACTTGCGGTTATAGCCGCGCTTACTCGCGTGGCGGGAAAGTGCAATAAGCGTTACCGGCACGTCTGGCTGCGCCCGCGTACTTGCCACAGTTCAACGCCTCTTCTTCTCTCTCTCTGCGCAAGCCCTTAAACAACGCGCGTATCCTCCGCAAGTTCTCCAAACAATGCGCTTATCTTGCGAGCCGGAATCCTTTCTCTCTCCTCTGCGAGTCCTGGCGTGCGAGTCCTTTCACAACGAATTAACCCCCTCAAGTCCTTTAACGCTCTCCGCTTGCGAGTAAGTCCTCTTACCACAATGTAAGTCCCCTCGAGGGCTTTGTGCAGCGACTTATATAGGCACGCCCCGCGAACCTTCTCGAACTCACCACACGCGCCTCACCACGCCCCTCACGCCATGCCGCTAGAGCCCTGATTGGCTGGTGGCTCTTACCGTCATCGCCTTCTGCCACTCCCGATCTCAACGCTACTCACCCCGTCCTTTTTAGGCCTACCTCGTGTTACTCGACTAGTGGGCAGCCTATGCTTAACAAACTGGATCGAGGCTAGGGTGGCTGGGAAATCGGTGGCAAGTAAAGCCTATTTTCCTGTCTTTACACGCCGCAGGCACTAAGAGGGGAAATGACCTATTCTTACACATACTAAGACATAACTATACTACAAATGGGCATTTATGTTGTTCGTGTGACTAACTATGGGGGGCAACCCTTTAACCTTTAATGACTTCAATGTGTCAAACTCAAAACCGTAGCACTGCCCCCCTTCCTAGCCAGACTCGTCCCCGAGTCAAACCCACACAAGTGAGAACGACCGGTTTTGAGAAAGGTTTGGGACTACTCTTTAAATTAAGTGTGACACTTAGATGTGGATCCCCTCTAACATTTAATCTAACTCCCTGTATGTGACAGTTTTACAACACCAGATATGTCCCACCTACTGCGTTGTGTCACTAACTCTAACCGACTCACAGCCACAGCTAACCGAATTGAGGAATTGTTTTGAAACTAAACATAAAGCCAGTGGGTAGCATCTTATTTACAATTACAACCTAATTATTTACATCTCCATAACCCAGGACCTGTTCTTTTTTTGTGGAAAGAGGTTTGGAGAGGAGAAAACACAGCAATGCACCAATGCACCAATATACCTTACACAAACAGTTCACATTTCAATTGTCATATTTGCTGCTTGGCTGCATCTTCTTGTTTCCTGCTTCATCTTCAGTGTGCAAGAAAAAAAAAAACTTAAAGGTCTTCTTTCCTGGCACACCAGAATACAATGTACAAACCGTGTCCGTTTTTATCGCCAGCAGGGCCAACCTCATGTGGTCCGACTGCGTGACATCGACGCCACTTAAAACCAGTGGTCCGCAGGTGCAAGGTAAGTTTGCAGCAAATGACTGCTCAGCAAAAAGGCAAGGCCACAGGATGTGTGGTCCATAATGTGCATTGTGGTACAGCAAAATGCAGCAGGGGTGCCGCACAGGTGTAGCAAAGTGCCGCTGCACAGGTGTAGCAAAGTGCAGCCACACAGCTCAGTGTTCCTGCACAGTCCACTCCAAAATGGGTCCATGGGTGGGGAGGAGAGACAAAGCACAGTTAGCAAAGGAAAGGACGCAAAGGTACACATCAATACAAGGCAATGCAACATGAGGGGCGCGGGTGAGCGAGCAGAGCAAGGTCATCCCTAGCCATTCGTAAACCCCATGTCAGCTACACTACAGTACCTTTACCCCTCCCTGTATTTACACTTTACAAATCCATCACTACGTCTTGTCTCCCATATCCCCCTCTAAACCAAATTCGTCTTCCCATCCCTCCCAAGAAGGAAGAGATGGAATAAACACAATGTCAAATCACGCCGAGATGCGTCTCACCCACTCAAATCGTTCACAAAACCTGGTGCGGAGTTCCGTCTCCCTTGGTGAGTGGATGTGGATGGTGCGAAGAAATTCCTCATCCTAACTATACTCTAATCACATTAACTCAGTTACACTACCAGGGGTCTTGCCCTGCCAATTCAGTTGGCCATCGTTACACTATGTGGTTCTAAAAACCAATTCCCATTGACCCACCCTGTGGTGCCCTCCAAATTTGGGTCTCACTCCCCAATTTTTCAATACTGTGCCTTTGCACAATTTTGGGGCTGGGTCATGTGGCTCCACTAGCAGGTCCAATTACCTGCGCACCTCCGCCACTGAAGTCGCCACTCAAGCTTACCATGCTCCTTGCGACTACCCTAAATCGGGGAAGGCCCCTCCTGGCTCTCTCACCCCTCTGATGCCTTCTCTGGCATTGGGCTACCCGGGTCCTTCTCCTGGATCCTCGGACCCCACTGAACACTACTCTGACTCTAACTGGCTCCCAGAGCCTACATGCGGCCTCACCTGGCCGACAGACTACCAGTGGTGGAGTGCTCCAATAACCATATGCACCAACAAAGCCCACACGCCCAGCTATTTCCATAGACTCATGCACCCATCCAAGCACTTCTTTGCCACTACCTGCACCACAGGTGTCAATATCCAACAATTTACCTAAACCCTCTACCTGACTTTAAACTACCCTCCCCGTGTATTCGTGAAGGGGTCCATCTTCCCCCATTCACTCCTTCGCACCATGCATTCCACACCTTCTATCCCGCACCAAGCATTCCACACCAAATAATCTCGCACACACCAAGCTCTCTTGCACACCTCTTGTGCTCTCACGCCTTTTTCCCACTTGCACACCATGCAAATCAATTCACTCAACACAATTCCACTTGTCATCAATACACCACTCATACACCACCTCTGGTCATCCCCGACCAATTCCTCATTTGCGCCTCATTCTCAAGCTCATACACACAGCATCATCTAACTAGCTACTTCCCTCTAATACTTGTGCTTTCCCGTCTTCCCTTACACTAAGCATTCCCTCGTCATTATCATCCTTCTAATCTCTCTACGTTCCCTCTACCGGTACAAATGTGTCTACTTAAATCTTGTGTCTCCTATTGTCATCTAGTTCCCTAACAATATCCTAGCCCGCCCTCGGCTAGTTTACACTGCCACCCCATAATCTATTGCTCATGTGCCCCATGAATGGTAAAGCTACCATTCGCCAACACTATGGCTAACTGTCCACTCCACTCGAGCCTCTCGGTTCGGAAATACATTTTCGTCACAGCTCGGCTTCGAAAAGCTGAGCAATGCATGCGGGTGGTTTGTCTCCTGTTGGTTGGGTCCGTCCAGCATTTTTGATTCAGGGGAGGAGGTTTTGTTGGGCCAATGTTGCAGGCGCCATCCCTGCGCGGAGCTTTTCGGTCCCCGGCACAATGGCCCAACCGCCCACGGTCGGAGCACCGCGCCCGCCAGGGGGCGAAGTTCCGATCTCTCCTACCCCCTCTCGAACCGTGCCAATCACCTTTCCCGCCAAGGCGCGGCACCGACCATACAGGGCGTGGCCCAGCACGAATCGTGCATGGCACTCTTTGTGAGACAGCCGCAGCAACGATCTCCGCCGGTCCTCGCAGCACACAAAGCACACCATGCAACGAGGGCTCGCGTCGGCTATCCGTCGTACTACCCGCTAACCCCCCGGTCTGCCTCGATGCCTGAGCCGCGTTCTCAACACTCGCGACCCACTCCACTCTCGCACACCGAGGCGCCCCAGCGCCTCCCATACACTCCCTGCATTCTATTACAGCATGCTCTCCTCTCGTGCCCTCTGGTGTGCATTCTTTCTCACACACCACACTCGCACCTGCACACCTCGGCGCACTCATGCCACTCGCACACTCCATTATCACACTCCTCTGTTACACACTCCACCATCGCACACCCTCACGTACACTCTTTTGTTACACACTCAGGAACAACCACGGGTGTGCACGCTTCTGGTACACACCCAATCAGCGCACACTTACCCACATGTGTGCACTCTCTTGTTGCACACCCAATCACGCACTCTGGTGTGCAGTCCCGCACACTCTCCTCAACACACTCCGGTGTGCATCCTCCCTCACTCTGGGCCATCGCACACTCTTTTTTACACTCCATTTCACACTCCTCCCACTCACATTCCATCATACACTCGCGTTTCGGCACACACTTCTTTCGCACATGCGCGCCAGTCATCTTCACACCTCGCACCACGGACCTTCCACTAGCACCCGGGTTACGTCGCGATCCCAAGCGCGCCAAAAATCTTTTCGTGCCAAACATTTTCGCGCCATACATGCTCCTACTCACCTTCGGGATTCTCTTCGCCAGCACCTGCAAACCTTATTGGGGTTAGGCAGCACAACATAACGATGCAGATGCAGACTTTGCACATATTCCATTTCTTTCTCCCACAATACATTTACTTTTTCTCCCGTCTCTTCAACCCCAATTTTAACTATACACATTTCATTTTCTTTTTCCTCAACGACCGCCGATGCACACAAAATTTTATTTTCCAACTCGGCGGCCGTCGGCTTTTCCACCCCGCGAGTCACGATTTCTATCCCCTCGGTCAACTTGGCTGCGCCCTGCCCAAGCTCGCTCCCCACGCATTCCACACATCGCCGTTACCCCGTCGCGTACCAATGCGACTTCCTCGCTCAACATGTGATCAATGTCCTCCCCCATTTTTATTATTCCCCCAATGTATTTGTCCCCCAATTCTTTTATTTCCCGGGTGGTTTTGTCACTTTGGGTGTCCATTTTGTTTTCCAATTTATTTAACCCATCTTTCATTTCCTTGGTGGATTTGTTACTTTGGGCGTCCATTTTACCATTCATTTTATTTATTTCATTCATGAATTGCGCCATGAAGGTGCTCATACAGGATTGCATGTCCATAACCCCCACTTGCGCAGCGGGCCCGGCCCTCACCGCCCCGTGCGAGGCGCCGCCATTTTCTTCCCCTACTCCCGGCCCTCATCAATGTTCTCCCCTTCTTCCAATTCTTCCCGGGGGTCCTGGGTTATCGATTCTAACTCCTCATCAGATACCTCCTCTTCATTTACCCCCACCGGCATCCGACCGTCTTGGCTAGACATGGTACAAATTTAATTTAGATGTTAATAATTTTTAAAAAACTAAATTTCGGTTGCTCGTAATTTTGGCCATATTTGTCCAAAAAAATTTGGTTTGTGTTCCAAATCCCACTCCTGACACCAATTGTTGTGGATCCCACTCCTGACACCAATTGTTGCGGATCTGCCGCCGGCCTTCTCCCCTTTCCAAGGGGGAGGGAGGTTAGTCCCCTTGTCTTTGACTGGCCAGCGTGACCCGGGACCTATGACGTCCCTTCCGGACAGCACAAAATAGGGTATTAGGACCAAATTCGCTATTAGCTAAATACTCGCGCTGCCCTGGAAGCGAGGAAATAAGCCCCACACGAACCACGTGTGTTGGTGATATGCCGAGCGGTTAGCATACACGTGACTCGCGCTATTATTAATTACTAGACCCTGATTCAAGCGGTTCTTATTCGTACCACGCTTCGTCAATGGAGAAATCACAAAGGCGATCGAATTGGGAAGGAAAGGAATAACAGGTTTAATTATTATTATTTACAATGTACAATGGTTCCAGAAAAAGGGGACACAGAGCAGCCTTATACAGTCTTAATTAATACCCAAGGACACAGGCCCGTCTCACACACACACTCACACGGGGATTGCAGATGGAAGGACGATGTTCACCAGCACGTCTAGGGATGCCTTCCATGCAGCTCTCTCTCCGGTCCCCGGCACGTCCTTTGGAGTAGGTGAAGGCAGGAGCTCTCCGCGTGTCATCTAAACGGAGCGAGTTATAACGGGGCGAATTGGTAGGGAGCGGACTTCGACGCGGCTGGCGGTCATTCACTTGTGGCTATAGCCGTTCTTACTTGTGTGGCGGGAAAGCGCAATAAGCGTGACCGGCGCGTCTGGCTGCGCCCGCGTACTTGGCACAGTTCAACGCCTCTTCTTCTCTCTCTCTGCGCAAGCCCTTAAACAATGCGCGTATCCTCCGCAAGTTCTCCAAACAACGCGCTTATCTTGCGAGCCCAAATCCTTTCTCTCTCCTCTGCGAGTCCTGGCGTGCGATTCGTTTCACAACGAGCAAACCCCCTCAAGTCCTTTAACGCTCTCCGCTTGCGAGTAAGTCCTCTTACCACGCTGTAAGTCCCCTCGAGGGCTTTGCGCAGCAACTTATATAGGCACGCCCCGCGAACCTTCTCAAACTCACCAGACGCGCCTCACCACGCGCTCTCACGCCATACCGCAAGAGCCCTGATTGGATAGGTGGCTCTTACCGTCATCGCCTTCTGCCGCTCCCGATCTCAACGCCACTCACCACGCCCTTTTTAGGACTACCTCGCGTTACCCGACTGGTGGGCAGCCAATGCTTAACAAACTGGATCGATGCTAGGGTGGCTGGGAAATCGTTGGCAAGTAAAGCCTATTTTCCTGTCTTTACACGACGCAGGCACTAAGAGGGGAAATGACCGATTCTTACACATACTAAGACATCACGATACTATAAATGGGCCTTTATGTTGTTCGTGTGACTAACTATGGGGGGCAACCCTTTTACCTTTAATGACTTTAATGTGCCAATCTCAAAACCATAGCAATATATATATATATATATATATATATATATATATATATATGTATATATACTGAAACGCAAAAGAAACGTACCACCTTTGAAACCTTTAAATATCAACAATAACACTGCGTGTAGTAAATGTGTGAACTTATTTGTGGACAATAGTGTCCTCACTGTCAGACAAAATGGTCACGGATGGTCACTTGAACCTTCAATGGTCACTTCATAGCACAGCTGTTGAACAGCCGTTTTGACTGTCAGTGATTAGCCAAGGGGTATGGGATGATTTTAATGAGCTGCACGTGATGTCTTGATATTGGCTTTAAAAAGGCCAGTGCAAAATGGGCATTTCAATCAACATGCCACGATTGTCAAGGGATCAATGGCAGCGTGCCCTGGGCATGCTGCAAGGCGGACTGAGCTACCGTGAGGTGGCACGTCGCCTTGGCTGTTCACACCAGACAATATCGGCCCTGGTGGACAGACACACCCTCCACAACTCTGCAGATGACAGACCTCGATCAGGGAGGCCATGAGTCACCACTGCAAGGCAGGGGAGGCAGATGGTCCGAAGTCACCTGCAGGATCGATTCCGTCCAGCATCCCGCACTGCGGCAGAAACTCGGGGGCATGCAAACCCACGGATCTCCAATGATACTGCACGAAGACGACTGCATGACTATGGTCTGACTGCCAGAAGACCATACAGAGGCCCCGTGATGACGGCTGCCCATCGCTGCAACCGACAGAAATGGTGCCAGCAGCATCAGCGGTGGACCATGGCGCAGTGGAACGAGGTCGCTTTCAGCGATGAATCAAGGTTCTGTGTGGACAGTCCTGATGGACGTGAGCGTGTCTGGAGAAGAACTGGCGAGCGATATGCCGATTGTTGCGTGCGTCAAGCCAACAGGTGGGGTGGCCCTAGTGTTATGGTGTGGGCCGCCATATCAGGCCGGTACAGGACGCCACTGGTGGTTGTGGATGGGAATCTTAACGCCCAGCGGTATGTGGATAACCTCCTGCGACCTCATCTGTTGCCATTCCTGCTAGACCACCCAGAACTGAGAACCTTTCAGCACGACAACGCTCGTCCCCATGCTGCTCGCTTTACCACTGCATTTCTCCAAGGCGAGAACATCAACACCATGCAGTGGCCTGCGCTCTCCCCTGACCTGAATCCCATAGAGCACCTGTGGGATGAGCTTGGGAGACGCGTAGTTGGCAGGGCCAGGACACGGGCAGAGCTGCTTCAGACATTGAGGACTGAGTGGAACAGAATCCAGCAGCAATCCATCCAAAGACTGGTAGGCAGTATACGCCGACGATGCACTGCCTGTATCCAAAACAATGGTGGCCACACACGCTATTGAAAGGGGACTGACATTGCACCCTGTGCTGTTCTGTACTGTAGAACAAACTGATGAGATGGTGTACATCTTGGTCAAAATCTTGACATGTCATCAATAAAATGCCAATGTTTCAATTAGCAATTGTTGGTTTGTTTTATTTTGAACTGTTACAATTTTATTACATTTCAAACAAGTGGAAAGTTTCTTTTGCGTTTCAGTATATATATATATACAGACTTGGCATTTAAAATGGAATAATTTATTTTTCTTGACGGGTTTACTTTCTGAACTCGGTATATCAATCTGGTGAGTGTCTTTTACACTTCGGTGATTTATTTGTTAAAAGAACCATGTCACTGATTGTCTGTCGCAACAAGAAGTCAATAACACGATTATATCACAGGTAGCGTGACAAAATGTACGGAAAGGTACATTTGACGATTGGCTTCACAATTGGGTATATAAGGGTTGTTGCGTTCTGTATTAGTGGAAAACAACTGCTGCACGTCTACAAAAGTTATTGCTGCTTCCACTGGAGATGGTCCGTCAACTCGACAATTATGTTTGTCGTTTGGTGGTGGCTTTACGAAATTCCGGCATGAAACAGCGTGCTATTGCTCGGCAGTATGGCATCACTCAAGGTCAGGTGTCAAAGATCCTGAAACGAAATGCTCAGAGGGGTGTCCCTACTCCAATACCGAGGTCAGGACATCCCCGCAGAACCACAAGGAGGGATGATCGCCAGCTGCACCGGTTAGTCCGCAATGGCCGTACCAAGTCAGCTCATCGGCTTGGGGCTGAGTGGCAGCAACTGACAAATTTGCCTGTATCCAGAAGGCTCGTCAACCAATGACTGGTTCAAGCAGGCTATCGTGCTCGGCGTCCCCTGAGAAAGCCACATCTGGCCAGAAAACACCACCAGCACCGATTGCAGTGGGCCAGAGAGCACTGTCAATGGCAGCCAGGACACTGGAATCACGTGATCTTCAGTGACAAGTCTAGATTTCTGGTCTGTCGTCAATATGGCCGCGTCCGAGTGCACAGACAAGTGCATGAAGCCCACAACGAAGATTGTATAGTGCCAAGAGTCCAAGCTGGAGGTAGTGGGGTGACCGCTTGGGCTGCTTTTCATGCAGGGGGCAAAACTGACCTGGTTGTTCTGAATGGAAACCTGAACCAGTTCAAGCACAGGGCCAATCTGGAAGAAACATTGCTTCCATTTGTTCGTGCAGCCTTTCGAGGAAACTTTGTCTTCCAAGATGACAATGCATGGCCTCATCGTGCTCGCACGATCCAACACTTTCTTGCTGACCATGGTGTAGAGCATTTGGAGTGGCCTGCCATGTCCCCGGATATGAATCCGATAGAGAACTTGTGGGCAGAATTAACGCGTCAAATCGACAACTTGGACCAGCAGCCTGCCTCTGTGCGTGAATTGCAGCAGGCTATTGTCACTGCATGGCAAGCGATTCCTGTCCAAACCTTGGCAAATCTCGTGAACAGCATGCCTCGACATGTACGTGCTCTCCTGAATGCTCGTGGGGGTTACACGAAGTGCTGAACTGTAATTTTACTGTCCGTAATCCCAGTCGTAATTTAACTTTTGTTTTTGTTAAAAAAAAATTTGGGCTAATGTGCAAAATAAAGAGATACTTCTGGAAAACGCACAGAAATTTAACATTCTGACCATGTATATATATATATATATATATATATATATATATGTTGAGAACACCTCTTCAGCGATCATAACAGAAGTTCACCAACAGTTTGAGATTGAGAATGACGAAACTTTATTAAAATACCACTTATACAGATCTGGAGGAGACTGAGACGTCTACAGCACGAACCAGCTTCATGCCACGTCCAGCCTTCCTGAAAATGCATTGATTCACAGTCCGCTTAAATAGGGACACGTTTATCAGAAAATCTCCGAGAGAACAAAGGAACTGGCGAGAGTTCCTCCCACCGTTATCCCTAGCCCCCACCGTCATCCGTTCTTTCATCTTGGGGGAGTGGAGCACGCACCGTTAGGATCCGGACCAGATGTGTTTTCAGGGCTCCGAGGTGACAGAAAATGTAACTCACTGAAAGGGGAATTGCATTCTTGGTTCCGATAAGACCGTAAAGTCAATGAGGTTGTTCTGATGAGTCCCAGGTGTTAAAGGCACCTTCAGTTCACATTTCTCATTTAAACATAAATTGAAAGCATATTTATTGTAACTCAAGAGCCGCGGTGATTATACGAAATATAATTAATGTTTTGGCCGTTTATCAAAGGTTATATGTCTGCGGTCCAAGCATCCTACGTGAAGTTTACACATTCCGCGCGCATTTTATTCATTCTCCTGCCCGCGGTTTGAGGCGCCATCTGGGAGAGAGAGAAGTTTTATGACTTAAGCTTATCCAGCCGTCAAGGGGCACATCGTATACAATGAGGCCAGACGTTCAGCACGGATGAAGCGAGCTTTTTCTCATTTTAAACTAAAACGAAGCGGCAACCTTTTCTTAACTTTATGAAATAGCATTTTTAAACAGCATTCATAACATAACATATTAGTCTGACGGCATCCATAACAGGGCAATTAAGCAGTAACAGATCTGCGACCTGACATCCCTTCCTCTTGTCTCGTCGAGACAAAGTATCTCAAGAGACAACGTGCCACATCGGGCTTTATTGAAAGACAATCGTGTAATGCGGGTATCTCCCAAGGGCATACCGTGCGCACATAGCGCCTCGCCCGTGCATTTGGGAACGTGTCATGTGGTGCGTGCTTGGAACCTGAGGGCTCAGAACATGAAAGTCCATTAACGTTTCGGATCCACAACGAAGGCGTCTGGTCCAGATGAGGTTCTGCCCCGCCAGGGGGCCACCACCTCCCCTGCGGAACTTGCTCCCCCCACCCTTTGCAGATGCGGTCCTTGCAGATCTTCGAAGTTAATCAACGATCATGCCCATGAGATCTCTCACTTGCTGCTGTTCTGGGGAATACATAATGTCGTCAGTATCTTGTGTCTCATTTTCCTGGTCAGGGTACAGAGCGTAAAAATCCGATTCACTTGAAGCATTTGAACTTAAAACATATGAAGCAAAGAGAGGGACTTCCTTTATGTCAAAGTCTCCCATGGGCGCCTTGTCGGCTTGCGGGTCTAGGATATCCACGTCGGGTCCCTCGACTGCCAGACCCAGCGTCGCAATCAGATCCATAGTTGGGTCGGAAGGGGGTGTACAGCTGTCAGCTTGTAATACATAAGAGGCGTTAGCCAGTACACGCAAGGGGTTTACAGCACAAGTATCACAGTCATCACAGACATCATTACAGGCAGCAGCCAGTTCCCACATGGGATCAACACAAGTATCACAGTCACCACAAAATTCAATACAATTTTCTGGAGCGCTGGTCACAACTGCCTTGTTGAAGGGCCCATTCAGGTCGACGGCCTTTGTGGTCAGAACCATAGTCGTTGTCGGCGGCTTCTTCACTTTCCATCCTGTAAAATACTTTCTCATACAAAGGAGGACTAGAGATTTCATTAGTGCCCCCCAAATTACTACCCCGATTATCACGGCCAGTGCGGTCAATAACCAATTCACTATGGTGCCCGTCCATCCCCGGAACCAGTCAGTGAGCCAGCTAAATTTATAAGAGTTCTCGCGCGCGATCCGATCGATCGTCAGGGTGTGGCTAGTTTCCCTTAGTCTCACTATTGCGGCTGACACTCCTTCAGATGGATCAGGTATGTAAGTGCAACATTTTCCCTCTATTATTCCGCATACCCCTCCTTTCTCTGCCAGGAGCATGTCCAAAGCCACCCGATTCTGCATCACCATTGTACGCATGTGAATTACCGTGTCCAATAGTATGTCATGAGCCGTAGCGGTGTCGTTTGCCACCTTTTCTAGGGCCAAAGCCAATTTGTCTATCCGGAAGCTGTTCATGGCTGTGCCCGCACCTGGGAAGAAGAAACCTAACACCTTTTCCCATAGGCTCCCGTGTAGTTTGGTGGTTCCATCTTCGTTCATGACTGACCTCTTATAACGCCTGTCTAAGGACTTTGGGTCTAGCTCATCCAGTATCTCGACGTCAGGAAGGACTGAACCCAGATAACATGTGCCCCCCCAATTATTTGGTATATAGGGGTAAGCCTTGTCGCCGCATATAAACATTGTCCCATGGGGTGGGACCAGGTGGGTGGATAAGCACTGGAGTCCCTTTACCACCCCATTAATCCTACTAACCCCCCTAGAGAATGTTATAGCCGTTATGTTGTGGTTGTGTTTATCTTGCAGTACTATTCGTAATGTAATCCCCGAGCTCCCTTGTCCCAGCTTCCCGGGGAGAGTGTAGGCGCATTCTGATTCTCCCATACGCAAGTGGCCGGAACCCTGGAGGCAGACCGTCCCTTTCTGTGGTTTGACCCAGACGGGGGCAGGCCTCTCGGCCACATGGGCAATCATTGACGGGCGATAATTAAATTGTCGATTGCAACTCTTGCCGTTGTCAACCCCTTCTCTTTCCAGCGTGGTGACTAAACATGGGGAATCGATAGGTTGTGAGCAGAGGTCATTGAGGGACAAAGGTAGCACTATCATGTGTATTCCTGTGGTGCCTGCTTGGGGAAAGTGCATGCACGACCAGCAGTGTGTCCTATTTTGAATTGTTGCCACCTCCCTGGCCACTTTCCAATATGTGTTTTCACCCTTCTTTGGGGCCTTATCCTGGGGTTGCGGCGTGAGTATGTATTCGTTGCATCGTATGTAGTTCTTTTCGCCACCGGCCGCGCCAGGGGTCCAGACGCTGCACCGGACCTGCATAGTCATGTCTTTCTCTAGGCGTGTGCGTGTTTGTAGCTTAAAATCAGGGGTTCCCCATTGGTATCCTGGTTGGGCCAAGGTCTTAATGCTAGCTTGCCCGTCTTCCCGGAACTCTCGTATCTTTCGTAGTACAATGCCAACGCGTCCAGGCCCTGCCGACAGTGCTAGCCATCTTACGGCTACCCAATTTGTGTACAGGGTTTTCTGTTCGAAACATGGTAGTGATACTCTTTGTCCCCATGTTACGGTGAGGTGTCGGGTTCCGTTTTCGCATCTATTGGGATCGGAGCTTCCCCTAGCTGCTGTCGCTATCAATAGTATCGTACCTATGATTAGGCCCATCCTTACTGTGGTTGTTGTGGTGTAGTGTCTGGTGCTTGTATGGCCAACTTACAGTGCGTGGCGTGGATCCACGAGGTCTTGCCCTCGCAAAAGACTGCCGTTGGTGTAGTCAGCAACAACTGGACTGGTCCCTTCCACCTTGGTTCCAAGGCGTTCTTGCGGGTGAAGTGCTCCACGAACACCTGGTCTTTTTCCTCTGGTGGAACACCTGGTCACCAATTTCCTAATCCACTTTTTCCAAGTGGATCCAATTTTATCCAATAGTCGATTTTACATTCAATCCAATTTTCTCTAATCCTTCTCTCAGCATCCCATTTGCCTGTTTCCTACATCAATAATAAATAAAAATAAAAAATAAACGAAAATTATTGCAGCTAGAGTTTCAACTAGAATTACCACAAACAAACCACCATTAACCTCCATTAACACAAACAAACCACCATTAACCTCCATGAACCTCCCCCTATTATTTATTTATTTTCACGAATAAACAAATAATAGAAATAACCTGGTCTAATTCCAATTCCAATTCTGGTCAGTTCTGGTGTCTGGTCACACACAATGTTTTTCTCACCCACTGTGATTCGCTCAAAATAGATTCTCACTGTTGTTATGTCTGAAATTCATCTCATGAAAACCCATTCAAGAGTCCGGTGTAACAAACAGACAAACACATAGACACGCTGAAGACCCCAGGGTACCCATCAAACTAGCTTGTCTCCAGATCAACAAAACAAAATTTGTAACTTACTCAATTTTTCCTTTTCAATTGTCATCTCAATTGTCATTCCCTGTGCAAATTAGAACACTCCGGACTATGTCAACAACTGAACTTCCAAGACAACAACGATAACACACACCACCTGTCATTCACAGTAGACAACTGCATCTCCTTTCTCTCATTCATCCAAAGCGAAATTGATGACATCTACAACGGCTCAATCACCACAACCCACTCTTTTGACAAATACACTAAACAGATCATAAAGACAGCCTTCTTTCACCTTAAACACATCGCCCGTCTCCGTCCATCCCTCTCCTCCATGGCTGCAGAAACCCTCATCCACGCTTTCATCACCTCCTTCCATCTCCACCGCCTCTTACACTTAAACAGATCACAATTACTCACTCATACACTGTTGCATCATCGAAGCTGACTACTCCCTTCTGAGACCTGCGCTTTCCGATGTTTAATCCACTAATCTGCCACGTCCTCCACTACCGGCAACTCTCCCTCGGCGAGCTTACACTGCCATATTTCCATTACCTACAGCTTATTTATGCTATATTTCACACCTTATGTATCTAAATTTACTTCCAACTTTGATCTCGTTTGGTCCAGTCAAAAGTAGACTTTTATCAACGCATTCACCATGCCGGATGACATCATGAAATCCCAGTAGGTTGTTCTTCAATCCCAACCATCATGTGATTGTCGACGTCTCCATTTATTTCGTTCCTCATGGGTTTGGTGTTTTATGGCCTTCACCTCCTACCCAATCACACTGCACATCATCCCCCGTCCTTGATGGATATATTTGCTAGCAGTCAGTATTTACAATTCTACATCCAGATGAGCACAGCATCCCATTTTTGCATCCAAAAACATCCCCAAAACCCCTGAAACAAACCCCTGGACTCCTTGCAGGCTGGACCAAAACCCCTGGACGAGGTTGTATTCCAGTACTGACTCTGCTGTCTTCTTGCAAATCACTTCAACTCCATGAATTTTACATGTTTCGTGAACAGAACAAAACACTCTGTAATCATCAGATTGAAACTGCCCCAAACCCGTCCATATAAACTCCATTGTTGTCCTGTCCATCTCTCTGTGTTACATCTACCTTTCCCTGATTCATTGACCTTATATCCCATCCCAGGTCCAAATTTTGTGACTATTTGAGAAGCCCAGAGTTCGATTTTCAGTTCTGGCAACCTCAGCGACTGAATTTCCTTGTGGGTTTGATCCATTCCCATGAGTACCTGGGCCCAACTCGGCCCAAGGTACACAGTACTTGCTTCCATGGAACAATGATGCCTGAGCACTCAATTAGCCCTCCATAGTATCACAGACTTACAATCAGACAGACAGACAGCCAAATAACAGAGGCGTGTCACCAGCCTCAGCACAGGACATCACCTCTCCAGACAGGCACAATATAATCCACAGTATCGAAATGCCAACTTCTATCCGGAGCCTCGGAAAGCCAAAAGTCGGGCATCAAGCTCCATGCATGCGTGCTCCACCATGCAACCCGATCAGTACTTGGTGCGCCCCCTATAATCAGCAAGTTATAATAACCACAATATACCTAGGCACCCACCTCTTGATACCACAACTTAATCCATGTTACTTGCATCTCTTTGCATCCTCCCAAATGTCCTGCATTTAACATGACTATCCCCAGAGCTCGATCAAACACGTCACTGTACTCGACTCGGTTAAATTAAATTCAAAGCGTACTGTACCTGACGCTTCCGGTCGGCACCGGAAATCTGTTTATTTCTTGAGTCCCCTGAATCGAGACGTCAACGACAATTACAACAACAAAAAGCAGAACTCGATATTCTCTGTTCACTAATTACGTACATGATTTCAGTTATAACCAACAGTATATGTCCCGATATTCTCTGTTCACTAATTACGTACATGATGTCAGTTTTAACCAACAGTATATGTCCTTTCTTTCCAGATTTAAGTTCTATATCCTGCCGTTAAAGCAACACCCAGTAGACTGACAGCCTGTCGTTCTTCCAAGGTTAGTGAATTATCTCTGACCTCTTTCCCTTGCAAATCTCGAACAAAGGTCAAATAAACTTCGAAAGGTCAAACTTCAAATTGGGGTAACCAGCGCTTTCATCCCACAAATAATACAAGTCCGGCGACATTCCCGTCCTTGCAAGAACTCCACATCCGGACAGACAAATGACCATTATTGTGGCTCCACATTGCAAAATGCTAACGCCCTACGAATCCAACAACCGTCACAATCCGCCCAGGAACTTCCGTGGGAGACATGCTCTACAATGCAGCACCCTTACTACCTGGTGCACACCTTTCGCACATCCCTCCTCGTTCGCACACTTCATCAACACACCTCCTCGCGCCCACACAACTGCACTCTCCTGCGCGCACACACAACTGCAGCCCCCAGTGCGCACCCAGAGTGCCCAATCCGCGATCCACAATTTTCTCAGGGCACACACCTCCTCCTTAAAATCCATGCCTCATCCTGAAATATAATCCTGAAATATCCTGAAATATCCTGAATATCCTGGAAAAAAAAAAAAATATATATCCTGAAATATAACTCCACAGACAGACAAACACAACCACATACAGTACACAGCGAACCAGGAATGCAATCACAACCTCCGCTCTCCCTTCAGATCAAAGGGTGTGTATTTCGCACCTCTACCATAACATTTCCACACCATGACATAATTTCACACCAGCAAACTGTAATCTTTCTCTTTACACGGCCACAAGTCACCAATACACAATATAATCGTTAATCGCATAATTCCTGCCATTAAATTCAAGAAACCCTTTGCCAACCATTCACGGACCTCCCACCGTGCGGGGCACATCCCTTTTGAGTAGGCAGGTTATCACCTGCACTCTGAGCAAATCCCATGCTCCGAACCCAATTCAACAAACTCAAAACCCCTGCTCTTATTTCCCATCCAATAACAACTACAACAACAACTGCCCAAACCCGAGAGCCCCCCATACAGCGCACACGTGACTCGCAGCTCGCTCGGCTCCTGCCCGAACGCACAATAACTCTACCCAAACTTCCACGGAGCCGCACGGCGGAAACCACAGGTTCGTACCACACTTTAATTAAACGAACATCGCCAGGATCCTCGGATAGACACTAAAATTCACAATACACATGACAAAAATCCGATTTAAATTCAGAGATCGCCGATCGACCTGGCACAACCAACTCAACGCGGCGACGCCACGCCGCCCCCCCCGTCCCGGCGCGCACCCTCGTGCCTCCACACGAATCCCAACAATCCCGCCTCGCGGTTTCCTGCGAGGCCCGTTGCCGCGGCAACCAGACTGCGCGCCGCTCTATTCGCGTTCACGGCGGGGTTTACCTCACGTTGGGACATGAGTCCTTTCAAATGAGTTTGGCACCTGTCAAACAGTCAGCTGTCAAAACTTTGAGCTGTCAAAACATTGAGCTGTCAAAACATTCAGCTGTCAAAACAGTCAGCTGTCATTAACTCATCCCTAGCTCGTAATCATCGCAAAAAACAGGATCTCTGACCCAAAATGTACTACATGACATCATCATCATCATCATCCCGTGACATAACATCGTCCTAAAGGTGAGCTGCCTCAGGGATATACCCCACACATGCAATACACTATACATCTACACATTCATTCCTCATTCGTATACCAGTGAGTCTCCCAGACTTCGCGCGAAAATCAGATCGACTCAAATCATGCCTTTCTCCAGCCACTCCCATGTACAATCTTTGTTCATTCATATTACGTCTCTCATTCAAGGAAAAAGGATTTTTGGGACGGGTTGGACGGGGTGGGTTGAGGTGGAAAGGGAAGGCAGGGCGGGGGTGTTGGGGTGTTGCCTAGAGCCCCGGGACTGAGCTCAGGTCTTGGGGGGGTGGGGGGTCTTGGTCCGGATCTTGGACCAGCGGCATCAACCGCTGATTTACTTGCTTAACTGCTTACTTAATTGTCCTCTGTCCTTGTAGCTTCAATAACCATAGCTATAATGCTTAAAATTTCAATATTTCAAAAACCACTTCTGTCCTTCTTACCTGTGGTTACCTGTCCCCTTGCTGTGAGCCTATTTATTTTCTCTTGTTCACCTGGTCCTGGCCTGTTTCTATCTGGACCTCTGTTGCTTGCTTCCTCTGTCCCCACAGCTTCAGCAACTTTCCTGCCCTCTTGTCTAAAGCTTAGTCTCGAGCTTCCTGGCTTGACCTCGTAGTTGTCACTACCTTCTTGTCAAGCCTACCTGGTACCTGCGCATTTCCCTTTTCCTGGCCATGTTCCTTTGGCCCTCTAAGTTAGCCACAGCCCTTCTTTCCCTGGCATGCAATGGCATACCCCATCTTGTCTCTGGGCTGTTCCTTCCTGGAAAGTTCTTGGTCACCGGCTCAGCTCTTATGGCTGTCCGACCTCACATTTCCCCCTCTTCCTTGCTAACTGTAACGTTACCCTTACTGAACGTTATCCTTACTGATATCCTACGCAAATTCTACCCTTAGCGTTACCTGTTACCCTCTTAACGTTATCCTGGTAAATTTAACAAAGGCTCGCCATTCAAGGCTGGAAAATTAGCCTTTACTTACAATTTCTGTTCGGAGTGCAGGCAGTACAGGTGACAGGGGAGACGAACTGTGCCCGTTCGAGGAGGGGGGTACGAATTTGGAAAAATAGCCCTCTGATAAAAAAAAACAATGCTCACCTTAAACAAATCAGCGTGCCGGCGTCCCGGCCTCAGGCAGCCCCCCTCGGGTCGTTCAGGATTCGCCTCGACTGTCACTGTCCTGTTGCATCCGAGTCACGGCACCAAAAATGTTGAGAACACCTCTTCAGCGATCGTAACAGAAGTTCACCAACAGTTTGAGATTGAGAATGACGAAACTTTATTAAAATACCACTTATACAGATCTGGAGGAGACTGAGACGTCTACAGCACGAACCAGCTTCATGCCACGTCCAGCCTTCCTGAAAATGCATTGATTCACAGTCCGCTTAAAAAATATGACTGCCATCTAAAGTAGAGGCTGTGAAGGGTTTTCCGTGCCCCCTCACCGTTAGGGCCCTGCCGGAGTTTTTGGGCATGGTGAACTTTTACCATCATTTCGTGCCCCGTGCGGCCCAGCTGATGCGGCCCCTTTATGATACCCTTAAGGGCAAGCCTACCAAATGCGCCATTGACTGGACCAAGGAAATGGCCAAAGCTTTCACGGATGTTAAACTGGCCCTCGCCAGCGCAACCATGCTGGCACATCTGTCGCCCGATGCACCGATTGCTCTCACCACGGACGCTTCAGACTACGCTGTTGGTGCCATGCAAGAGCAGTGGGTCAACGGGGCCTGGCAGCCGCTTGCCTTTTTTAGCCGGCAGCTCCACCCTAACGAACGAAAGTACAGTACCTTCGATCGTGAGCTCCGAGGCCTCTACCTAGCTGTCTGACACTTCCGTTACCTGTTGGAGGCCCGCCCGTTCATGGCATTTGTGGACCACAAGCCCCTGGTTTTTGCCATGGCCAAGGTCACGGAGCTGTGGTCTGCCCATCAACAACGCCAGCTCTCCTTCGTTTCCGAGTTCACGACGGACATCCAATATGTTGCTGGGAAGGATAACACGGTCGCCGATTGTCTCTCCCAGTCCATAGCTGGCGCGGTGCATCTTGGCATCGACTATGCCCACATGGCAGCCGATCAGATCTCCGACCCGGATGTCCAGGCCTGCAGGGTGGCGGCCACTGGGCTTATACTGTCTGATGTGCCGTTCAGGGACACAGGCACCACGCTACTGTGCAACGTTTCTTTGGGACAGCCTCGCCCCGTCGTACCCACCAGCTGGAGACGGCTGGTGTTCAATGCCGTCCACAGTCTTTCTCACCCGGGCAGGAAGGTGCCGTAAAAGAAGGTTGTGGCGAAGTTCATTTGACACGGGCTCAGGAAGGATGTGCGCGACTGGGCCAACACCTGCGTCGAGTGCCAATGCTCAAAGGTGCATCGCCATACCCAGGCCGCGTTGGCGCCATTCCCAGTGCCCGAGCAACGGTTTGACCATGTTAACGTGGACCTGGTGGGGCCCCTTCCCCCCTTGCGGGGATTTACCCACCTCCTCATGATGGTCGATAGGACCACCAGGTGGCCAGAGGCCGTCCCGCTTACGTCTACGATGTCTGCCGATGTGGCCCGGGCGTTCATCGGCACTTGGGTTGCCCATTTTGGTGCCCCCTCGGACATCTCTTCAGACAGGGTCCCCAGTTCACTTCAGAGCTCTGGAGTGCTGTTGCCCAGGGGTTGAGGGTAAAGCTCCATCGCATGACTGCATATCATCCCCAGGCTAATGAATTTTGTGGAGGTTCCATCGCTCTATGAAAGTTACTCTCAGGGCCAGCATCCGGGATGACAGTTGGGCCGACAGACTCCCGTGGGTCATGTTGGGCCTCAGGACAGCCCCTAAGGAAGACCTCCATTCCTCATCCGCTGAGCTCGTCTATGGCCAGCCGCTGCGGGTTTCCGGGGAGTTTATGTCTGACGCCGCAAGGCCCTGGTCTGCTGCCCGTCAGCGGTCAGTTCTCCGGGAGAAGGCCAAGATGTTTGCACCGGTGCCCACATCTCAACATAGTTTGCCTCAGGCCCACGTCCCGCCGGATTTACGTACAGCGGAGTATGTCTTTGTTCACCAGGACGCACACCGGGGGCCGCTTTGGCTGCCTTATGACTGGCCTTTCCGCGTTCTGGAGGCTGGGGACAAGTACTTCATGGTCGACATCGGTGGCAAACCGGACCACCTTTCGGTGAACCTCCTCAAGCCGGCTCACTTGGACCTAGACCAGTCCCCTCGGTTGGCCCACCCCCCACGGCGGGGCCGTCCCCCGTCGGGTAAGCCCCCGGTTGGCCCGCCTACCACCAAGCCTCTAACTGTCCCTGCTCGGGTCATCAGGGGTCATTTCGGCCGGGTGGTTAAGGCCCCCCAACAACTGACATGACCAGTGCGAGTGAATTCTGGGGGGTGCATGTGGGGGATACCCCATAGCGGTGTTCGTCCTTCACTAGCACGGGCCCAGTGGGACTAATGATGGTATGGGCATGGTGTGCACTTGGTTGTGGGAGCCACGCCCCTTTAAGAGGATTGGGCAGAAGTGATGGGGGATATAAAAAGAGAGGAGTTCCGGTCGGGAAAAAGTGCTTTTGGAAATAAAGGAGCCTTGAACAAGTCAAGAAGTTTTTAACCTCTCGTTGCCCGCAACTCCTACAAAATAATGAAAATAAATAAATAATAAACATAAAATAATTAAATAATTAATCAATTGGCTAATAGAATACCTAAACCAACACCGTTTCATCCGAATCTGTAACTTTTAAAAAACAAGTTCATTAAATCATGAATCGAATAATTAAATAATTATTTGATTCATTGATTAATCAATAAATCAAAAATATCCTTCACAGCTAAATCACTTTGTCACTGTTGTGTCCAAATATCAGCTTCCTCACTCAAAAGGAGCCTGAGATAATTCTGCTAAGAAGAGAAAGGAAATAAATAAGTTCTTAATGAATCGATAATAATTAAGTAACTGATCAATTTGTTTTTGTTTTTTTGCATACAAGATCGAGCCTCGTGTAAGAGCTAACATTAATCACAAAAAGACAAACTGACACATAAAACATAAGATAAAGGGAGCGGGAGACAAGATGGGGAGAGAGAGGGAAGCACACAAATACAACATTTGAGAGCAGGGACATCAGGAGACATGTGGGAGGGAGATGGCTTGGGGGGAGGAGGCACGGGAAAGGTGGGGGGGGGGGGGGAGGTTGGGAGAGGCATAAACACATTGACACCGCTAGGACTTCCATGAAAGAAGTCGGAATTTCAAAAAAGTGGATCTGGGGTGAATTAACGGGGATAGAAAAGATCAAAATGTTGGATGGGGGAAGATAAGAAATGGTGGAGAACAGCTGTTTTAAAGACCTGAAGGGAAAAGTGGGATTGAAGAGAGTGAGGGAGTTTGCTCCAGAGGCAGGAGAAAATGTGAAGAGTGAAGGTGAATAGAGAGTCTTGATTTTGGCAATTTAACCATAAGAGGGTTGCAGGCAGATCTTGTGCGACCTGTAGGAATATTTGGGGGACAGAGCTGAGGGACCTAGGCTGGCGAGGAGTCGGTAGAAGACAGAAAGACCACCAACCTGCCTGGGGTGAGTGAGTGAAAGTCCCTCAGAGTTAGCTTCATCGCGGGAGATTCCAATGATTCTGAAAGCTTTGGTTTCAACAGCGTGAAGCCAAGCTAGGTGTGAGGAAGGAGCACCGGCCCAGAGGGGAGAGCAGTATTCCATTGAGCTGTGGATGAAAGCCTTGTATGTGGTGGGGAGCTCAGATGTGTCAAGGAAGTACTTCACACGACGTATGATGCCCAGTCGGCGACTGGCTTTGGAGGACAGCTTGGAAATGTGGTTTTCCCAGGAAAGATCATGGCAGATAGTGAGACCCAAAAGCTTGAGTGACAGAAATTCTTGGAGAGGATTGTTCAGAAAGTATATGGGAGGGTTTTCCAGATGATCCTTTCGGAGAGACATAGTGAGAGTGTGCGATTTGTCAGTATTGAAAGACATGTTCCACTTGTTTGACCAGTCTGTAATTTTGTCCAGGTCTGCAGAGTGAGGAGGCTGCATAGTGCCGATCTGAGGGATGAGGTATGGAGCGGCAGACAGTGGAGTCAGCAGCAAAGAGATAGAGAGGATTTTCCAGAGAGTCGAAGAGATCATTGATGAAGACCAGAAAAAGGACAGGGCCCAGAACACTGCCTTGGGGAACTCCAGCCTGAACAGGAAGGGAAGATGAGAGAAATCCATTCAGGGCCACACGTTGACTACGACCAGAGAGGAAGTCCGCAAGCCATGCATGGAGATTTCCATGGATACCAAAGGAGGAGAGTTTGGTGAGCAGAGCTGGGTGCCAGACCGTATCGAAGGCATGTGATATGTCAAGGGAGACAGCTCTGATTTCCTGTTTGGCATTGAGGACCTCCATCCATTGTTGAGACAGCAGAAGCAGCATGTCCAGAGTAGAGTGACCTGGTCTGAAACCAAATTGATGATCAGAGATCAAGCCATTGGAGAAGAGGAAAGATTTCATATCCGAAGCAATGATGGATTCCATGACTTTGCTGATAATTGGGCGCAGGCTGATTGGTCTGTAGTTGCAAGGATCTGTTTTTGCATCCTTTTTGTGTAAAGCGGTAATGTTTGCTGATTTCCAGGATGCTGGCAGATGACCTTGAGCAAAACATAGGGTGAAAAGAATAGAGAGAGGGTGAGACAGAGCAGCAGAGCAGGATTTTAGGACCCGTGGGCTGATGCCGTCTGGTCCAGTTGCAGAATCAGAGTCGAGGTTTGACAAAAACTCCTCCACCTTGTCAGGAGAGAAGGACACAGAGTCCAGGAGCAGTTGGGTTCGACTGGGAAAGGTGGGAACAGAGAGAGTTGGGTTTGGGACTAAGGATTTTGAGGCAAACACAGAGTTGAGGCATTCGGCTTTGTCACGTGCGATGTCAACTGTGTGGCCATTTGAGGTAAGGGAGGGGATGGAGGGGGAACAAACACCAGAAACGGATTTGACCAGATGCCACCAGGATTTGGAGGAAGGAGACAGGTTTGAGAGTTTGTGTTAGTGAGGGAGGGAGGGGATCGAGGGGGAACAAACACCAGAAACAGATTTGACCAGATGCCACTAGGATTTGGAATAGGGAAACAGATAAGAGAGTTCGGTCTTGAGAACGGAGAGATATTGTTTCCTGGCTCTCCTGAGGGTGGACACACACTTGTTTCGGGCTTTGTGAAAGGAAATGAGATTTCCTTCCATTGGATTTGCTTTCCAGGAGACGAAGGCAAGTTGTTTCTGGGCAACAGCCTCACCACAAGATTCCGTGAACGATGGACGGGAGGAAGGGTATGACAACTGAAGACGAGATGGGATAAATCTGTGCATGAGAGAGAGCAATTTACTTTGGAAGAATTCCCAGGATGAGTTGATGTCAGAGGCGGTAGAGATGGGAGACCAGTCCAGATGATCGATGGCTGCTTGAAGACTGTGCCAGTTGGCCTGAGTGAAATGCCAGACTCGCCGACGCTGAGTAGACTCTCTGTGAATGGTCAGAGAGATGTCCACTTTAGCAAGCACATGATCAGATGAGCCAATTGGAGCAGAAGAAGAGCAGCAGACATTTTCAGGGAAGTTAGTCATAACCAAGTCAAGAAGAGAAGATGCTCCGTTGACTGAGATCCGGGTCGGGAAATTGACAGATTGTGTCAGTCCCAGTGAGTCGCAGAAGTCCTTTGCTGAAGAGCCATGGCTGGTGAGAGAGGGTACCCACACCCAGCCAACTAGCATGGTGACAATTGAAATCACCACATATGAGGAAGAGAGAGTTGGGATGGGTAGATAGAAGTTGGTCAATATTATCAGACAGCGAGATGTAGATGGAGTCATCACTGTTTGGTGGACGGTACAACACACATGAGCAAGAGGTGTGAGTGAAGGGGAAGCCGTAGCCAGAGGTATTCCTGGGGTTGAGGTGGAGAGAGGGCAGTGCAGGGCGAGTGAGGAAGAGAGTTTTTTTATAAATATAGCAACCCCACCTCCAGGACGAGGCTCAGGTCTATCATACCGGAGGAGGGAGTAACCTGGGAGAGATACCAAGGAATCAGAGATATCATGAAGGAGGAAAGTATCTGTTAAGCAGATCACATCTGGTTTGTCAGAAGCAACCTGTATGGAGAGGTCAGTCAAGTTTGAGCGAAGGCCCCGGATGTTTGAGATCCATACCATTAATGAAGAGGAAGGGGGAGCATCAGATACAGAACAGGGGGGGGAGGGGTAGGGTAAGATGTGGAAGAGGAGGAAGAGGTCGGAGAGTTGTTGAAGGTGTGTCAGAGATTTCAGAATAGCTTGGAGAAAGGGAAGGATGGAGTGGACAAAAGGTTTGATGGTGATTGGGTGAGGGACAGTGAGGTGTTATTTGAGGAGGGGGAAGAGCGAGGCAGAAGGTTGGGGGAGATGAAGGTGAAAGTTGGAAGGGGGAAGAAGCGGGGAGGACGGTTTGAGGAGGAGGGGTGAGAGGGAAGTCTAGGAGGGGAGGGGCGAGGAAGAGTCTCGGAGGGGAGGGGTGTGGGGGGAGTTTAGGAGGGAAGGGGCAAGGGGGGAAATTTGAAAGGGATGGGTGATGGGGAAGATTTGGAGGGGAGGGGCAAGGGTATAGATTTAGAGGGGAGGGGTGATGGGGAAGTTTTGGAGGGGAGGGGTGATGGGGAGTGTTTTGGAGGGGAGGGGTGATGGGGAAGATTTGGAGGGGAGGGGTGAGATTGGATTTTAGAAAGTGTACGATTAATGGAAAACGAACATTTATTGCAAAATGAGTTTATTGTGACCTTCGAGTCAAAAATACGTTTGAGGATGCTGGAGGATGGGTGGAGTGCAGAAGAGTTTCGGGAATGTAGAAAAGAGGAACTGTAAGAGATGGATTTTTTTTTGGAATGAATAGATTTGGTGAGCAAGTCAATAGCATCCTTTTATAGAAGAAGAAGAAAAAGGTGTTATAATATACGACAGAATACAGGACTTCAGGGGAAAGTTTAAACGTTTTTAAATTGAGCAGTGAAAACTATCTGGGGAAATGGAAAATGGAAATGGGGGTGAAACACGTGATCGAAGAACGAACGAACAAATAAGAACAACGAATAAACGAATAAGAACAACGAATAAGAACAGAGAAGGAAATTTATTTATTTATTTATTTATTTATTTTGAGTTGAGATTTTAAACAAGGAAGTATGGGGTGAAAGACTGGGACAAAAACAGAGAATGAAAGTAATTGCAGCACAATCGACGGACCGCTGAGAGAAAAACAAAGCCTCAAGGTAGAACACGGTAGCCCACTCAGCCTCAAAAAAACGCGACACGAATTAACCGACGATTTTGTATACAGGTATGAAAAATTAACACCGAGAATCTTACTAAGGACACACTATAGGTACACACACCGAAAGATAAATACATTTTCGACAAAAACACAATTGTGAAAAATTACTTAACTTCGAAAGCGTGAGCGCATGGACAGCTTCGAAAAGACGTGATGGAAATGACAGGAACGATCAAATAGAAGGAAGAACACAGGTTTATTTATAGCTATACAAGGCGAAGAGACACAGAGCACGCACTTCAGCAGTCTTAACTTATTGTCCAGACAATGGGCCCATTCACACTCACAGGGGGATGAAGGAAGGAATGTTCATGCGCTGAATGCGCCGGCTTTGTTTTTCAGGAACAGCTCGCCCGGCATGGCCCTCTGCGGTCACAGCACGTCCCTTGACGAAGGCAGGCAGGCAGGCGGGAGGGATCCTTGCGGCACGTATCTCGAAAAAAGGCAGGCTGGAAGATATGCGCGTCTCTCGCCCAGCACGGCGATCCCTCACAGCGCGATTTATATAACGGCTCGCTTTCACCCTCGTAACTCAACAGAGGATCTGCCTCAAGCTCAACCGAGCATTTAACTTGTAACTCAATTCAACACAGCACTTCAAACTGATAACTCAAGCTCATCACTCAGCGCAGGTCCTCCTCAACTGTTAACTTGTACAGCGCACCTCTCCTCAGATCTGAGAACTCCGGTGGGGGCTTTTGGGCACAGGGTTATATTGCCACGCCCTGGCCTGCCTCAAATGTTCCAAACCACGCCTTTTGCCGCAGTGCTAAGCCACTCCCCTCGAGCTCTGATTGGCGGCTTGTGCTTACCGGTCACTCCCACTTCTCCTGTTCCACCTTCCTTTGGCTTGCCTCGACTTGTCAGGCCGGCCTCGTGTTAATTTACGCCAAAACGCAAAGCATTGAGGCGGCATAAAGCATTGGAAGGGGACCTAACTCTCATTATTCTAATCAACGCAAAACTAACACAGGAAAAGGGCTATGCTTACATTTACTATGAAATAACTGAACTATCGCGAGGCTACGTGTTGTAGTGTGACTAACTATGAGGGGGGAAATTAACCTTTATTGCAAAAACACAGAACTGCAACAATATATTACCATCATGCAGAAGTGCACCAAATTCATGCAGTAAATGTGTTCCAGACTGTGAAATGCTTCACTGGTATAATGGCACGAGGTTTCATATATTTTGTCAAGATCCGGATTAGGCTGTTGTCTAGATCATTGATTTGATGTTGCCACGAGTTCAAGCACTGTGTGTGCCAAAGGACATGCTACTGAATAGTAACAGATGAACTACATTTGATTGTGTTTGTGTCACTGATGGTAGAAACTGCCGTTGTTTACAGTAAGGGCTTGTCACAAATCTTTGACAGGGCTATATTAAGAAAGAAACAATATAATAGAAAGAAACACCATATAAAGAAACAAGAAAGCATCTGAAAATGCAAAGCCTGTCCACCTCTATTTGTATTCAGACAACAAACCTCATTTTCCGTATGCTCAAGATAACTAAAACAGTTTTAAAACTAGAAAGAGCAATCAGAGATTGCAGACCCTTGCCAGCACATGTTTTCAGTGGTTTCTAAAGCTTTTGTGTTAAAACATAAATGGCGGCCGAACCACGTGCCGCGTAAAGGGTGACATCATCTTTGTTTTTTTCTCCACTAAATTATCCCTAGATGACGCTCAATAAATGTCATCTTGATCGGATGAACTTTTGTACTTGTCGAACTATGACGTCATAATGGAGGGACCTATGACATCATCATTAACATATTTTATTCTCCATGGAGAGTTCTTCACAATGAGCCATGTTTCAATTTTTTATATGCAGCGCTTTCAGAGATATAGAGGTGCAAATTTTTTGGTTTTTCCAAGATGGCGCCCATACCACGTGACCTATGACGTCATAATTATCATTAAAAATTGTGCAAGTGGAGTTGCACCTGTGGTGGAAATTTCCTGTCAACCGGACCAATGGTTGCAGAGAAAATCATATTTATTCTTTGCGGACAAACAAACAGACATACAGACAAACAAACAAACAAAAACAAACAAACAAACAAACTCAAATGCAATACCCTCTCCTCTGGTAAAAATACAAAATGAAAATTATTGATGATTTTATGTAGCCTTGACCATTTGGCTTTAGATAATATTAAGTTTAAAAAATCAGCTTCTGGCTTTTGATTAGTGAACCAATTATGTGACCCAATATGCAAATTCTTAAAATTTCAGGTCAATTGGACGAAATTTGGCGATTTCATGCAAACTTGACCTTTGACCTTTTGATCAAAAACAAACAAACAATCGACTCCTCCCTTTTGATTAATGAACCGATTCCGTGACCCAATATGCAAATTCTATCAATTTCAGGTCATTCAGGTGAAAATTGGTGATTTTACACAATTTTGACCTTTGACCTTTTGATCTAAAAAATATTGGTTTGTAGCTTTTGACTGGTGAACCAATTCAGTGACCAACATGCAAATTTTTAATTTTCAGGTCAATTGGATGAAAATTTATGATTTTACGTGATGCTGACCTTTAACCTTTCGACCTTTTGACAAAATTATTTGTCTTCTCCATATTATCATGATAAAGCTTCGTTGAAAATTTTATGACAAAACTCGATGGGTAAATTTAAATTTCAGGTCAACTGGATGAAAATGGATGATTTTATGTGGCGCTGACCTTCGACCTTTTGACAAAATTATTAATCACATAGACACACGGAAGTGATTACAAAACCCTGTCTCCTGCTGTGCATGGGATGGGCTAAAAATGTCGGGAAATAAATGAAATAAAGTTATTGTACCTGCGTCACACTGATGGCAAGGCAAGCAATTGTTCAACATGTTGGGCCTGTCTGTGTACATGCCAGTCAAGCAGTGATTGCACAAGAGATATATTCCAGGAGAGGCACAAGGCCTAAACATAAAGCTTCCTGGAAAGGATAAGAGTTTGAGGAGTTATCAGAAATAACAAAAACATATCACATGTGTTACGTGGTCCCCTCGGTGACTACCTGGTCTCGGTGACCCCCGGACCGTGAGAGGACCGTCGCCAGCAAGTAGTATTATATATATGAGCTTTCGTACCGCAATCAATAGGAATTCCAATCAAAAGGCAACCCCACACCAAGGATCCGGAATAATCAATGATATATTCCCCGAGCAATCAACCATCAACAATCAGCAATCAATATCACACAGATGTAAACTCATCTACACTAACTCTAAGATGGCCATCTTATATATTCCTCACGTGAGCCCCACTCCTGACTCCCTCCGTGGTCAATGTCTCTCACAATGTCTCTCGTCTCCGCACACGGGCGGTTGAACGAACCCCGGGCGGACGTGCTCCAAACGTGCCGTCTCGTACCGGGGACAGCTGCTGCAGCGCACACCTCCTTGCCAAGCCACGGGGCAAAACCCAGCGCGGCTTCCAACGCGCGCGAGGCTCAACGTGCGACCCGTCTGCGTCCTTGTAGACGGGGCAAACTGTGCCGGCCGTTTGGTTCCGTGCACGAACTCACGGGGACTTGACGTGTCAAAAGGTAGTTACGCGTCCAGGTAACTCCTCTCGCCAGACGGGTTTCGGAACGCCGCTTTGTCCACGCGCACAAGGTCGCTTCCACCTTTTTTTCGGAGCGGGGCGAGGAAGAATAAGAACCGTCCTTTTTTCTCCTCGTGTCTTTTCTTCTTCCGTTTCCGGCCACTTCCGTTTCCAGCCACTTCCGTTTCCGGCCACTCCCTCCGAAGGGCTCCTGACCCTCCAACCACAACAACTACACCACAACTTAATATACTACACACGGATAAGCAAAGACCTGAATGGTAATTCACATACATTCACATAAATATGTAACACTCCCCCCCTTCAAGAAAGAAAGTTTGAACCCAGCGAAAACTTTCTTTGCCGGCCAATTTGGAGAAACAAACCAGATAACTCAACCCCCCCCCACATTATCAGTTCCCCCCGGGCACAGTTATCACTTAAAAATAAAGCAACCAAAATTTCACCACAACCCCTCCAGATTACTCCCTCTGGACTAAGTACCAACCACGACATTGTCCCTGCCAAATCAAACTCCATCTCATGACCCTCTGACTTTGACCGTCCGTATCTTGGGAATGAAGGTTAAGGGGTTGATCAAAGATCCAAAGTTAAGCAACTCGATAGCACTTTTTCCGGGAGGCCAAGCCGAGTATTCACTACATGGATGCCTTTAGGAACGCGGAGTTCACGGTTAGTCCGTGCAGGAAAGTTCTCTACATGGGCGCCTTGAGGAACGTGGAGTTCACGGTTAGTCCGTGCAGGAAAGTTCACTACATGGACGCCTTTAGGAACGGCGTTCACGGTTAATTCGTGTAGGAATCTTGGCTCGGCGGCTCCGCCGCCTTCAGTGCTTCAACTTCTCAGAATTTCCCTAATAATTAGGGTGGGACCACTGGTCCCTGTAGTCCCATGAATAGCGGTCTCCTTCTCGGCCACCATTTTTCCAATCCTTCCTTCGGGAGCGGCCATAACTCCGGGAGCCTCCATAATAATATTGATTGCGGCCACCACCAAAACTACCGCCCAGTTGTCCTCTCCTGTAGACCTTTCGAAGCCTACGAAATGCCTTCCCTACTGTTATGGTCCGACCCTCCAAATCCTTGCCATTCCAATTCTTCTCTGCCTCTCTGGCGTCTTTTGTGCTGGCAAACGTGACAAAGCCGAACCCTCTTGACTGTTGCGTTTCCCAGTCTCTTACCAACCGCACTTCCACCAGCGGCCCATATCTGTTGAAGACAGAGGTCAGAACTTCTTCCTCTGTTTTGAAGTTCAGTCCCCCTACAAATAACTTGGCACTTTTGTCGCCATCCCGAGCTGGTGTGGCGTTATTTTCCCTGCTGGGCTCTTTACCAACCCTCAGGTTACCATAAACTTGACCCCCGGCCAAATCATTCCCAATAACCACAGATACACCCTCTACAGGAAGCGTGGCTTGTAAACCGACGGTGACCGGTCCTGACACCAAATCGGACTCCAAATGGATGACATGAAGGGGAGCACTAACACCGCCCCCGATCCCCTGTAAACGAACACTATCCCCCGTTGCCGTCTCCTCGGACCATGGCAAAATACCTTCAAGCATTAAAGATTGATGTGCCCCTGTGTCCCTCAATATCCTAACCGGTTTCCGGTTAGTCGAGGCTCCATCCCGTGACACAAACCCCTCTGAAATAAATGGTTGGTAACCCTTTTGATGGCGATTTCTCACAATGGCCATTGCGTTTGGAGTCGTAGTAGTCGGACTCCGCTCTGGGTCTTCGCTTTTCATGCGGTAACAACTGGACATCAAGTGTCCAGGTTTCTTGCAAAAAGCGCAAGTAGGCCCGGAGGAAAAACTCGTGGTCTGCCTCGGGCCCCCCGAACTATAAGTTTGTCTTGGGCCCTCATCCCTCCGATTTCGAACCGGTGGGGTATCATAGTTGTCCCCATAATCATCTCGAGGCCGCCGCCATGTAAGGTCGTTCTCCGCACCGGGTGTTCCATAACTCCCCTGCTGAATTCTAGGCGAGGAGTTAGGTTTGTGGACCCCTATTCGGTGGGTTAAGGCATAATCATCTGCCATGGTGGCTGCGTCCCACAACTTTGGTACCTTCTTTTCCTGCAGGTACACTTTGATGTCCTCGTGGACACATTGCTGGAATTCCTCCACCAGGATCAAGTCCCGCAATGTCTCGAAGTCTTTCCCGACTCCTTTTGACTCACACCACCGATCAAACATGTTTTCTTTCACTCTGGCAAACTCCACATGGGTCTCACTCTCCCTCTTCCTGGCATTCCTGAATTTTTGCCTGTAAGCTTCCGGAACCAACTCATAGGCCTTGAGGATGTGCTTCTTCAGTACCTCATAATCTGCACATTGGTCCATTGGTAGCGCCGAATAAATTTCCTGAGCTTTCCCCACCAGCACACTTTGCACGAGTATGGTCCAGGCCTCCTCCGGCCAGTTTAATTGTCGAGCCACTTTCTCAAAGTGTGGGAAAAATTTCGCGACTTCCTTTTCACTGAACGGTGGAACCAGCCTCACATGTCTGCCCACATCCCAGGTTTTCTGGTTAGGTGTCGACCCCGTCAGCAAGGGTGGTGCCTCTCCCCGTTCTCTCATTAACTCCAGCTCCTTGAATTTGATTTCTTGCTGAAGCTCCATGTCACGTTCCTTTAATTCCCTTTCCGCTTTTCTCTCCTCTGCTTCGAGGTCCCTTGCAGCTCTCCTTTCCTCTGCTTTTTTGTCTTCTAACCTTTCCTGGAGTTCTCGTTCCACTCTCCTTTCCTCTGCTTCTGCTTTCCTTTCTTCTTCTTTTAACCTTTCCTGGAGTTCTCGTTCCACTCTCCTTTCCTCTGCTTGCTTCTCTTCTCTCCTCTCTTCTGCTTTCCTTTCTTCTTCTGCTCTTTCCTTTTCTGCTTTCCTTTCTTCTTCTTTAATCCGTTCCTGGCTCCGTAATTGCAACTCCAGTTTCCGGAGCTCCACGTCTTCTGGTTCTTCGGGTAGCCACTCCCAGGCTAACTCGTCCCATGTTCCTAATCCCACCATAGATTGTATCACCGTGGCCTGCAACTCTGCCTTCCTCAAATTAGTTCGGACCTCCAAGTTAAAATGTTTGGCCAATTTCAAGAGGTCCGACTTTAGCAATGCTCGGAACTGTGCCTCACTCGGGGTTACCCCAAAGTTCTGTGCCACAAACGCCATGGTGCCTATCGTTAACACCTGTTAACCTTCACCCAAGACTTTACCCCAATTTCTCAACAAAAAAAAATTACCAATTAATAATTAATTAATAAATTTTAATTAATAAAAAATATTATTATTTTATTATTTTATACAATTTTAAATCCCGGACGTAGACCCAATTGCGAAACCGCAAATCGTAATTTGGACGAGCCCCCAATTCTGTTACGTGGTCCCCTCGGTGACTACCTGGTCTCGGTGACCCCCGGACCGTGAGAGGACCGTCGCCAGCAAGTAGTATTATATATATGAGCTTTCGTACCGCAATCAATAGGAATTCCAATCAAAAGGCAACCCCACACCAAGGATCCGGAATAATCAATGATATATTCCCCGAGCAATCAACCATCAACAATCAGCAATCAATATCACACAGATGTAAACTCATCTACACTAACTCTAAGATGGCCATCTTATATATTCCTCACGTGAGCCCCACTCCTGACTCCCTCCGTGGTCAATGTCTCTCACAATGTCTCTCGTCTCCGCACACGGGCGGTTGAACGAACCCCGGGCGGACGTGCTCCAAACGTGCCGTCTCGTACCGGGGACAACTGCTGCAGCGCACACCTCCTTGCCAAGCCACGGGGCAAAACCCAGCGCGGCTTCCAACGCGCGCGAGGCCCCCAAGTGCGACCCGTACGCGTCCTTGTAGACGGGGCAAAACCAAGCGCGGTTTGCAACGCGCGCGAGGCTCAACGTGCGACCCGTCTGCGTCCTTGTAGACGGGGCAAACTGTGCCGGCCGCTTGGTTCCGTGCACGAACTCACGGGGACTTGACGTGTCAAAAGGTAGTTACGCGTCCAGGTAACTCCTCTCGCCAGACGGGTTTCGGAACGCCGCTTTGTCCACGCGCACAAGGTCGCTTCCACCTTTTTTTCGGAGCGGGGCGAGGAAGAATAAGAACCGTCCTTTTTTCTCCTCGTGTCTTTTCTTCTTCCGTTTCCGGCCACTTCCGTTTCCGGCCACTTCCGTTTCTGGCCACTCCCTCCGAAGGGCTCCTGACCCTCCAACCACAACAACTACACCACAACTTAATATACTACACACGGATAAGCAAAGACCTGAATGGTAATTCACATACATTCACATAAATATGTAACACTCCCCCCCTTCAAGAAAGAAAGTTTGAACCCAGCGAAAACTTTCTTTGCCGGCCAATTTGGAGAAACAAACCAGATAACTCAACCCCCCCCCACATTATCAGTTCCCCCCGGGCACAGTTATCACTTAAAAATAAAGCAACCAAAATTTCCCCCCAACCCCTCCAGATTACTCCCTCTGGACGAACCAGCTTCATGCCACGTCCAGCCTTCCTGAAAATGCATTGATTCACAGTCCGCTTAAATAGGGACACGTTTATCAGAAAATCTCCGAGAGAACAAAGGAACTGGCGAGAGTTCCTCCCACCGTTATCCCTAGCCCCCACTGTCATCCGTTCTTTCATCTTGGGGGAGTGGAGCACGCACCGTTAGGATCCGGACCAGATGTGTTGTCAGGGCTCCGAGGTGACAGAAAATGTAACTCACTGAAAGGGGAATTGCATTCTTGGTTCCGATAAGACCGTAAAGTCAATGAGGTTGTTCTGATGAGTCCCAGGTGTTAAAGGCACCTTCAGTTCACATTTCTCATTTAAACATAAATTCAAAGCATATGTTACGTGGTCCTCCCGGTAACTACCTGGTCTGGGTGACCCCCGGACCGTGGGAGGGACCCCGCCAGAAAGATATATGGTTTATACGCTTTCGTAACGCAATCAATATGAATTCCGGTCAAGAAGAAACCCCACACCAAGGATCCGGAATAATCAATAATATATTCTCTGAGCAATCAACAACCATCAACCATACACAATCAATATTACAAAGGTATAAACTCATCTACACAAACTCTAAGATGGCCATCTTATATATTCCTCACGTGAGCCCCACTCCTGACTCCCTCCGTGGTCAATGTCTCCCACAATGTCTCTCGTCTCCGCACACGGGCGGTTGAACGAACCCCGGGCGGACGTGCTCCAACGTGCCGTCTCGTACCGGGGACAGCTGTTGCAGCGCACCTCTTTGCCAAGCAACGGGGCAACCCAGCGCGGCTTCCAACGCGCGCGAGGCCCCGAAGTGCGACCCGTACGCGTCCTTGTAGACGGGGCAAAACCAAACGGTTTTTCACCGCGTGCGAGGTTCAACGTGCGACCCGTACGCGGCCTTGTAGACGGGACAAAGCCCAGCGCGGTTTGCAACGCGCGCGCGGCCCAACGTGCGACCGCTTGGTTCCGTGCACGAACTCACGGGGACTTCACGTGTCAACAGGTAGTTACGCGGCCAGGTAACTCCTCTCGCCAAACGGGTTTCGGAACGCCTCTCTTTTCCGCGCAGCGCAAGGTCGATTCCACCTTCTCGTCGTCGCGGGGCGAGGAAGAAGAATCACCGTCCTTTTCTCTCCTCGTGTCTTTTCTTTTTCCGTTTCCGGCCACTTCCGTTTCCGGCCACTTCCGTTTCCGGCCACTGGTTCCGAAGGGCTCCTGACCCTCCAATCACAACAACCCTTAATATACTTCACACGGATAAGCAAAGACCTGAATGGTAATCCACATACATTCACATAAATATGTAACACTCCCCCCCCTTCAAGAAAGAAAGTTTGAACCCAGCGAAAACTTTCTTTGCCGGCCAATTTGGAGAAACAAACCAGATAACTCAACCCCCCACACATTATCAGTTCCCCCCGGGCACAGTTATCACTTAAAAATAAAGCAACCAAAATTTCCCCCCAACCCCTCCAGATTACTCCCTCTGGACTAAGTACCAACAACGACCTTGTCCCTGCCAAATCAAACTCCATCTCAGGACCCTCTGACTTTGCCCGTCCGTATCTTGGGAATGAAGGTTAAGGGGTTGATCAAAGACCCAAAGTTACGCAACTCGATAGCACTTTTTCCGGGAGGCCAAGCCGAGTATTCACTACATGGATGCCTTTAGGAACGCAGAGTTCACGGTTAGTCCGTGCAGGAAAGTTCTCTACATGGGCGCCTTGAGGAACGTGGAGTTCACGGTTAGTCCGTGCATGAAAGTTCACTACATGGACGCCTTTAGGAACGGCGTTCACGGTTAATTCGTGTAGGAATCTTGGCTCGGCGGCTCCGCCGCCTTCAGTGCTTCAACTTCTCATAACTTCCCTAATAATTAGGGTGGGACCACTGGTCCCTGTAGTCCCATGAATAGCGGTCTCCTTCTCGGCCACCATTTTTCCAATCCTTCCTTCGGGAGCGGCCATAACTCAGGGAGCCTCCATAATAATATTGATTGCGGCCACCACCAAAACTACCGCCCAGTTGTCCTCTCCTATAGACCTCTCGACGCCTACGAAATGCCTTCCCTACTGTTATGGTCCGACCCTCCAAATCCTTGCCATTCCAATTCTTCTCTGCCTCTCTGGCGTCTTTTGTGCTGGCAAACGTGACAAAGCCGAACCCTCTTGACTGTTGCGTTTCCCAGTCTCTTACCAACCGCACTTCCACCAGCGGCCCATATCTGTTGAAGACAGAGGTCAGAACTTCTTCCTCTGTTTTGAAGTTCAGTCCCCCTACAAATAACTTGGCACTTTTGTCGCCATCCCGAGCTGGTGTGGCGTTATTTTCCTTGCTGGGCTCTTTACCAACCCTCAGGTTACCATAAACTTGACCCCCGGCCAAATCATTCCCGATAACCACAGATACACCCTCTACAGGAAGCGTGGCTTGTAAACCGACGGTGACCGGTCCTGACACCAAATCGGACTCCAAATGGATGACATGAAGGGGCGCACTAACACCGCCCCCGATCCCCTGTAAACGAACACTATCCCCCGTTGCCGTCTCCTCGGACCATGGCAAAATGCCTTCAAGCATTAAAGATTGATGTGCCCCTGTGTCCCTCAATATCCTAACCGGTTTCCGGTTAGTCGAGGCTCCATCCCGTGACACAAACCCCTCTGAAATAAAGGGTTGGTAACCCTTTTGATGGCGATTTCTCACAATGGCCATTGCGTTTGGAGTCGTAGTCGTCGGACTCCGCTCTGGGTCTTCGCTTTGCATGCGGTAACAACTGGACATCAAGTGTCCAGGTTTCTTGCAAAAAGCGCAAGTAGGCCCGGAGGAAAAACTCGTGGTCTGCCTCGGGCCCCCCGAACTATAAGTTTGTCTTGGGCCCTCATCTCTCCGATTTCGAACCGGTGGGGTATCATAGTTGTCCCCATAATCCTCTCGAGGCCGCCGCCATGTATGGTCGTTCTCCGCACCTGCTGTTCCCCACCTCCCCTGCGGAGATCTAGGCGAGGAGTTAGGTTCGTGGACCCCTATTCGGTGGGTTAAGGCATAATCATCTGCCATGGTGGCTGCGTCCCACAACTTTGGTACCTTCTTTTCCTGCAGGTACACTTTGATGTCCTCGTGGACACACTGCTGGAATTCCTCCACCAGGATCAAGTCCCGCAATTTCTCGAAGTCTTTCCCGACTCCTTTTGACTCACACCACCGATCAAACATGTTTTCTTTCACTCTGGCAAACTCCACATGGGTCTCACTCTCCCTCTTCCTGGCATTCCTGAATTTTTGCCTGTAAGCTTCCGGAACCAACTCATAGGCCTTGAGGATGTGCTTCTTCAGTACCTCATAATCTGCACATTGGTCCATTGGTAGCGCCGAATAAATTTCCTGAGCTTTCCCCACCAGCACACTTTGCACGAGTATGGTCCATGCCTCCTCCGGCCAGTTTAATTGTCGAGCCACTTTCTCAAAGTGTGGAAAAAATTTCGCGACTTCTTTTTCACTGAACGGTGGAACCAGCCTCACATGTCTGCCCACATCCCAGGTTTTCTGGTTAGGTGTCGACCCCGTCAGCAAGGGTGGTGCCTCTCCCCGTTCTCTCATTAACTCCAGCTCCTTGAATTTGATTTCTTGCTGAAGCTCCATGTCACGTTCCTTTAATTCCCTTTCCGCTTTTCTCTCCTCTGCTTCGAGGTCCCCTGCAGCTCTCCTTTCCTCTGCTTGTTCCTTTTCTCTTCTTTCCTGGAGTTCTCTTTCCACTCTCCTTTCCTCGGTTCTTTCTTGTGCTGTTTTCTCTTCCAACCTTTCCTGGAGTTCTCGTTCCACTCTCCTTTCCTCTGCTTTTTTGTCTTCTAACCTTTCCTGGAGTTCTCGTTCCACTCTCCTTTCCTCTGCTTGTTTCTCTTCCCTCCTCTCTTCTGCTTTCCTTTCTTCTTCTGCTCTTTCCTTTTCTGCTTTCCTTTCTTCTTCTGCTCTTTCCTTTTCTGCTTTCCTTTCTTCTTCTTTAATCCGTTCCTGGAGTTCTCGTTCCACTCTCCTTTCCTCCGCTTGTTTCTCTTCCCTCCTCTCTTCTGCTTTCCTTTCTTCTTCTGCTCTTTCCTTTTCTGCTTTCCTTTCTTCTTCTTTAATCCGTTCCTGGCTCCGTAACTGCAACTCCAGTTTCCGGAGCTCAACGTCTTCTGGTTCTTCGGGTAGCCACTCCCAGGCTAACTCGTCCCATTTTCCTAATCCCACCATAGATTGTATCACCGTGGCCTGCAACTCTGCCTTCCTCAAATTAGTTCGGACCTCCAAGTTAAAATGTTTGGCCAATTTCAAGAGGTCCGACTTTAGCAACGCTCGGAACTGTGCCTCACTCGGTGTTACCCCAAAGTTCTGTGCCACAAACGCCATGGTGCCTATCGTTAACACCTGTTAACCTTCACCCAAGATTTTACCCCAATTTCTCACAAAATTTTTTTTTACCAATTAATAATTAATTAATAAATTTTAATTAATTATAATTATTATTTTATTACTTTATACAATTTTAAATCCCGGACGTAGACCCAATTGCGAAACCGCAAATCGTAATTTGGACGAGCCCCCAATTCTGTTACGTGGTCCTCCCGGTAACTACCTGGTCTGGGTGACCCCCGGACCGTGGGAGGGACCCCGCCAGAAAGATATATGGTTTATACGCTTTCGTAACGCAATCAATATGAATTCCGGTCAAGAAGAAACCCCACACCAAGGATCCGGAATAATCAATAATATATTCTCTGAGCAATCAACAACCATCAACCATACACAATCAATATTACAAAGGTATAAACTCATCTACACAAACTCTAAGATGGCCATCTTATATATTCCTCACGTGAGCCCCACTCCTGACTCCCTCCGTGGTCAATGTCTCCCACAATGTCTCTCGTCTCCGCACACGGGCGGTTGAACGAACCCCGGGCGGACGTGCTCCAACGTGCCGTCTCGTACCGGGGACAGCTGTTGCAGCGCACCTCTTTGCCAAGCAACGGGGCAACCCAGCGCGGCTTCCAACGCGCGCGAGGCCCCGAAGTGTGACCCGTACGCGTCCTTGTAGACGGGGCAAAACCAAACGGTTTTTCACCGCGTGCGAGGTTCAACGTGCGACCCGTACGCGGCCTTGTAGACGGGACAAAGCCCAGCGCGGTTTGCAACGCGCGCGCGGCCCAACGTGCGACCGCTTGGTTCCGTGCACGAACTCATGGGGACTTCACGTGTCAACAGGTAGTTACGCGGCCAGGTAACTCCTCTCGCCAAACGGGTTTCGGAACGCCTCTCTTTTCCGCGCAGCGCAAGGTCGATTCCACCTTCTCGTCGTCGCGGGGCGAGGAAGAAGAATCACCGTCCTTTTCTCTCCTCGTGTCTTTTCTTTTTCCGTTTCCGGCCACTTCCGTTTCCGGCCACTTCCGTTTCCGGCCAATGGTTCCGAAGGGCTCCTGACCCTCCAATCACAACAACCCTTAATATACTTCACACGGATAAGCAAAGACCTGAATGGTAATCCACATACATTCACATAAATATGTAACACATATTTATTGTAACTCAAGAGCCGCGGTGATTATACGAAATATAATTAATGTTTTGGCCGTTTATCAAAGGTTATATGTCTGCGGTCCAAGCATCCTACGTGAAGTTTACACATTCCGCGCGCATTTTATTCATTCTCCTGCCCGCGGTTTGAGGCGCCATCTGGGAGAGAGAGAAGTTTTATGACTTAAGCTTATCCAGCCGTCAAGGGGCACATCGTATACAATGAGGCCAGACGTTCAGCACGGATGAAGCGAGCTTTTTCTCATTTTAAACTAAAACGAAGCGGCAACCTTTTCTTAACTTTATGAAATAGCATTTTTAAACAGCATTCATAACATAACATATTAGTCTGACGGCATCCATAACAGGGCAATTAAGCAGTAACAGATCTGCGACCTGACATATATATATATATATATTATATATATATATATATATATTATATATATATATATATATATATATACTGTATATATATATATATATATATATATATATATATATATATATATATATATATATATATATATATATATACATAAACAGACTTGGCATTTAATATGGAATATTTTTTTTGTGGGGGTGAACTTACTTTTCAAGATGACTTAGAACCAAAAGTTCATTGGAATTATGTTGAAATTATTCTAGATTTTGTTGATGTGACCTGTAAAAGAAACAAAAACCACATTTGACATTTCGAAGCAAATAAATTGATCCTTGAAAGTGATGTAAACTGATATCGAACTCAATTCACGGACAGTACTGTGTTAAACTTCTGTACGTTTTCCATAAGTATCTCTTTATTTTGCACATTAGCCAAAAAATTTTTGAACAAAAACAAAAGTTAAATTACGACTGGGATTACGGACAGTAAAATTACAGTTCAGTACTTCGTGTAACCCCCACGAGCATTCAGGAGAGCACGTACACGTTGAGGCATGCTGTTCACGAGATTTGCCAAGGTTTGGAAAGGAATCGCTTGCCATGCAGTTACAATAGCCAGCTGCAATTCACCCACAGAGGCAGGCTGCTGGTCCAAGTTGTTGATTTGACGCGTTAATTCTGCCCACACGTTCTCTATCAGATTCATATCCGGGGACATGGCAGGCCACCCCATATGCTCTACACCACGGTCAGCAAGAAAGTGTTGGATCATGCGAGCAGGATGAGGCCGTGCATTGTCATCTTGGAAGACAAAGTTTCCTCGAAAGGCTGCACGAGCAAATGGAAGCAATGTTTCTTCCAGAATGGCCCTGTGCTTGAACTGGTTCAGGTTTCCATTCAGAACAACCAGGTCAGTTTTGCCCCCTGCATGAAAAGCAGCCCAAATGGTCACCCCAACACATCCAGCTTGGACTCTTGGCACGATACAATCTTCGTTGTAGGCTTCATGCACTTGTCTGCACACTAGGACGTGGCCATCTTGATGATAGACCAGAAATCTAGACTCGTCACTGAAGATCACGTGATTCCATTGTCCTGGCTGCCATTGACGGTGCTCTCTGGCCCACTGCAATCGGCGCTGGCGGTGTTGTCTGGTCAGACGTGGCTTTCTCAGGGGACGCCTGGCACGATAGCCTGCTTGAACCAGTCGTTGGTCGACTAGCCTTCTGGATACAGGCACATTTGTCAGTTGCTGCCACTCAGCCATAAGCCGATTGGCTGACTTGGTATGGCCATTGCGGATTAACCGGTGCAGCTGGCGATCATCCCTCCTTGTGGTTCTGCAGGGACGTCCTGGCCTCGGTATTGGAGTAGGGACACCCCTCTGAGCATTTCGTTTCAGGATCTTTGACACTTGACCTTGAGTGATGCCATACTGCCAAGCAATAGCACGCTGTTTCATGCCAGAATTTCGTAAAGCCACCACTAAATGACAAACAGCATTGTCGAGTTGACGGACCATCTCCAGGGGAAGCGGCAATAACTTTTGTGGACGTGCAGCAGTTGTTTTCCACTAATACAGAACGCAACAACCCTTATATACCCGATTGTGAAGCCAATCGTCAAATGTACCTGTCCATACATTTTGTCATGCCACCTGTGATATAATCCTGTTATTGACTTCTTGCTGCGACAGACAATCAGTGACATGGTTCTTTTCACAAAGAAATCACCGAAGCGTAAAAGAAACTCACCAGATTAATATACCGAGTTAAGAAATTAAACCTGTCAAGAAAAGAAAAAATTCCATATTAAATGCCAAGTCTGTATATACATACATATAGATATATACACACATGCAGCAATATGTACACATGCATGTATCTACAAATAAAGTCCTTTAAAAGTGGATTTCAAGTTGAAAATTAGCGAAATTCATCTAAAAAAGATATCAAGCCACAGAGCTCACAAAATGTTGGTTGATGCTTTTTTTTTTTTTTTTTTTTTTTTGTATACAATATCGAGGCTCGTGAAAGAGCGAACATTAATCACACAGAAAGACAAACCGACACATAAAACATATAACATAGGGAGCGGTAGACAAGATGGGGAGAGAGGGGGAAGGACACAAACACAACATTTGAGAGCAGGGACCGAGAGACATGGAGACATCGAGAGATCTGAGAGAGGGCGAGGGCTTTGGGGGGGGGGGGGGGGCGTGGGAAGGGGGCAGTGGGAGAGGTATAAAACATATGGACACTGCCAAGACTTCCAGGAAAGAAGTTGGAATTTCAAACAAGGTGGATCTGGGGTGAATTAGCGGGGGTAGAAAAGATCAAGGTTTTGGATGGGGGAAGATAAGAGATGGTGGTGAACAGCTGTTTTAAAGACCTGGAGGGAGGAGTGGGATTGAAGGGAGTGAGGGAGTTTGTTCCAGAGGCGGGAGAAAAGAGGAATGAAAGAGTGAAGGTGAGCAGCGAGCCGAGATTTCGGCAGTTTAACCATCAGAGGGTTGCTGGCAGATCTTGTGCGACCTGTAGGAATATTTGGGGGACAGAGCACAGAGAGAGCTGGGGGTGCAAGGCCGGAGAGGAGTCGGTAGAAGACAGAAAGACCACCTACCTGCCTGCGGTGAGTGAGTGAAAGGCCCTCAGAGATAGCTTCATCACGGGAGATTCCAATAATTAATTAAGCTAGAACCAATATGGGGGAGTTCCGAACATGAGGTTCGAATCAATGTTCAACATTTTTTTATACATAATATAGTATAGTATAGTATAGTATAGTATAGTATAGTATAGTATAGTATAGTATAGTTTTATAGTATCAATATATAATCAAAGCCGATCACCCAAGATGTAAAAAAAATGTGATCCTGTGTAAAAAGAAAATTTTCCAGATATAAATCTCGCAAATATTGTCTGTTCCCTCAGTCCCGAAAAAAAGGCCTGAAACAAAATGTCAGCTTAAGATCCCCACAATGGGAAAGTGAGCTGACCAATAAAAAGCCTTTTTTGTTTTTTTTCATGATGAGCACCCCGTTAATCATGTTCAAAAGGGGTGTTTTAATTTACCCAAATACACAGCTTTCATTCACGCACTCACTTGGAGGTCCCTTAATATGCATGCAAAGTTTTGGGTCGCTAGGTTTCATGGTTTTGAAGTTATGGGGGTGACACAACACTTATTATTATAGATAAACCTTTTACCATTACCAAAGATACCAAAATACCACCTTAAATTTATTATTTTGTACACTTCACCAACCATCTCCACAAACAATGCACACTCAACTTTGAATTCCTGATTTAGGAAATACATTTTTACGATCTCCACTACCAAGAAACAACTTTGAACGAATACATATATGTATATATATATATATATTTTTTTCCAGACACTTTCCTTTCTCCACTGTCTACATATATGAATATATAACTTGTTGTTCTAGTTGTTTGTTTGTTATAGCTGTTTTCCTTGGCCGACTTGGCCATTTCTATTGCAAAGTCCTGAAGTACATCAGTGGTTTATCGACCTGAAGTACATGACAGGTTTCTTTCTTTTTCAAGCCACTTCAAATTGTTGTATTTGCTATGCTCAATTTTTGTGCGATGGTTCTAATTTAATTATTTGGTTATTTCAGCTTCCAAATTGCTTGCTTTTCTTTCATAGACAGTTCTCTGGTCTTCATGTTGGTTTATTCCTGCTGACTCCAAAGGCAGACTCCCAAGGCAAAATCAAAGGCAAAAACCAAGACTAGACATTCACAGCTCTTTTATGTGTGAACAATCAATGCAAAAAGAAACACCTCTCAATCATTTGTTCGAATACTTATCTTACCTAAAATGGGGGGACTGAACGTAAAAAGTGCTATTGTTCTACAATGGGCAAACACATATACACTACATGACCAAAAGTATGCGGACACCCTTTCTAATTACTGGATTCTGCTATATCAGCCGCACTCATTGCTGACAGGTATATATAATCAAGCACACAGTCATGCAATCTCCATAGACAAACATTAGCAGTAGAATGGGCCATACTGAAGAGCTCAGTGACTTTCAACGTGGCACCGTCATAGGATGCCAGCTTACCAATAAGTCAGTTCGTCAAATTTCTGCACTGTTAGAGCTGCCCCGGTCAACTGTAAGTGCTGTTATTGTGAATTGGAGACGTCGAGAAGCAACAACAACTTAGCCGCGAAGTGGTAGGCCACACAAGCACACAGAACAGGACAGCCGAGTGCTGAAGCACGTAGCGCATAAAAATCGTCTGTCCTCAGTTGCAGCACTCAATACCACATTCCAAACTGCCTTTGGAAGCAATGTCAGCACAGCAAATGTTCGTCAGGAGCTTCATGAAATGGGTTTCCATGGGTGAGCAGCTGCATACAAGCCAAAGATCACCATGCGCAATGCCAAGCGTCGGCTGGAATGGTGTAAAGCTCACCGCCCTTGGACTCTGGAGCAGTGGAAACACGTTCTCTGGACTGATGAATCACGCCTCACCATCTGGCAGTCCGACAGACGAATCTGGGTTTGGTGGATGCCAGGAGAAAGCTACCTGCCCAAATGCATAGTGCCAACTGTAAAGTTTGGTGGAGGAGGAATAATGGTCTGGGGCTGTTTTTCATGATTCAGGCTAGGCCCATTAGTTCCAGTCAAGAGAAATATTAAAGCTACAGCATATAATGACATTCTAGACGATTGTGTGCTTCCAACTTTGTGGCAACAGTTTGGGGAAGGCCCTTTCCTATTTCAGCAAGACAATGGCCCCATGCACAAAGCGAGGCACAAACAGAAATGGTTTTGTCGAGATCGGTGTGGAAGAACTTGAATGGTCTGCTCAGAGCCCTGACCTCAACCCCATCGAACACCTTTGGGATGAATTGGAACGCTGACTGCGAGCCAGGCCTAATCGCCCAACATCAGTGCCCGACCTCACGAATGCTCTTGTGGCTGAATGGAAGCGAATCCCCACAGCAATGTTCCAACATCTAGTGGAAAGCCTTCCCAGAAGATTGGAGGCTGTTATAGCAGCAAAAGTGGGACCAACTCCATATTAATGCCTATTATTTTGGAATGAGATGTGTGATGTTCGGGTGTCCGCATACTTTTGGTCATGTAGTGTATATATTGCAAATGGTGGGAGTGCAGATGGTGCAACATGAGGTGCTGAGATCGAGAGAGAGAGAAGAGTGGAGAAGAAGACCGATGGGGGAGAGGTGTTGTTTGTCAAAGAGGGCCAAGTGGTACGAGGTGGAAAGAGGAGGAGGTGGAAAGCAAGAGGGCTGTCACATGTTTGTGATTGGCAGGTGGTGGCAGACCTAAAGCCACAATTGGTATTCCCAGAGGAGATCTGTGTGACAAGAGTTTTGGCCTGACATTGTCATCTGGTCAGTTGCAACAAGACAGGTCATCTTAGGGGAATTGTCTGTACCTTGGGAATAGAACATGGAGGAGGTGCACGAGAGGAAGAGAGGAAAGTACAGTGAGCTGGAGGCAGAGTGTCGGGATAAGGGTTGGCGAGTTTCCTTTCAGCCATTTGAGGTGGGGTGTAGAGGGTATATTGGCAATTCCTTTTCTGCATTTCTTGCTCGGATTGGAGTGAGTGGTACAGAAAGAAGGAGAATGTGTGACAGAGTGGCCCAGGTTGCCTTAAAAGGCTCACTTTGGATTTGGAGGAAGTTTATGGAGGCACGTCGAACTGTGGAGGTTGAGGTTGTGGTTCATTTCAGCCGAAAGGGGCAGGGACTGAGCATGGAAGAGAAATGGAGATGTGTAAAGTGTGTGTGTGTGTGTGTGTGTGTGTGTGTGTGTGTGTGTGTGTGTGTGTGTGTGTGTGTGTCTGTGTGTGTCTGTGTGTTGCAGGAGTGGGTGTGGTTTTGCATGAAGGTGTTTTTGTTTGAGTGGTGCATGCTATAAGGGAAGGTGGTCGGTTGGTTAGGTGTGATGTTTTTTTGGTGTGTGAGTGAGTGGGTGAGGGGCTATGGATTCTGGGAATGGAGGTGCTTTTGTTGTTGTATTCTTTGTTCTCACTGGCTGGGGGTGGGGGTATGTACGCATCCAGGTGTAGTTGCTGCATGTGGATGTGTATGTGCCCCTGCCGGCCCACCTTATGTGCCCCTGCATCTCAAATCTAAATTTCTTGAGTAAAAAGCAATAATAACAAATTTGACTTCACTGTTCCAATACCTATGGAGGGCACTGTATATTCACCTGGTTGTTTAGTTGGTGATTTGCATGTAAAATCTACACATCCCATTTTAAGGTGTGGTTGGGGGTGTGTCCTCGATGAGTATTTTCATCCTTGTTCATTTTATTTTCCCTCATTGTACCTTATTATTTATCATTACCTTTAAATGATAACATCGGCATCGTTCAGGAGAAACAGAGTGATATTGAGAAAAGAGAGCAGGGAAAATAATGACGTCACAACCATCATTTCTCCATCTTTGTGACTTCAGACAGGGAAAACAACTTCAAAAGATGATGTGGAATTTCCACAAGTGTTTGTTAAAGAACCAAGTGGAAGGTGAGAGAGAGTTTGTGATGAACTTGAAAACTGGAATAAGATCGAATAGTCACTGCAAGTAAATGACGTCATGCATTCTTCCGAAATGACGTAACAAAACTGATATACCTGCTTTGCCTCCTGGTTGGTTGTCTGATCGTTGTCCAGATTGAACGCTTCTTCCTCACGAGAGGTAAGGGATGTATGGTTCTGTTACTGGATCGTGAAATAAATAACAAAGTATGTTTTGTTTTAATTTGAAATGTTGATAACCATGTTTGTTGCATCATAAAGGAGAAGATACATTTATAAATAATTATGACCACATTATTTAAATATTTTTTTCCAGAGTCTTTTTGAAAAGATCTCTTTTCCAAGTGGTAATAATCCACAAAGTTGGGAATGTCAAACTCGGTGGTGTAATGGAGCGTCGGCTCTGAGTCTGGGAGGTGGGAAGTTCAAACCCCGTCCGGGTCATACAAAGAGTTTGTAATTGGTTCGAGCTGCTTCCTTTCTTGGCGCTCAGCATTTAAAGGGACAGAGCATGGACAACGCTGGGAAGGCAATGGCAAACCACCCAGTATAACCTTTACCAATAATCTGTCCCGGCATCACCCATGCTCTGTAAAACGTATGGGGCACAAATCAAAAAAGTGGGAAATCTTACATTGGTGTAAATCCGTGTAAAGATTGATTAACATCTGATTCCTCACACAAGAAAGTTCATACTTGGTTGGGAAACGATTGGAGTGTGTGAGGGTGTGTGAGGGTGTGTGAGGGTGTGTGAGGGTGTGGGAGGGTGTGTGAGGGTGTGGGAGGGTGTGTGAGGGTGTGGGACAGTGTTGTTAAACTATGTAAGTGGCAATGGCAGTTTTCTGGTTTTCCTTGTTTGTGTTTCTGTTTTTTTAATTTATTTTTCCATTTGGTTCCTGAGGCTGATTTATAACTCACTGTTTATGACAAATGTCTCCTTCACTCCACTTGTACGTGAGGATCACACAAGGCCTAACACAAGGAATTTCAACACAGGAGGAGACCACGAGGCCGAGGCTTCAGACTTTGGCACGCTCATGAGGCTGCACCACTGAATAAACTGTTCCAACCCATTATTTTTGATGGGCTTTTATACTCGAACATAATAACTGCCTTCTGCTTTTCATTGATAGCATTCATTCCCTCTCTGCTCTCCCACCCTGTTCTCTCTGCCTGTGGATTATATTTAACACCGTCCATATTTGCTCCTTCCTCCTCCTTTTTTTTTTTATATTCATGGTCAAGGCTCGTGGAAGAGCAAGAACACTGAACGGATCATGATGCAACAGAACAAAAAGAACATCAGAAAGAGGGGGATACACAAACAGCAGGGCTGAAGGGGAAAATAGAAAGAGACTTGGACAAACACTGGGAGGTGGGGAGGAAAGAGGGAGTAGGGAAGTATGCATGCGGTGGACAAGATGGATAGTAAAAGTCTTTTTGGTTTTTGAAGCAAGCTGGGGGACTGGTATGACATTGAAGAGACAGAAAAGGCAAAATTGAGAGGATTTGGAGGAGGTGGGGGGGGGGGGCTACGGGGAACGTACCTCAAAACCGAAATGATTTTGCTCCCAGCTATCCAATATGTAGGCCTGAGCTATCTGAAAGCCAATTCGACAATACAGACAGGAAGGTACGATTTACCACGAGAAAGATTGATGAAAACACAAACAGCAACGCAGGGATGAAAATATCACAGAAAAACACAACAGATACAGTTTGGAAATGTTCGTGTTGATTGAGGGGGGGAGGAGCAGCCGCATATTTATCTGAGATGTCGGGCAATCCCAAGCTGGAAAATAACTTCTATCTCCTCCATAATGCTGGAATGGGATCATTATTTTATGAGCCGGGACTTTGCAGACAAAAAAAAGAGGTCGAAATCCTGTACCTGTGTCTGGACAAATTTATCTGAAAGGTCATCCCACAAAGTAGTTCAAATAATCTGCACAAAACATTTCATAAATATTTTCGTTGTTGCAACTACAAACAGTATGATAATTTGTCCTTGCTACTTTTTGATTAGATTTTAGTGAAAATCCAGATCTGCATCCAGATCTGAGAATGTTTCAAGTGATTCTTCACCACTGAGAGAAAGGGCCAAAATCTAAATGGCATTGTATCGCAAAAAATAAGGATGGATTTGGACAACTTGATGGACAGGTTAAGTTTGGGTCAAAGACGCATCGAGACAATTTTGGTGAAAATCCAGATCTGGATTTGAGAATTTTCTGAAGGATTCTTCACCATTGAGAAATGTGGCCATAAATGACATGTTGTGCACTGTTACATGATGTTTCTAAAAGTTGTGGACAGATTATAACAAAACCTGGTCGAAGAATGGGGTAGGTGGCAATAACAAGCCAATGAGATTTTGGTTCATTTTCAGATGCAGATCCGGCCTATCAATGGAATACAAAACACAAACTTTTCAGCCTGGCCGAGGTGTGCACTCCACCGAGAGCCGTTCTTGTTCCTCCACCACCGAAGGTGGAAGGAGATTGTTTTCACCCCTATCTGTCTGTCCGTCTATGAGCACGATATTTCATGAAGGTATGGACGGAATGAGACAAAACTTGCTGGACAGGTTGCGTGTGTTACAATGACGAATTGATGAGATTTTGATGAAGATCCGGATCCGAGAAGTTTTTGAGTGATTCTTCACCATTAAATGTTGAGGCCAAAAACCATGGATAGTATGATGCCTCAAGAAAATTATGGATGCATGCATTCCAAGTAATGTTCGGGAAAAGTTCATATACAGTGAATGGGTACCAGTTCCCTTGATTGTACCTCTCAAATTGCTTATTGTATGGAAATCAAGGGAGGCGAAATGTGCCCCTCCCCTTTTGTGGGATCGTTTCTCCGGATGCAACTTCAACATGGCGACTGAAAATTCGTTTCTTCGCTTCTACCAGACGAAATTGCCTGCAAATTTCAGAAGTAAATGCTTTGTACCTTGAGGTAATATGTTCCAAGTTTCAGCAATGTCCATTAAGCATTCTTGAGTTTTATTAAGAAAACCCTCGAATTCACATTGCTGTCAGTCAGTCCATCCGTCTGTCCGACCAAAATGCGTTGGCGCTCATATGTCAAAGGCTATACATTGAAACAAGCTGAAACAAGGTCTGGCAAGCAGGGTGGATGAGGAACACACTCAAAATGCAGGTCCTCGATTGTTGCAGCTGCAGTGCGGGCAGTATGGGGCCGAGCATTGTCATGCTGCAGCAAAACACTGGTAGTGAGTAGTCCACGACGTTTTGATCTGATTGCTGGTTTCAGATTATTTTTAAAGACATCGCAGTATAATGAGCAGGTGGCTGTGGTCCCTCTGGGCAAGTAATGCTCTACAAGTGGACGTCGGCTATCCCAGAAGAGCGTCAGCATCACTTTTCCAGCGGAAAGCTCTGTGCGGAATTTTTTGGGGTTTGGTGAAGTTGAATGGCACCACTCTTTGCTTGCCCTCTTCGTTTCTGGCTGAAAGTAGTGGACCCAGCTTTCCTCCACAGTCACTACGTGCTGTAAGAAAGCGTCGCCTTCTGTTTCATATAGTCGCACAAGTTCTTCACATGCCTTCACTCGCCGTTTTTTTCAGTTCGGGTGTGAGTTGTATGGACACCCACCTTGCAGACACTTTTCAGAACCCCAGCGCGTTGTGAATGATATGGTGTGCTGAACCATGGCTAATGTTCAATTCGGAGACCACTTCATCCAGTGTAATGCCATGGTTTTCCTTTCGCACGTGCTCAACTCCTGCAACCATTACTGGTGTGTTTGGTTGTGTGAGGCTGGCATGAGCGAGCAGCGTCTGCCACACTGGACACTCCTCTTTTAAACTTCCTGTCCCAGTCGTACACCTGCTGCAGTGATAAACATGTGTCACCATATTGCATTCTCATTCTGTGATGGATTTCACTGGGATTCATACCCTCACTTCCCAAGAAACGGATGACAGAACGTTGCTCCTCCCTGGTGCATGCTTCTAAGGGAGCCGCCATCTTGGAACTGCTCCACTGACGTCAATATGCTCAATGTTGCCAGATCTAAAATAGGCAAAACATGACTCTTACCCATAGATATAACATATGTCGTCTACAACTACTCACATTACATTCTCGAATTTATATCGCCATTTTAAAGTTACTTATTGACTCGCCCTCGTATTTTGTGTTGTTGTTGCTTTTGTAATGAGAAGCGGCTTTGGAAAAAGCCATGACAAAGTTATCTTAACATGGATATACACCTCAACACACAACCTCCTTGGTGGGGAAAACACCCTTGGGGTGTGGGGGAAGTTAAATAGCTCCAACCTCCATCGTGGGACTCTTAGTCTTCCTGTCAAGTTTGGTTGCGATTGGATAAGGACCGTATTCGTGTATTGTAGTACGAGTACACCGCTCACTTCGAGAGCGGCAGGAAGGGTCATTCCTCTTTGGGGTATATAGATTACAGTCAATCTCTGGTCGGGTCTCAAGAACTTTGGGTGTGTTCATTTACCAATTTTATTGTGGAGAGATTGCCATTTGATTGAAGCATTCGAGCAAGCACTCCTTTCAAAACCGTTAAGGAATGGCTGGCTTGGCAAGCACAGGCCAGCTGCTTGGCAAATGAGCACAACCCGGGCACAACCCGGGCACAACCCGGAAAATGAGCACAACCTTGGCAAATGAGTACGAAAAACGCCATGTTAGCGGCAGGAAGGGTCACGTTATTAACCCAACCCTTGTGGGGTATATGGAGGACAGGAGATCTTTGTTTAATTCGATAAGTAAAAAAGCTACCTCATGGATGTTGGGATTCCTCCAAATTTCTTTATTTCGTGTTATAAACAACATTAGCGAATGTTTAAATAGCTAATAATGCGTGTTTGTGGTTTATAATATATTTACTTCTGGTGGACGCCGTTGGCCCGTTGCTCCCACGGAAATGCCATTGTAAGCTATTCATAAAACGTTGGCTCGACATTTGTTCAAGGAGGAAAAACACTTTGGGGAGGTGGGATATTATTGGTATTAATATTGTTTTGTAATATCATTAATAATATGACCCTGCAGCAAAGCTGCAATGAGCCGGCGAAGCCAAAGCGTCTTGCCACTATTTTACCCATCACGATGGCATCAGATGACACCTTTTGCATTCTGGATGAGATTAAAATTTATAAAATTTTCTTCTTGATTAATTCGGTGAATTCCGTCTCAACTTCGGATATTTCTGGCCGTGAAAAACTATCCCCTCCGGCCGCGATATTTCTAAAAAAGAATTCTTCGTCAATTTTAGAATATTTGACGCCGTTTTCAGCCTCCAAAACGCGGTAATAAGCTTTTTTGAAATACTTTTTCAAATGCTCGAATCTCATTGGTTCCGGTGTTTGGTGAAGATTTACGTTGAAGATAATCAGGGCCCGTGCGGGCCCAGGGAACGAGGTTGGTCTTAAATTATTTTAATTACAAATTACAGGTGCATAAGATTGTGAATCAAACAAAGACGGGTGAAACAAACTCCTATTGAACTTTTTCACAATTTTTGTCCCCCGTCGCACCGCGGAGCGAAAGGGGGACTATGGTTTTCCCCTCTGTCCGTGTGTGCGTGCGTGCTTGCATGCGTGTGGACGTGCGTGCGTGCTGTGCATGCGTAAGTGAAGGACCGAATTCTAATTTGGTGTGTGGGTGCAACTAGGCATTGTTACGGATTCGTCACCTCCGCTGTTGTGGTTTTCACCCACTTGACATGTTTCGGATATTATGTATTATTATTATCCTCAAAAGGTTTAGTATGCAGGAACAGCTATCTAAAGTTAAAAAGGTTAACTTAAAATGAAACAGGAAACCGAACCGGGGTGAAAAAACGGAAGAAGAAGAGGAAGAGGCGTGGAGAGAAGTGAAAAGACGAACTTGGTTGAAGCTCCGTACCGAGCGGGTGAGCGTACAGTGCGAGTGAACTTTGAGTCCTGGAAAGGAAGTTTGTTTGATAGGTGATATCGCCGGAGTACTGTGGAGCCTGCGTCGTCGGGTATCTGCATTGAGGTTCCGGAGTATCCTTGCCTCGCAGCCCCGGCTCGAGTGAGAGCTGTCTGCCATTTTGTCACACGCGCTGCCTTCAGTGAAAGAAGCTTTTTGTCGCGTCGGCTGGCATTATTCCCCGGTGGGTTGCCGGGGACGGCTGTGCAAGAAAGTGGCTTTTGAGGATTATACGGAGACTCGCTGATTGAACCACAAACGTGTACGTCAGAGCGCGTCTTTGGGAGGTCTTCCATTCCACCACTATTTTTGCTGGGTGTTGAACCATGTGACCTCTGGGTAGCTTCGATCGTCCACGCCTCAATTGACTTTGATCAGACATTGATCCAACGATCGCTGGAGCGAATCGACTTCGCCTTTGAGGGGTACAGGGACATTGGGGGAGGGCCGTGAGTTTGGGGTTAAGGGACTAGATAAGGTGGTACCATCGTAAGAGAGTGATTGTAGGGTGAATTGCTATTATGATTTGTGTTGTGATTCCGGTGTGATTTATAATAGATTATTGTTTGTTCATAACCAGTGGTGTGGTTTCCTGCTTGATTTTGACACGGAATAATATAATTTTCTGCCGTTGCCCCTCCCGGGGAATCGGAGGTATACCGAGACCAGGAGTTGGGGGAGGAACACGTAACAGCATATGGAAGAACCCTATTGAAAATTAGGTCGCCGTGTCAAAATCCAAGACGGCCGCCGCCATGTATGACTGAACATTGTGAGTGGAATATCTTGAAAAATAAGCGAAGTACCAACTTCTAATCTGGCGTGTGAGTGTATATAGGCAGAAGGAAGAACGCTATTGAAAATTGGGTCGCCACGTCAAAATCCAAGATGGCCGCCACCATATATATGTCTGAACCTTGTGAGCGAAATATCTTGAAAAATATACAAACTACTAACTTCTAATCTGGTGCGTGGGTGTATCTACGCATGAGGAAACTTTGAATTACTTATTTATGAAATACACTTTTACCATCTCCAATACCAACACACAACTTTGAATTACTTATTCACGAAATACACTTTATCATCTCCAATACCAACACACAACTTTGAATTACTTATTTATTAAATACACTTTTACCATCTCCATGACCAACACACAACTTTGAATTACTTATTTATGAAATACACTTTTACCATCTCCAATACCAACACACAACTTTGAATTACTTATTTACGAAATACACTTCAACCATCTACACTACCAACACACAACTTTAAATTACTTATTTACTAAATACACTTTTACCATCTCCACTGCCAACACACAACTTTGAATTACTTATTTATTAAATACACTTTTACCATCTCTACTGCCAACACAAACCTTTAAACTGCTGTATATATTTATTTTTATCCCCATTCCTATCTCCACTGTCGACATATATGTTTATTTAGTTGTTCAGGTGTTTACCTGTAAAACGTGATTTACCTGTAAAATCTACACGTCCCATTTTAAGGTGTGGTTGGGCGTGTGTTCTCTGAGGATTTGCATTCTTGCTCATTTTATTTTCCCTCATTGTACCTTTCAATTTATTATTACCTTCAAATGATAAAATCGACATCGTTCAGGAGAAACTGAGAATGAGACTGAGAAAAGAGACGAATGAATCAATTGATGTCACAACCATCTTTTCTCCATCTTTGTTACTTTAGACAGGGAAAACAACTTCAAAGGATGATGTGTAATTTCCACAAGTGTTTATGATAGAACCAAGTGGCTGAGAGTTTGTGGTGGACTTGAAAACCGGAATAAGATTGAATAGTCACTGCAAGTAAATGACGTCAATGCATTCCCACGTGACGTAAGGAAACTGATATACCTGCTTTGCTTCCTGGTTGGTTGTCGTTGGTTGGTTGATCGTCGTGCAATTTGAACGCATCTTCGTTACGAGAGGTAAGGGATTACTTTAAGGTCACTGGATTGTGAAAGAAATAACAAATTATGTTTTGTTTTTTCATGTGAAATTTTGATAACCATGTTTGTTGCATCACAAAGGAGATGATACATTTATAAATAAATTTTTTCTGGAGTCTTTAAAAAAAAATTTTTTTCCAAATGTATCAAGTAAATAATCCACTGGTGGGGAATGTCAAACCTGGTGGTTTAATGAAGCCTCCGCTTTGAACCTGGGAGGGTCGGAGATATAAACCCGTCCGAGTCACACAAAGACTTTTTTGTATAAATGGTACGAGCTGCTTCCTTGCTTGGTGCCCAGTATTTAAAAGGACAGACCATGGACCAGCAGCGCCAGGAAGGTAATGGCAAAACCACCCAGTACAACCGTCACCAATAATCTGTTTCGGCATCACCGACACTCTGTGGAGTATGGGACACAAATCAAAAAATAACATCGAGTCAAAAAGGTGGGAAACCTTACATTGGTCACGACACACTGGCGAGGCTCTGACTTGTTCAAAGCTCCATCTTGTTTTATGTTTGAGTCAGGGACTCAGAGTCCTTGGGAGGAGAAGGGGAATTGCTAGATTGCTATCACCATTTTGGCCTGAAGAAAAGTACACCTCAAGATACACACTTCAAATAACTCTCCCAATAATGCAATCCAAGTGGGCAATTTTTATATTCGTGAGTGTAATGGCATTGTGATAACATGCCACTGGGTGTGAATCCTCACAGCAGGCGAAGCCTGATGGAATCCCAGTCTGTTTAATTCGTGAATTTGTTTGTGAATTCAGGCCCCATTAACGATATTGATACATTTGTGGGGGTAGGGAAGAAATACCATCGTGGAGTTAAGATTGTATAGGTTTTAGCATGGACCTTGTACGCAAAGAAGAAGCACCTCGATATAATAAGTGAGGAACCTGTCAGGTTAAGAGTGTTCGCATGTCACCACACGGATGTTGGTTTTGTATTAACAAGATAGGGCTTAAGGATAATTCCCAGTATGTAAGTGCCTCCTGTGATTTTCCCTTCTGTTTTTTACAAGAAAAAAGGCTGGCCATAAAAACCCTGGTTCACCAACAACAACAATAACAACAACGGCCATTAAGCCGACATTGCCAAAAGAAAGCCGAACATTTCCGAACGATGCTAGATTCCGCCTCCAAGGGATCGTGACCGATCGGCCACACCGTGAAGTTCGTCGTTGGTTGAGAGCATATGGAATGATTTAATGGGGGTGTGGGGATTGGTCGGGGAGTGACTTCAGCGAGGGAAAAAGGAGGGTGCGTCCCAGCCCCCCTCTCTCTCTCTCTCTCTTTGGTGCTGGCTTCATGGCGAGTGGTCGCGTTTTCTCGTGTGCGCTTGAGGAGAACTGTTTGAAGCCTAGAAAACCTTGCAGCGTTGGAGTCAGGGGTGTTGTTTTGACTCGGAACTCTTCCAGGGAGCTAAGGACCGGATGGTGCTGGCTGGGCCTGGATTGAGCGGGGGAACGTTTGGCTGCCTGCGGCACGGCTCGGTGTGCTGGCGCACTTGACCGGCTCCATTGTTTGGGCGCTGTCCTCCAGTCGACCGACCCTGCCAAAGTGCTCGACGAGGCCAGAGCTGAGTGCCAAATAAAAGAGGGGATTTTCTTTTTATTTTCTTTAATCATTTCCCTGTCTGTATTCAGGTATGAGTGGAGACGTCTCAAATTACGATATTCGTTTTTACCTCACCTTTCATTCCGATCATATTGCACTTATTTTCATTAAACCATTATTTATTGCATTTTTTCTCATGCCTGTGTGTTTGTTTCTGTGTTTGTTGGGTTCGGATAACCCCCGTCGTGCTGATCGGCCCAGGTAAGGACCTCGTGACCTTCGGTCCCACACGCGCCATCAAAGGAACTGACATTCATTTGGTTGAACACCTCGGGAGTAACAACGATCGGCTACCCATCATCCTGAGGTGTTTACCCAGGTGACGCGACAATATCTTAAATTCTTCATTCAAAGAGGGAACTATTCCAGCACAGTGGAAAAAAGCAATTGTTGTCCCAATCCCGAAGACTTCTAGACCAGTTTGGAATAAACTCAGACCAATATCGTTGACTGATCACTTTGCAAAATTAGCTGAAACCTTTGCAACTCGATGCTTACTCATTGACATTAAGGACAATATTGACATCAATCAGTTTAGTAACCGAGCAGGTTATTCCACCTCACACTTCCTTGTTAAGTGTTTTCATTAATTAACTTGTTAATTGTTAACAATCTGTATGAGCAAGCTGACAAACAACTAAGTCACCGCACGGTGGTTACAACAGATTTCTCTAAAGGTTTTGATGAAATATGTACAATGTGGTTGTAACATCGTTAATTCAAATGGGTGTCGGTGCCTGCCTTATTTTTCTGGATGTGTGGTTTCTTGGATAAAAGAGTTCGATATGTTAGATACAAGGGTACCTTGTCTGTAAATCAAATCCTGTATGAAGGGTACCACAGGGTACCAAATTGGGCCCTCTCTGTTGATTGGCTCAAATCAATGATGGAACGACTCAGCATGATGACGATGCTCATATTCTAACCTTCAAGTATGTTGATGACATGACATTGATTGAGGATTGAAGGGGCAGGGAACCTAATGTGACAATACAATCTGCCTTGAATGTTTTTACTCAATGGGCAATGAAAAATAACATGAATTTGAATACTGATAAGTGTGTGCTTATGGAAGTTTGTTTCATGAAGCAACCTCCGCCAAAGCCTCAATTTACGATCCAAGCGACTTTACTGCAGATGTTTGATCATATGAAAATACTGGGTTTTGTCATCTGATCTGATCTGGAGTGGAATCTTCACATCAGCAATATTGTCACCGGGACAAATGGAAAGTTGTTTATGTTGAAGATGCTGAAAAAGTTTAACTTAGCCGTGGAAGATTTTTGATTTGAAGATTTTTAGAGAATGTTGTTCCAGTTTGGAATGCTGGTCTCACAATCCGCCAAGATAACCAACTGGAACAGCTTCAGAAAATGGCTCTCCGAATCATTCTCGGACAATCATACAATCAGGTTCTTCAGTTTTGTGATATTCCACCCTTCAAACAACGTCGGCTTGAAACTTGTCCGAGATTTTCAGGCCAATTTCTAACATCTAATGAGTTTCGACATTGGTTTCCAGACCTGAGGCAGGATCGGACGCAATATTCTCTCAGAAACTCATCTCAACTCTCACAAATCACATGTAAAACCCAAAGGTAAAAAAACAGTGCTGTACCATACTTTATTATTATTAGTGAATAATACACATTGTACTCCCTTGTAGTAGTAGTAGTCCGATTGGTTAGAAAGTAAATTCCATGTTTATCTTTTTGTACCATTCTGCTGATTCTGCTGCACCAATTCTGTAATCCTTCCCCTGCTTTTCGCTGTAGTTACCCTCCTCGAGGTTATCCTGCCGAATGATCATGTTATTTTATCATGAAATTTGTTTGTATTTCTTGTCATTCCTCAGTGTACGCAGATGACAGACCGTTCAAGTGCACTTTGTTTTTAAAATTGTTGATGTCGCATGTACAATGCAGATGGTTTAGCCTTTTTGACTTTCAGTGATCAAATCAGTTTGTGATTTTGTGTGTTCTTTGTTATAATGCCCTTTTTTCAGCGTGTTAACTCGTATACAATTATTTAATTATATTAAAATGTCCTATTTTGCTGATATTTCTGTTTTTTTCTGTCTGAATGTTTATGATCGATTGAATAACACCATTTACTACTATTAATACTATTACTACTACTACTGCTACTACTACTACGACTACTACTACTACTACTACTACTACTACTACTACTACTAATATTACTACTACTACTACTACTACTACTACTACTACTACTTCTACTACCACTACTACCACTACTACTACGACTACTACTACTACTATTACTACTACTACTACTACTACTACTAATACTACTACTACTACTAATATTACTACTATTACTACTACTATTAATACTACTACTACTACTACTACTACTACTACTACTATTACTACTACTACTACTACTACTACGACTACTACTACTACTATTACTACTACTACTACTACTACTACTACTACTAATACTATTACTACGACTACGACTACTATTACTACTACTACTACTACTACTACTACTACTATTACTACTACTACTACTACTACGACTACTACTACTACTACTATTAATACTATTACTACTACTACTACTACTACTATTAATACTATTACTACTACTACTACTAGTACTATTAATACTATTACTACTACTACTACTACGACTACTACTACTACTACTACTACTACGACTACTACTACTACTACTACTATTACTACTGCTACTACGACTACTACGACTACGACGACTACTACTACTACTACTACTACGACTACTATTACTACTACGACTACTACTACTACTACGACTACTACTACTACTACTACAACCTCTGTTAGCCGCAGCGTAAGATGGTAAGAGAACGCTTTTACCCAAGGAACTCGCAGCGAAAATGGGCCTAAGGACAATCAGGATCCCCTCCAGGATACTTGAAGAGGTCAAAAGCTCCTTGCCTCCCGATTGTCTGGAATACCTAGAGAATCCCAAAGAGGGTGATGGATCTGGACAGATGTCCATCGGTAACTCCATGGATTTTAAAATCCGACCACGATGTTGCGAGCTCTCTCAGCCAATACCTGCGAACAATACGAGTAAGACCCCTGGCACAGTGGAAATGTCGTTCTGTGGGCTATCAAGGAAAAATATATACCTGCTAGTGTTCCACTCGCTCCATTATATAGCTCTTGCAACCCGACTGGATACTCCCTGGCGTGAGATTCGTCCACTTCCTTCGACTGTTCATCCACGTTGGGATTCACTCTATCTCTACCCAACGCCAAGAATGATGGCAGACTTAAGTTGGAGGTTGCTACATGGTGCACTGAGCTCTGGATCTATGATGCGGCACTTCACTAACGTCTCAGTGGATTGCTGCTTTTGTGGTGAAAGGGAAACTATATTTCACATATACCTTCAATGCCACCGTCTTGAACCAGTGTTCTTACTGATGAAAAATCTTCTCTTGCGCTTCTGGCTTCACTTCTCTCCAACACTTTTTATCATCGGGCACCCGGTAAAGAAACTAAGCAAGTCACGAGGTCTCCTTGTTAACTTTATTTTAGCCTGTGGGAAAATGGCAATATATAAAACCAGGAAGGCAAAAATTGAGAAAGATGTGGTGGAACACAGTTCTGTATGTCTGAAGGGCTTAATATGCTCACGCATTATTTCGGAGTACAAGGCGGCAGAATATAGTAACACTGTTCAAAAGTTTAAGGAAACCTGGACTATAAATGATGCACTTTGTACAGTTTCCCCACAAGATACTTTGCTCTTATTTGTATAAATGTGGTATTTGGCGTTCTTTTTGGTGTTCTTTGGCGTTCTTTTACCTTCCCCTTGTCTGTCTTGGTAGTGCTTTCTCTTCAAAATGCTCTACCTTGGCTACTGTAGTTCAAACCATGGACTTGTAGGGATGAGGAATTGAGCGACATTAAACTGGGAACATATGTTTGCCTGAGCTTGCACGAGCTCTGAACGCAAATCTCTGTAACCTTTCCAACAAAAGCACTACTACTACTACTACTACTACTACTACTATTAATACTATTACTACTACTACTACTACTACTACGTCTACTACTACTACTATTAATACTATTACTACTACTACTACTACTACTACTACTACTACTACTACTACGACTACTACTACTACTATTAATACTATTACTACTACTACTACTACTACGACTACTACTACTACTATTAATACTATTACTACTACTACTACTACTACTACTACTACTACTACTACTATTAATACTATTACTACTACTACTACTACTACTACTACGACTACTACTACTACTATTAATACTATTACTACTAATACTACTACTACTACTACTACTACTACTACTACTATTAATACTATTACTACTACTACTACTACTACTACTACTACTACTACTACTACGACTACTACTACTACTACTACTACGACTACTACTACTACTACTACTACTACTACTACTACTACTACTACTACGACTACTACTACTACTACTACTACTACTACTACTACTACGACTACTACTACTACTACTACGACTACTACTACTACTATTACTACTACTACTACTACTACTACTACTACTACTACTACTACTTCTGTTAGCAGCTGCAGCGTAGGTGCATTTTTGCCACCAAAGCATTCCAACGATTCTTTGCAAGTCACAACTTGACGAAAAGACGCATCAACAAAATATTTCACAAGATTTTGACAAACGCTGAAACGCTCTGAGAGCAAAGTGTAAATAACGCAGATTCTCAGAAAAATGCTTTAAAAGTGAAATCGATTAACGTTACGAACCAAAGCGTTAATGTTCGGGTATTTCACAAACACCGATCGAAACGTTATTTTTAGCCCATCCCCCACACAGCGGGGTTTTGCAAGTGTGTGTGTGTGTGTGTGTGTGTGTGTGTGTGTGTGTGTGTGTGTGTGTGTGTGTGTGTGTGTGTGTGTGTGTGTGTGTGTGTGTGAGTCTGCACGGGCTGTAACCTTTGTACCATTTCAGCTTTTTTCATGGAAATTTTCAACAAAGTTTTATTTTAAGAATACGGAGAAGACAAATTAATAATTTGGTCAAAAGGTCAAAGGTCAGTATCGAATAAAATCATCATTTTTCATCCAATTCACCTGAAATTTAAAGAATTTCCATGTTGGGTCGCTGAATTGGTTCACCAATCAAAGGTTAAAAGCACAAGGTCAAAGGTCAAGGTTGTATAAAATCGTCAATTCTGATCCGATTGGTTTGAAATTTGACCCGGTTTTACATATTAGGTCATTGAAGCCTATTCCTCTTGGTCAAAAGGTCAAGGTCGCCTAAATCGTCCATCTTTTGTATTTTTACCTCTGCCACCCAAGGTGGACGGAGGTTATGTTTTTACCCCTGTCTGTTTGTTTGTCTGTGATCAGGACATCTCAAAAACTTGTGGATGGATTCGGACGCAATTTGGTGGAGAGGTTGTGTATGTGACACGGAGGTTCTGATTACATTTTGGTGAAAGTTCGAGCCTAAGAATACCATCACACCATGGCATGAGGGACCCCCTCCTTCCCGGATAGAGCCGGATTATAGGCCCAGCATAACTTGTCGCATTTGCCCCATGAGTCAAAACTTGAAGTTGATACTTCATTTCCACCCGGTTACCATCGGAGTGATTGGCTTATTACTGACACACACAACCACACGTACGTTGTGACCAGGACCAGTCAGACCCTCTTTTTCAGAGCATGAAGGTCAAAGTGTAAAAGCATCAGGACATGCAGAGAGGAAGAATGAAGGACGGGTCATGGAGCATTGCCACTCAGATACTTCAGATCATCTTGTTAAATAGAAAGATAAACTAAGAGATCGAAGTATCGCTCCGCTGATTGCAAGCTTGCCATTGTTCTGTCTGTTTTGTCATCGATACTAATCGATGTTCGATTTCACAAAAATGGCTCTCCTGGTGCGGCCATGACATGGGAGGGGTGGGGGTGGGGCGGGGTGGGAGGGGTGGATTAGGGGGGAGGGGTGGATTGGCGGGGTGGGAGGGGTGGATTGGGGAGGGGGTGGGAGGGGTGGATTGGGGGGGGGGTGTTGCCTCGGCCTGTCATCATTCTGAGGTCTGCAAAATGAGTTCCAGCTTCCTGGAATCGGAGCAATTCATCAGGGGCACAGCCACGCTCCCAGCAATGATGCAATCAGCAGCCTCAGCCTCCTCGCGAAATCTGTATTACAAAAGGAGCCGTTGTGGCGGACACAAAAGCCCACTGGCGTGGTGACATCATTCCGCGCACCAAGTGGGCGGTGGCCACGCACCAGGGGTAGGCGTGGCCTCATGATATACACCGGGCGCCCAGCCCGGGACAATACAGTGTTACAGTGTAGTCTTACAATAAAGACGTTTATATGTTACCGCTTGTCCGCTTCCTCCTTGCTCACAAGCAGCGCGCGTAACGCCGCGCTTTACTGGTGACCCTCGACGTTGGATCTGCTGGAGCGATCCTTCCACACGCGACGCCATCGCCATGGCCGACTTCGTCAAACTTCCGGAATTTTGGGAGGCTCAGGCCGAAGTCTGGTTCGTCCAGGCCGAAGCCCAATTTCAGCTTCGGCGCCTCACCGGCGATGACACGCGCTATTGCCACGTCGTCGCCTCCCTCGGGCCCGGCACGGCCGCTCGAGTTGTGTCCGTCCTTCGCCACCCACCGAACGGCCACAAGTACGAGGCACTCAAGCGGCTACTCCTAGCCACGTTCGGCCTTACGGACGACGCACGGGCCGACCGCCTCCTGGATCTCCCCGAGCTCGGTGAGACGCGCCCGTCGGTCCGAATGGACCATATGCTGTCACTGTTGGGCGACGAAGCCCCCGGTTCGCTATTCCGGGCGCTTTTCCGGCGCCAACTTCCAGCGCAGGTCCGCCTCGCGTTGGCCGGGACCGAGCTAACGGAACCCCGAGCATTGGCGGCCGAGGCGGACAGGTACTTCGCCGCTTCGGACATGCGGGCGAGCGTCGGCGTGGCCGTCACGGCCCTCGACGCTGATGTTCAGCAGCATGTTCCACAGCATCAGCTTCTACAGCACGCTGATGTTCAGCAGCATGCTGATACGCACCTCGTGAACGCCGCCACGCCCCGCCCACCGCCGCGGCGAAAACCGCCACCGCGGGGAAACCCGCCAACTCCACCGGCCTGGCGGAGCCAGCCGCGCTCCTCCAGCTCCACCACCTGGTGCTGGTTCCACGCCAAGTTCGGCCACGAAGCTCGGCGGTGTCATCCGCCGTGCTCCTTCAACGGGTCGGGAAACGCCCGGGCCGGCGCTCAATAGTGGCGATGAGCGCCGGCCATTCGAACAGCCTGCTGTTCATAACGGACACCTTCTCCAGGCGCCGTTACCTGTGCGACACGGGAGCGCAGGTGAGTGTCATTCCCGCCGGCACGTCAGACAAGCACGCCGCGGGTGGGGGCCCCGCGCTGCTTGCCGCGAACGGGACGCCCATCCGTACGTACGGAAAACGCTGCCTCTCTCTGCGGTTTGGAGGGCAGGTTTTCCGATGGACGTTCGTCACCGCCGACGTGCCCATGGCACTGCTTGGCGCGGACTTCCTGTGCGCTAATGGGCTCCTGGTCGACGTCAAGCGCAGACGGCTTGTCCAGGCCGAGACGTTCAGCTCGCTCGCTTGTGCGTTGCCCAGCTCAACGAGCGGCTTGCCAAGCGGCTTGCCGAACGATTCGGTTCCGGCCACGTTGGTCTGTACGCTTCCGGCAGCGGACGCATTCACCCGCCTCCTCGCCGGCTTCCCGGCCCTCACGCGGCCCACCTTCTCGGCGGGGGCCGTCAAGCACGGGGTGGCCCATCACATCCCCACCGTCGGGCCACCGGTCTACGCCCGGGCACGCCGCCTAGAGCCGACGAAGCTGGCGGTGGCAAAAGCGGAGTTCGCTACCCTGGAGCGACTCGGCATCGTTCGGCGCTCAGAGAGCGCTTGGGCGTCGCCGCTGCACATCGTGCTGAAGCCCGGCGGGGGATGGCGACCGTGCGGGGACTATCGCCGTCTCAATGACGCCACGACTCCCGACCGCTACCCCGTCCCCCACATTCAGGACTTTTCCGCCCGTTTGGTGGGCAGGTCCTTCTTCTCGAAGGTGGACCTCATACGCGGCTACCATCAGGTCCCCGTCAGGCCGGAGGACGTCCCGAAGACGGCGGTCATCACGCCATTCGGACTCTTCGAGTTCTTGCGCATGCCCTTCGGTCTGAAGAATGCGGCTCAGGCGTTCCAGCGACTGATGGACAGCGTCCTGCGCGACTTGGATTTTGTCTACGTTTACCTGGACGATATCCTCGTCGCCAGCGCGTCCCGCGAAGAGCACCTACGCCACCTCCGCACGCTCTTCGAACGCCTGGGCCAGCATGGCCTGATTGTGAACCCCGCAAAGTGCCGGTTCGGCGCCGCCACAATCGATTTTCTGGGGCACCGTGTCACCAGGCACGGAGCCGTCCCCCTACCGGCCAAGGTGGAGGCGGTGAAGGGGTTTCCGCGCCCCCGCACGATCAGAGGGCTGCAGGAGTTCCTGGGCATGGTGAACTTTTACCATCGGTTCCTGCCCCGTATCGCCCAGCTCCTGCGCCCCCTGCACGAAGCTCTCCGAGGTAAGCCGGGCAAAGGCGACGTTACCTGGACCGAGCAGATGGACACGGCGTTCACGGGCGCGAAGCTCGCCTTGGCTAACGCCACCATGCTCGCGCACCCGGCGCCCGATGCACCGATCGCCCTCACCACCGATGCCTCGGACTACGCGGTGGGCGCAGTGCATGAGCAATGGGTGCGTGGAGCTTGGCAACCGCTGGCGTTCTTTAGCCGGCAGCTTCGCCCGCCCAAACGCCGTTACAGTACCTTCGACCGCGAGTTGCTCGGACTTCACTTGGCGGTCAGGCACTTCCGCCATCTGCTCGAGGGCCGGGCGTTCACTGCCTTCGTCGACCACAAGCCGCTGATCTTTGCGATGGGCAAAGTCACCGAGCCGTGGTCGGCCCGGCAGCAGCGTCACCTCTCGGCCGTGTCCGAGTACACGACGGACATCCAGCACGTCGCGGGGAAGGACAACCCGGTGGCGGATTGCCTTTCCCGGGCCGTCGCCCACGCAGTCCACCTCGGCATCGACTATGCCCGGATGGCAGCGGACCAGGCCGCTGACGCCGACGTCCAGGCCTTGCGGACCGCCGTCACGGGCCTCCGAGTCACCGAGGTGCCGTTTGACGGCGCGGGCGCGGCCCTCTTGTGCGACGTCTCCCTCGGGCGTCCTCGCCCCATCGTGCCCGCGGGCTGGCAGCGCCAGGTGTTTGACGCCATCCACGGCCTGTCCCACCCGGGCGCGAGGGCCTCCCAAAGGCTGATCGCCGACAAGTTCGTCTGGCATGGCCTCCGGAAGGCCGTCCGCGGCTGGGCCAGGACGTGCCTCGCGTGCCAGCGCGCCAAGGTGCACCGGCACACCCAGGCCCCGTTGGCCCCGTTCACGGTGCCGGAACGCCGGTTTGACCACGTCCACGTGGACCTGGTGGGACCTCTGCCCCCCTCGCGGGGTTTCACCTACGTCCTCACCATGGTGGACCGCACCACCCGGTGGCCGGAGGCCGTGCCCTTGGCGTCGACAACGGCGGCCGATGTCGCGCAGGCTTTCATCGCCACCTGGGTCGCCCGGTTCGGCGCCCCCTCAGACATCTCATCCGACCGCGGCCCCCAGTTCACCTCGGAGCTCTGGGGGGCGGTTGCGCAGGGGCTCGGGGTCCGGCTGCACCGAACCACGGCCTACCACCCCCAGGCTAACGGCCTGTGTGAGCGATTTCACCGCTCATTGAAGGCCGCGCTCCGGGCCACCCTCCGCGACGGCGGCTGGGTCGACAGGCTCCCCTGGGTCCTGCTGGGCCTCCGGACGGCGCCCAAGGAGGACCTGCGCGCATCCGCGGCGGAATTGGTCTTCGGGCAACCGCTGCGGGTGCCGGGCGAGTTCCTCCCCGACTCCACGGCACCATGGTCCGCGGCACAGCAGCGCTCCGCTCTGCAAGAGACCGCCCAGAGGTTCGCCCCGGTGCCAACGGCATGCCACGGGCACCCACCGACGCACGTCGCCCCGGAGCTTCGCACGGCGGAGTACGTCTTCGTCCGCCACGATGCCCATCGGACACCACTGCGGCCCCCATACGACGGGCCTTTCCGCGTGCTGGAGACCGGGGCGAAGCACTTCACCCTGGACATCGGCGGTACTCCTGACCGCGTTTCGGTAGACCGCCTCAAGCCGGCCCACCTCGATGTGGACCATCCACCGCCAGTGGCCCGACCACCACGTCGGGGCCGCCCTCCTGCGGGCGGACCCCCGACACCGCCCAGCCCCGCCGCCACGCCGCCCCCCGGTCCTGCACCCATCCCAGGGGCAGCCAGGGGCATCCCACCTGGCATCCCTGCACCCCGGACGCCGCCGATCGCCAGGGGGCGCTTCGGCCGGGTCATTCGTCTGCCCCGCAAACTGGCCCTCCAGGTGCGCGGGAATTCTGGGGGGGCGCGTGTGGCGGACACAAAAGCCCACTGGCGTGGTGACATCATTCCGCGCACCAAGTGGGCGGTGGCCACGCACCAGGGGTAGGCGTGGCCTCATGATATACACCGGGCGCCCAGCCCGGGACAGTACAGTGTTACAGTGTAGTCTTACAATAAAGACGTTTATATGTTACCGCTTGTCCGCTTCCTCCTTGCTCACAAGCAGCGCGCGTAACGCCGCGCTTTACCGTCTGTCTTGTTTGTTTGTTTGTCGTGTTATAACTTGAGAATGGATTAACGGATTTCAATAAATCAAACTACGTTGGATTTGGGTAACTCCCGGGAAAAAACTTTTTCTTTTATGGGTACATGGACACACGTGTCAAAACTGCAAATGCAAACACGTAACCTAGTCCGGCAGCTAAGCTAAATATAGCATAACAATTGTGCATTTTGTGAGGAAAGCACCAAATTTGGCACACTAGTAGACTATCATATTATGAAAAGATCTGGATATTGGGCCATCTCAGATTCAGAGATTTGATTTTTGCAAGGTTTGCAGATTTTGCAGATTTGCAAGCTGAGATTGCAACGCCAGGGACTGCCGACTCCTTCCTGCGAGCTGCCCACGTCACCCGCACAAGAAGAGCTCATCAAATCACTGCAGCGGCACTGCACATCCTGCAACACCGTGCGTATGAACGCCACTGTATGACATATGCTGATGATGCAGAAGACCTGCCTGAGTTCGAAGACTGGTGTCACCAGAAAGGAGAAGACATTCCCAACTTTCAGTACTGGGCAACTGTGCTGGAACTAGAGATGTTGGTACTGGTCTACATGCGTTCTCTGCGGCAGGCTTCATTCACGATGTACCTTGATGCCCTGACGGAACTGGTCCCATGGTTCCATGCCTTAGACCACACACGCTATGCCAGGTGGGGTCCCTGTTCACCTGAGGGACATGGTTGCACTCCCAATGAAGCACCCAGATGTAGCCAGAGAATTCACGGCTGGCAACTTCACTGTACAGAAGACGAAGAAGGTGTTCTCTTCGATCCCAATCGACCAGGCGCATGAACAGAATAACGCCTGCATCAAAGGAGATGGTGGAGCAGTCGGCCTCACTGACAACCCAAGTGCCCTGCGGCGTTGGATGATTGCCAGGCCAGAAGTTGCCAGGGCCATAGAAGAGTTCCAAGATGGCCAGCAACACTGGGGGAGGCGAGAGGACACACGTCATCACGACCAGACACCAAGTGTGCAGACCTCTTTCGCCAAGAATGTCTGCGCCCTTGTCAGCGTCATAGAAGAGCTTGGCAACAACTTTGAGGAAGAGAGCATGGATCTGGTTGTCTTTGACACAAAGGAAATTGCAGGTCCTGCTGCAGTTGAGACTGTCAGGAATGTGAAGAAGATTGGCCAAGAGCAGTTCCAGGCTTTCACCAGAGAATGCCTGGTGGAATGGACCAAGCCAATTGATGATGCAATTCTTCGGAACAAGCTGAAGGTGTCATTTTGGAAAATGGCTGCCACAGCCATCAGGGGCTGAATTTGAGATGGCCCAATATCCACATCTGTTCATAATAGGAAAGTCTACTAGTGTGCTAAATTTGGTGCTTTCCTCACAAAATGCACAATTGTTATGCTAAGTTGCCCCACTAACCTATCTCCCAGGAATCTTTTGGGTTTTTTTCTTCCCCCATAGATTATCCATTTCAGCAATGATTGGTATTTCCGTCAGAGAAGCGACGTGTCTTATATTCTAGAAAGAATAATAATAATAACTCAGGAAAATACATTTTATTTTTAGCCGTGTCGCAGACGCTGCTCATAGAGTGCCCTCTGCTGTTGTTGTTGTTGTTCTTCTTCTTCTTCTTCTTGTTCTTCTTGTTCTTGCAGAGAAGACAAAACCTCAAAGCTCCACCCATTCTGGGAACCATAACTCCACCCATTCTGGGAGAGCCTTCATATAAACAAATATCCACCATTTTATTAACTCGCATAGCTTTGAGGCCTGTTTTGTAGGCCCGTGGTGTCTTCCTCTCTCACACAGTTTTATTTCAAATCAAATTCGATATATCATTTCATTTTTCACAGTCGCTAACATAGTTTTAGACTCGGTTGAAAAAAAACGGGAAGAAAATCCGATGAAAGTTGCCCTTTATAGAACGAAATGAATTCTCAAAGGCCTGTAACTTCAAGTCCATTGAGATATATATTTTTTAAATCGCGGCATGGTCAGTCATACACCGCCCGAAATAAGAGACGGGAAAATGCCGAGATATATTAAAAATTCGTCCATTTGATGACAATCGTCACGATGAAATATTTAATTTATACGTCGTCACAATAATGTTGAGAGAGGAGCATAGCTTCGTTCACGTGTCGCCACACACGGGAAATTGCCGAGATATATATTTTTTGTTTAAATCGCGGCATGGTCAGTCATACACCGCCCGAAATAACAGACGGGAAAATGCCGAGATATATTAAAAATTCGTCCATTTGATGACAATCGTCACGATGAAATATTTAATTTATACGTCGTCACAATAATGTTGAGAGAGGAGCATAGCTTCGTTCACGTGTCGCCACACACGGGAAATTGCCGAGATATATATATTTTAAATCGCGGCATGGTCAGTCATACACCGCCTGAAATAACAGATGGGAAAATGCCGAGATATATTAAAATTCGTCGCCACACACGGGAAATTGCCGAGATATATTTTCACTTTGCACAAAAATAACATCAAGTAATCGAATCAATAGGAATGTCCTGTGCCTATAACATCGACGTTATAGGCACAGCTGCATCTAGGCATTGTGTAACATCGACGCGGCTTTTGTTTTAATTAAAACTTTTTGTACTTGTTTGTTCTTAATACAGGAAAATAATACTTTCTTTTGAATCCAAACAGCACAAAAACAATGCACAAACATGTTAATTAATGGTACAGTTTGGACAATTTTATAGATGAATCCCAAACCATATTTTCCCCCATTACCTCCTAAGTTTGCGGTTCATGGGGATTTTCACCACCTCGTGAACGACAAGGCATTCCTGTATAGACTTTAACACTGAGTGGGGTATCGTGTTCTACGTACTCTTGTTTCTGAGGTAGTTGTGCTCCATAGTAATTTACCTGATGTTTTCTTACCTCTAAACTTTTGTTTTTATGACTACCCCTCTCGATCTACAGGTTTCAACTCTGCGCCACTTCCTTCTCTGATACAAGAAAATGGCGTTTTCTTCGATGTCTGGAGATTGTGCAGATGAACTTCAATGCGCTGTGTGCTTTGAACTGTACAAGGAACCAATTACTCTGCCATGTGGCCACTCATTTTGTAAAGTCTGTATCGAGCAACACTGGGAAAGCAGGGAAGAGGCCACAGTCTGTGATTGTCCGAACTGCCGTAAAGTATTTCCGATAAAACCAGAATGTCAAAAGAATGTGGCCCTTGCCAAATTGGTAGAGAAGATGAAGTTGGTGCCAGGAGTAAACGAAGAGAAGATGAAGTTGGTGCCAGGAGTAAACGTGGAGGAGCGAAGATGCACCGAGCATGGCAAGCCAATACTACTCTACTGCAAGGATGATGAAAGCTTGATGTGTGTGATGTGCCTGGTTGGACAACATACGAACCATAAAGTTGTTCCTGTGGAGATTGTTCATGATGAACTCAAGGCAAGTAAATAAATGAAAATGTTTTTTATTTCATGTAAATTTTATCCATATGAATTTATTTCCAAGAATATTACATCTATTCTCAAAGGAAGTTGAAAGAACAAAGAGCCAAAAGATGTAAGACATTGATAAATTGCAAGTTCTGTAATCATGAAAATTTCTCAGAACTCAGAACATTCCTCACAAGTGGAGGTTATTTTATAGAAAGACTACCTTGTTATGGTACTTTCCCCGACACTGTTGACGATCAATTGGTTGTAGAATGAGCGAAGTATCAAAAACAAGTTTTTTTTTAATGGAACAACTGACAGAAAAGGTGGTTATTGATTTTACAGGTAAAAAGGTAGGCTTGAGAGCTCACCAAATTAACAATTTTGTGCTGAGATTGTTCATAGCCCCGGGCCGAAGGATATAGACCCAAATCTCTGAAAAAGCTTGCAGATGAAATGTCAAGCGATGCTCAAGAATAATGTGTGTGAACAGCATTTTGAGATGTTGAATAAAGGGAAGTGTGTGTTAATAAAAGATCCAGGTTTAGACCACTTTACCATCCCAGGTATATTCATGAAAACCACACAAAACAACCTGTTGTTGTTAAACTTCATATGGCACCACCTTTAGAGGCCATTTTTTCCCCGCAGAGCGGGGGTTGGCCTTTTTCGGGCACCGTGGTCCCCATTGTTCAGCAATATTTTATGGCCGGATGCCCTTCCTGCCGCCAACCCTGTTAATCGCCTCTTGAGACACACAGGGAATTACTAGTAAACTGGTACTCAATTTGACGACCTCAGTGGGATGGCGGGCTGAGTCAGCCCCCCTGGTGTTAATTCAGCGATCGACCGGGATTCAAACCCAGGATCTCAGGATCCCAAGCCGGCACCCGAACCGCTAAGCCAACACCAGGTAATTGTTAAACTTCATATAAAAGGATAAAAAATACTTCCAGTTACAGCAATTACCAAGAGGTAATGTTCAGGCCTGGTATTATCCATCACTGGTGTTTCTTTTCTTGAGCTTTTACTTGTTTGCATCACAATGTTCACATTCATTCTGAGTCTCGGCCAATGGTCGTCTTATCATGGTTTGAAAGATCTTCAATAATATTTATGATGACATGACAATCAGACTTTAAAAAATTACTCGATTGCTCGAAAGGATAAAGCAACAAATTACTTTGAGGTTTTTTTAAATGATCTCATTTTTTTATTCTGTCAAAAAGAGGACCAGGATATTAATCATGGAAACTCCTTCAACAAACTATGATGTAACTGGAAACCAAAGTTGAATTGTTCTCCATAAACAAAATGGCTGTTTGAAATGTGCACTGATATTGACAAGGACACCAGTCTACAAATGAGCACAGACAGGTTTTTACATTGACAGAAAAGGCCTTAATAATCCAACATTGCAGTTGAAATCAAAACCTTCCTTTTCTCTCATGGCCTGATCTCAAACCATCAGTTTGGTTTCTACCCCATTCAACCTCCCTGGACCTCCATCTGCTGCTCTTCCAACAATGGATTGAGGCTCTGAATTTTAGAAAAGAGATCAATTCTGTATCTCCTGGACATGGCTCAAGCATTTATCCAAATCTGGTATTGTGTCTTCCTCTCCTCCACTTTCATAGTCATGCCTGAGTCTCAATGGGATCCTCTCCCATTTGAAAATCTGTGGCCCCAAACCAGTCTCAGGTTAAAATTTTGCTTATAACTCCACCCTTTGCTGCAGCACCACTCATCCTCCAGAAAGGCAGGCATCAGCTTCTTCCCTCTCTAAACATGTGTGAAAAAAGCAGAAGCTTGAGCAGCACTTGGAATTGTAAACCCTGGCGTCTCACTTTGTCTCTTTAAAACGACCAACTGGAAAAACATTCAATCCATTCCATTTAAGCAACACTTGCAATTCAGGTCTTCAAACGTGTTAACATCTCCATTAGCCACAATCCCTCCTGGACCAACTAAACATCTGAGTTGGCTTGGAAAGCCATTGCCTCATTGGGAATTCTCCATCATGCAAAGACAAATTATAATTTTTAACAACCCACAAGGCTTGCAGCTGCAGATCAATGGAGTATTGCTTTCCTTCTGGGCTCATGTTCCTATTTAACACCTTTTCAACTTGAATCCATGGATATCGAGGCCTTCAAAAGCATTGGAATCTCCTTCAGCAATGCGGCATCCCTGGGCCTGTTACTCCTGCATCGCTGACAGCTTGGTTGGCTCTCTATCTTCTCCTGTGTCCTTGTTGGCATTTCACCCTCTCCCCTTTCAATGTTCTGTCTCCTCACCCTTCAACCCCCCACAGGGTTCTGCCACGAACTCACTTCTTGTGAAACTCGCAAAATCCAGACTCACTGCTCACATCCATCAAGGAATGACTTAACACTTTACACGATGGAGGATGCACGATCTGTGGTTGCTTTTGCAAACCAACTTTGTAACATGTTCAACCGAAGAGATGTCAGAAGTTAGACACTGAATCTCTTGGACACTCAGTGGTTGAACATGGAAATATGGGGGTTTATGCAATGGTCCTTCTGGTGTGAGACAGAGAGATTTGCCAGGTATGCAAGGTGTGATCCATTTTGTTTGTCAAACAATTCCAGATCGTGAGACAGTGATGCAGCTGCTATATCTGCCTGTCTGCAGGATACAGTACTGTACTATATCATGTGGAGTCATTTGTGCAAGTGCTGGAAGTCCAGAAGCCAGGTATGATGGTTTCTTGTATGCAGCAGTTAGTGAGCTTGACAAGTAGACCAGGATGCTACTTAGTATTGATTATCTAAAATATGTCCAAGCCATGTTATATCGACAGGTATCTTGACGATTTGTTTCAGATTCAAGCCTTCTTACCATTTCTAATGGCGAAGCAAAATCATTTGCAAAGTTGAATGACACAGAATCCAAAATGATGGTCCATGATTAGGTTCTTTGAAAAGACGAAAGACTTTCCATCTATATCGATAATGGTTGACATGATTTTGCTCGCAATGGAAGTACGCTTACCGAAACTGCACACACGGTTTTGATGAAACATGCCCACAACCTTCATCACCCGTGATGTACCAATGTTTGTTCATGGCATAAAAACTCAAGGTCTGAGGTGGTCTGTGGGGCCCCACCCAAAATTGGTATTTCCTCTCTTTTCTGAAACTACACATTCAATGTTGATGAAACTTGGCCACAACTTCATATTTGATGCCTAATGAAGGTGTATTGACTGAATAAAAATCTGAGCACATGAAGGGGGTTTCCAGGGGAGGGGGTTGTGAGGGTTGTGAGGGTTGTGAGGGTTGACCGCCCCCCAACCCCCCAAATACGAATTCGCTCTCTTCTCTGAAACTACACACACAATTTCAATGAAATTTGATCACAACCATCATCACTCATGATGTACAATAGTTTGTTCACCGCATTAAAAAATATCATGGTCTGTGGGGGGTTTGAGTAACTGTTGCTCCTGATCCAGGTGAGCTTCAGAACCCGTGGTCCTATTTTTGCTGGGGCCATGGGGGCGATCCACAAAATGTTGGACATATCAATTTTTAGACTCCGGTAGTAATTCTTGGGGAAAATGCCAGGGGTATGGAAAAGGCCTCTTTATATGGCATGTGCCATGTGGCAAAGTATAGAAAAGAAGTGACATTTTATAGCTTGTAGAAAATGCCAAAGTATAGAAAAGAAGGGACATTCAAAAAATCTCATGTGCATGCTGGTCTACCCTTATGTTCTGAGGAGGAACCAAGTAATGCTCCTGAAAAGTTCATATAAATGGCGCCAATTTCATTCATACAGCTGCATGAAGAAGTAAATGTATTTTATTTGCCAGATGTAGGGCGCCCCTTTATAGTCCACCTCTGCTTCCTTTAACTATCAATTATTCACCATGATAATAATGTTGATGAGCTCTCTTTTCATGCAGTTGTATAAATAAAGAAGAGTTGATATTTAATGTGGAATCTATAAATGTATAGTCTCCACTTTTTTGCAAATACATTTTAAAATCATTTTGTGCAGTTTGTGCCTTATCGTTTCCACATACAGATGAACAATTCCCTTTACCTGGACTTATTTATTCTGTGCAGGGCGTTTTGACTGCAAAGTGTCCTGAACTATCAAAGTCAAAGCAGCACCTTGAATCCCAACTCCATCAGCTGAAGCGGGAGGTTGAACAAACACAGGTATGAAGTACCAAGGAATGGACGTGATTGAAGGAAAGATAATTAGCATCTGGAAAAAATATTTGTTCTCCAATGGGTGACATCACCACAGCTCAAACTGCACAATCTCACTTACATCTCAGCCATCTCAGGCCACGTCTGGCCATCTACACACACTAGCCACCAACCAGCTGATCCAAAACAATTTCAATCCATGACCATTAATGTCACATTTATTTCTAAATCTAACTGACCAGACTTTTTTTTTGAAAGTTGTCTCCTTAAAATGCTTTCAAGTTATTGTTTAAATGCTTTTTTTGATACAAAAGTCAGCTCATGGAAGAGCAATAAACAGAGTGAAAAAAGGAAATGTATTGACGGTGGGGCAGTGGGGCAAAAGGTGGAATCCGAAAAGGTTAGGGAATTTATGAATGGGCAAAAAAGAAAAATAAGAAGATGTGAAGAACACATTAACCTGCAAGACGATTGGTTTAGGGAAGTGGGGAGTGGTGGTGAAAAGTGGTGAAATAGTGAAAGTGGTAAAATATTGCAGGTTTGGATTGTTCAGGATGGCGGGAGAGGGTAGTGGGATGCCAACATCTCGCCGTGGAGGGTAGAGCGGGATTGAACTTTTTCATGAAGATTGTTTCACAAGCCAGAGAAAAGAGTGGAGGTAGGCAGGTATCCTGTAATATTATTGCCCACCTCTGTGCAATTCCCTGGAAACAAACTCTGTCCATATCTGAACACGTGTTGGTGTTTTATTGTGATCAGGAAATCTGAAATTTTATTTTATTTCTTTCACTTTTAAAGATTTATACCTTTTCTGCCAAATTCTGTCCATTAAATGCGAACTAGTTAAAATCTCCCTCATCTCGGTTGGGTAAATGTTGAAATTTTCCATCAACCCATCAACTCACCCCAATAAGTGTTGTGGATAAGGGTCCTGTCCAATACATTATGTCCTTCTAAACGCACTCGTGCAATATGTCCTAATCCTTCTTCAGTCGTAATTCTTCGTTCTCTTTAGTTTTAACCTTCTTTCTGATGCTTTATTCTTGACTTTTAACTCTAATCACACAATGATTGATTTATTCCAGGATTCAGGCAAAGGGAGTGTGGACAGGATGGAGGAAAAGCGATTGGCGTTGTACCAATATGTGGATAAATCCGTGGATCTGATGAAGAGTCGGGTGATCAAAAGGCAAAATAAGAAGATTTTTCTCCTTCAGAAGCAGATGGACAAGGTGAAGGAGCAGTTGAACTCTCTCCATGAAACAAATTCCACATTGAAAGCAGCACTCCAGGATCATGAGACTATTCCTTTTTTACAGGTAGGCATTCTTCTTCACCTTTTACAAAAGTGGTAATGTTTAATTGTCAATATTTATTGAATTTAATTTTTTTTTAGAAGAGAAAAAAATTGACTAATCATAAACCTGCAGGACATGAGAGCCTATTGAACGCTCGGACTTGGGGTATTGCTCGGAGAGTGAATTAATGGTACATTGTACTTTAGGAAGGATAATAACACAACATGAATATACCATCAGATGTGGAGATGTTGTCCTTCACACAGACCCTGGAAGGTTCATTTATCACTCTTGTTTCGGGATTATAGTTCCACATTTACCACAGCAGTGATTGGTGAAAGTTGTCACGCTATTGGAGATTGCAAGAACAGTAAGTTACACGTATAATGCTTATATAGGGCTGCTGGTGTGAGGGAAGACCAAGAAAGAAGCATTAATAAGAATTTGAAAGGTAAGTGTTGAGCGAAGATTTATTGATTGGGGGTGGGGAAGATTTACATGTTCATGAAGGTGTGGGTTAAGTTTTCTTTTCGTGATTGTAAGAGTAACCACAACAAATATTCACAAACACGAAAGTTGAATTACGATGACGCCTGTTCTGCCAGGTCAGTGCTAGGTAGTCTTCCTTTGGTCGTCGCCCTTCATGGATGAAGGCGACATAATGAAGGCACCGATGACATCATCATTAACATATATTATTCCCCATGGGGAGTACTTGACAATGAGCCATATTTCAATTTTTTTCCATGGAGTGGTTTCGGAGATATAGAGGTGCAACTTTTTTCCAAGGTGGCGTCCATGCCACGTGACCTATGACGTCATAATTAACAGCAAAAAAATCAACAGGCAGAGGCGCTCCTACAGGTAAAAGTTCACGTCAATCGGACCAACAGTTGCCAAGAAAATGAATTTTTAAATGCAGACATGGCACACGTACGGCACATGGCACACATATGGCACACGTACGCACCTGAATGCTTAACCCCACTTTTCACTTCGCGAGCGCAGGTTAATTAGATATTTCTGTGTTGTACACCACTCCTTTCCTATGCCATCTCCTGGCGCTGCATGACATCATTGCCGGACCCCCTTCGGTGCCCGGCAATGGCGCACACTTTAAGGGAGACATCGGTTTTCACTCCGGTTTCTTGCTTTCTTGCTTTGTTTTCTTGGTTGTCCGAGCGATATCTCTGAGGTCCTTTGAGCTAGGAAGCTGAAATTTGGACACGACAGTGACCAAGTGATGGGCTACAAAGGATATTTTTGATTTATTAAACAATTCATCGATTAATTATTTAATTTGTCCGATTAATGACTTGAATACTTATTTTTTTTAAAGTTATACATTCGGATAAAACGGTGGTGGTTTAGGTATTCTATTAGCCAATTTATTAATTATTTAAATATTTTATGATTATTGTTTATTTATTTTCATTATTAATCATTTATATATTTGCTTTCTCATCTTTGCACCTTTTGAGCTCACAAGCTGATATTTTGACACGACAGTGACCAAGTGATGTGGCTAAAAAGGATATTTTTGATTTAATGATTTTTTGAATTGATTTTAAAAAATTTACAGCTTCGGATCAAGCACTGGTGGATTACTTATGCTATTAGCCAATTGATTAAGATAATATTGTATGAATAGTCTTTATTGATTTTAGATACGCAATTAATCAATCAGTTATTGTACACCTCTCCCTCCCAATATAGTCTCTCTGAGCTGCACGGCGGTATTGCCATGCGCCGGAGGTGCCCCGGCAATGCCGCGCTGGAGGATATATATTTATTTGGAATGGGGGCGGTGTACTTTGAATGTATCTGTACTTGTTGTGTTGTTATCTTCAAGGGGGTACATTATACAGCCTGTAAAATGAAAAATAATTTAACGATTACATTTGCACATTCAACAGTGTGCATTATTTACATTTATGAAGAGGGCATTCATTAACGAAGAAGTCTTGAGGTAATTCACTGTTTTCTTCCTTTTCAGGGTTATAAGGATGTCATAAAAAGGTAAGACTGTGATGGTGTCCATCACATTGTTTGACACATCATCATGCTTTTTTCCCTATCTCTGTTCCTTCTTCAGAACCATCATCCATTTTCATTCATCTCCAGATATATTTTATTTTCTACTTCTTCCAAAAATATGTAATTCCCAAAAATGTCGCAACTCGTTCTCATTTGATGATCCTTGTTATATAATGTAACCTGAATCCATATTATATGAGAGAACATGAAGAAAATAAAAGTTTATCAAGTCCATTCGTTTTACCCATTCTCCTTTTCATATATTCGCTGAATTATAGATTCTCATCGAAAGATTGGCGCAAATATAAATTCCATCTATCATTCTATTTCAACCACACTTTTATCGATATCTTGCATATTTGAGGCTTTTATAATATCATTTTACAAACCTTTTTCTCCTCCAATGACCCCCTGACCTTCCTGAAGTTTTTCCTTTTCATACCAAGGCTCGAGTCGGTGTCACATTTTCAATCTCTGAAGATGGCACAACCCACAGTGTTGGACTTCTCCAAGGAGGAGAAGAATCTGGGCTCATTAATTGAACTCCATGAGAACTTTCTGAAGAATATAATGAGTGAGTGACAAAAATGTGCTATTTTGTAAGGGGAATAATTCTTTGGGGAACATGAGATGCGAGAGATCCAGGAAGGATAATAGAAAAGGGAAAAGTATATAAATCACAAAGATCATTGTCCTCCTCTCAGACACAAATTTCTAAAGGACATAATCTGTTGGGGCACTTTAGCGGTGTTTGGGGCACCTTAAAGGATACCGTACAGTACCTTCAGAAAGTATTTCACATCCCTTGACTTTTTCACATTTTGTTGTGTTACGGCCTGAATTTAAAATGGATAAAATGTAGATTTTTTGGTCACTGATCTACACATAATACCCCCATAATGTGTAATAATTTTTTTTAGAATTTCCTTTTACAAAATAATGAAAAATGAAAAGCTGAAATGTCTTGAGCGACACTCCAAATTGAGGTGAGGTGCTTCCAATTTCGTTTGATCATCCTCAAGATGGATGTTCAACTTAATTGGAGTCCACTATGGCAAATTCAATCAATCAATCAAAATGGTTTGTCGAAAGCATGTCTGGCAGCGAATGGCTGAATTGCACATGCATACATATTCATAATTTTCAATCAAAGATTGTTTACAAGATAAAAATTTATAAAATACAATTAGTGCATTGACAAAAAATTGTTAAATTAAAAAACAAACATGGCACGTTTCAAACAGCTAATGGAGCTCAATTGATTGGAAATGATATTAGAAAGAAACACACCTTTCTATACAAGGTCCCACAGTTGACAGTGCATGTCAGAGAAGAAACTACCATAAAGTCCAAGGAACTGTCCATATAACTGACATAGAATTGTGAGGAGGCGTAGATCTGAGGAGGGGTATCAAGCAATTTCTAGAATGTTGAAAGTTCTGTCCGACCAAATTGAGCAACCGGGCAAGAAGCACCTTGGTCAAGGAAGGTGAACAATAACCCAGGTGAACAATAACAACAATAACCACTGTGACAGAACGAGAGTTCCTTGGCTGAGATGGGAGAACCTGCTGGAAGGATAAGAGTCTGCAGCACTTCACAAATCTAGGCTTTATCGCTGGATTTGTGAAGCCAGACAAAGCCACTCCTGAGAAAAATGCACATGACAGCAAGCCTGGAATTTGCAAAAAGATACGTGAAAGACTCTGCGAGTGAGGTAAAATATTCTGTGGTCTGATGAGACGACAATTGAACTCTTGGGCCTGAATGCAAAGCGTTATTTCTGGCGGAAACAGAGCACAGCTCATCACCCATCTGACACCATCCCCACTGTGAAATACGGTGGTGGCAGCATCATGCTGTGGGGATGCTTTTCAGTGGCAGGGACTGGGAGACTTGTAAGGACAGAGGGAACATTGAATGGAGCCAAGTACAGGCAAATCCTTGATTAGAACCTGCTTCATAGAGGAAAAGACCAAACGAGATTTTGGAGCTGTGAGGGCTGGTATAAATATATTTTCTTTGTTTCCTTTTTCCTGTTTCCAGGGGGACGGGGCAAGATAAATTATACTTGATTTTTGCATTTATTGCTTGAAGGTGAGGCATCCGTGTGTAATTGTGTGTGTGTGTGTGTGTGTGTGTGTGTGTGTGTGTGTGTGTGTGTGTGTGTGTGTGTGTGTTGTTGTGTGTATCCACAGCTTGCTTGTACATGTACAGGGTGACCCTAAAAAACCTCCCACATTTCGAAAGGCTGTAGCACTGGCAGTAGTGAGGCGGGAGGGGCGGTGCTAGGGTCTGTTGGTAGCCCAACCCGAACCTTCCTCAGTTGCCAACATGGCGTGGGCGGGAGCACATCGTGCGTTCGCTGTCGAAGCATTCTTCACAAACAACCGTTCCGTGATCGCCGTGCAGAGGGCCTTTCAAAGACGTTTCAGTATTCCACGGAACCAAAACGTTCCAGATCGGAAAACCATCTTGCAGTGGGTTGAGAATTTCAGGGCAACAGGCTCAGCTTTAAAAAGAAAATCACCTTGTCGACCGAGGAGCGCTCGTACGCCTGAGAATATTGAAGCATTGAGGCGATCTGTTGTGCAGTCTCCGAGATGTTCTGCGCGGAAGCATGCTTTAGCTGTAGGGATATCCCGGGAAACTGCAAGGAGAATCTTACACAAAGACTTCCACTTCCACCCATACAACATGACGGTTGTGCAAGAACTCAATGCGAGAGACTGCATAAGCCGCAAGGAGTTATGCGAGAACATTCTGCAACGTGTTCCGGAAGATGCTGTTCTCTTGTGTAGTGACGAAGCTCATTCTCATTTGAGTGGCTCTGTAAACAAATAAAATTTTCGCTATTGCTCTGAAGACAACCCTCGCATGCTACACGAAAGACCGTTGCACTCCGGTCGAGTGACTGTGTGGTGCGCTGTTGCCGATGTTGGCATCGTGGGTCCTTATTTCTTTGAAGAGGGTGGTGTAACTGTTACCGTAACTTCTGACCGTTACATTGATATGCTCGAAAACTTTCTAAGGCCACAACTCGAACACCTAGAGCTTGAAGAACTCGATGTATGGTTTCAGCAAGATGGAGCTACGGCACACACAGCTCGAAGATCATTGCAAGTGCTGAGGGAAATGTTTCCGGATCGGGTGATCTCGTTGCATGGTGATGTTGGGTGGCCGGCCCGTTCCCCTGACCTCGCCCCTTGTGATTTTTTTCTGTGGGGCTACCTTAAATCACGAGTGTATACTCATCGACCCCAACTCTTGAAGCCCTTAAGGTTGCTATTCAGCAGGAGATAGCCGCTGTTCCACCCGACATGACCCGTCGAGCCATGGCAGCCTTCAGAAATCGCCTCCAAGCGTGTATAGACAATGACGGCCACCATTTGGAGGATGTCATCTTTAAAACATGATGAATAAAAACTGTATTGAATGAAGTTTCATGTGTACAAATAAAATCTTGATTATCTTTAACCTTTTTTTCATTTACCTTTGAAATGTGGGAGGTTTTTTGGGGTCATCCTGTATTAACAGGAAATGAACTGAACTAAACACCTCTCAGTGTCATCCACAGATATTTCTCGTATTTCCTATTTTTCCAGGAGTCTGATTTTCATCCAGGAGCAAAACAATTGTGGTTAATCATTTATGATTTGCCACTCGATTAAATGCTGAAAATCATGTTTAAAAAGACTGTTTGAGTTACACACTTCTCCCTAGCAGCGGCAGGTTAAAAGTGCCCTGATGGGCAGAAGCAAGTCCCTGAAAATGCACACACAGCACATGCGGGGAAGGCCTCGTTCGCATTCACACATTGTTCAAATCTGTTCATGTTTATAAATTGTTCCTTAAAGCAAAAAATATTTACTGTATAAATAAACAGCAGGGTGTCCACATTGATTGTGATGTTGCTTTATCTTTCCTTCTTTCAACAGAGCCAGTGGAGCTCCAAATGTCTGAGCTGGACCAGAGCAGGTTGAGAAGACTTTGTAAGTGAAATGAAGGGAAATGGGACATGGAGGGTGAAGGGATTGAAAAGAATGATATTAACGAGGAAATTCATTGTCCTTCTTTGGTTTTTCTCTTTTTCCATGATCTTTCAAAATTCCCACTTTCTTGACTGTAATTCGTTCCCTTTCCTTTGATTTTGTTTCCCTTTTTTATTCATTCTGATACACTTGTTTCTTTTCTCTCTTACTTGGTTTATATGTTAAACATAGTTACAGCTTTCTTGTTTTTTGAAAGTACACTTTTGAAAAATTTTCCACAAAATCATCAACGACAAAATATAAAGAAATTTCAAACAGATAATGCAACACCGAAACTAATTTCAAACAAAGAATGCATTTTCATCTGATCATGTGCTTGTGAAGATCAACATCTCTTTGGCCATTCTCAGTAAACAGGCAATCCTTACATCACTGCCTCATTTACACTTAATCAATTATTGCTTCAAGCTTCGACAAACACTCCACTGGTTACAACATTACTTGATTACTCTTGTAGTGTAGCCACATACGGAGACTCTACAAAGTAGCAGCCTGAATACAGTACATGATCATCAACAGTACATGATCTCAGTACCTGATCAGTTCTCAGTACATGATCATCAACTTTTTACAAACTGCAAGGACATCTCTAATAACAACATTATATAATTATCTACATTTGTGATTGGTCACTCGAAGTTGACAAAAAAAGAAAGTAGGAAAGACAACTGAAGTTGCAAGAAGTCCCTGAAATTACATCGGAGCTTACTACAGTGCATTCAGAAAGTATTCAGACCCTTTCACTTTTTTCACATTTTGTTATGTTGCAGTCTTATGCTGAAATTGTTTAAATTCATTTTTTCACTCATCAATCTACACTCAATACCCCATAAAGACAAAGAGAAAACAGGATTTTAGAAAGTTTTGCAAATTTATTAAAAAGAAAAACCTGAAATATCACATTGACATAAGTATTCAGACCCCTTGCTATGACACTTGAAATTTAGCTCAGGTGCCTCCCATTTCTCTTGATCATCTTTGAGATGTTTCTACACCTTGATTGGAGTCCACCTGTGGTAAATTCAATTGATTGGACATGATTTGGCAAGGCACACACCTGTCTATATAAGGTCTCACAGCTGACAATGCATATCAGAGCAAAAACCAAGCCATGAGGTCGGAGGAACTGTCTGCACAGCTCAGAGACAGGATTGTGTCGAGGCACAGATCTGGGGAAGCCCACAAATAAATTTCTGCTGCATTGAAGGTTCCCAAGAGCACAGTGGCCTCCATAATTCTTAAATGAAAGAAGTTGCTTATCATTGCTTATTTAATCCATCATTGCTTCAGATATGAAATCTTTCCTCTTCTCCAATGGCTTGATCTCTGATCATCAATTTGGTTCCAGACGTGGACACTCTACTCTGGACATGCAGCTTCTGCTTTCACAACAATGGATGGAGGTCCTCAATGCCAAACAGGAAATTAGAGCAGTCTCCCTCGACATATCACGTGCCTTCGATACAGTCTGGCACCCCGCTCTGCTCACCAAACTCTCCTCTTTTGGTATCCATGGAAATCTCCACGCATGGCTGGCGGACGTCCTCTCAACTCGTAGTCAACGTGTGGCCCTGAATGGGTTTCTCTCATCTCCGCTTCCTGTTCAGGCTGCAGTTCCCCAAGGCAGTGTTCTGGGCCCTGTGCTTTTTCTGGTCTTCATCAATGATCTCTCTGACTCTCTTGAAAATCCTCTCTATCTCTTTGCTGATGACTCTACTCTCTGTCGCTCCATTCTTCATCCCTCAGATCGGCAGTCTGCAGCCTCCTCACTCTCTGCAGACCTGGACAAAATCACAGACTGGACAAACAAGTGGAACATGTCTTTCAATCCTGACAAATCTCATACTCTTACGATGTCACTCCGAAAAGACTGACTGGACAACCCTCCCATCCACTTTCTGAATAATCCTCTCCAAGAAGTTCTGTCACTCAAGCTTTTGGGTCTCACTATCTGCCATGATCTTTCCTGGAAAAACCACATTTCAAATCTGGCCTCCAAAGCCAGTCGCCGACTGGGCATCCTCCGTCGTGCGAAGTCCTTCCTTGGCACATCTGAGCTCCTCACCACATACAAAGGCTTTCATCCGCAGCTCAATGGAATACTGCTCCCCCCTCTGGGCTGGTGCTCCTGCCTCACACCTAGCTCGTCTTCACGCTGTTGAAACCAAAGCATTCAGAATCATTGGAATCTCCCGCGATGAAGCTAACTCCAAGGGCCTCTCACTCACTCACCGCAGGCAGGTTGGTGGTCTTTCCGTCTTCTACCGATTCCTCTCTGGCCTTGCCCCCCCAGCTCTCTCTGGGCTCTGTCCCGCAAATATTCCTACAGGTCGCACAAGATCTGCCTGCAACCCTCTTATGGTTAAACTGCCAAAATCAAGACTCTCTGCTCACCTTCACTCCTTCATTCCTCTTTTCTCCCACCTCTGGAACAAACTCCCTCACTCTCTTCAATCCCACTCCACCCTCCAGGTCTTTAAAACAGCTGTTCACCACCATCTCTTATCTTCCCCCATCCAAAACCTTGATCTTTTCTACCCCCACTAATTTCTCCCCAAATTCCACTTTTTTGAAATACCAACTTCTGTCCTGGAAGACCTTGGTGTCCTTGTGTTTTACACTTCTCCCTCCCCCTCCCCTTCCCACGCCTCCTCCCCCCAAGCCCTCTCCCTTCCACACATCTCCCTGCTCTCAAATGTTGTGTTTGTGTGCTTCCCCTTCTCTCCCCATCTTGTCTTCCGCTCCCTCTTTTTATATATTTTGTTTGGCTGTATGATTTGTTTGTGAAGTAAATGTTAGCTCTTTCACGAGCCTCGATTCCGTATACAAAAAAAAAAAAAAAAAAAAAAATTGGAACAACCAGGACTCTTCCTAGAGCTGGCCGCCTGGCCAAACTGAGCAATTGGGGGAGAATGGCCTTGGTCAGAGAGGTGACCAAGAACCCGATGATCACTTTGGCTGAGCTGCAGAGATCCTGTGTGGAGATGGGAGAAACTTCCAGAAGGACAACCATCACTGCTTTATGGCAGAGTGGCCAGACGGAAGCCTCTCCTCAGTGAAAGACACATGAAAGCCCGCTTGGAGTTTGCATAAAAGCACCTAAAGGACTCTCAGACTGTGAAAAACAAGATTCTGTGGGCTTTTTTAATTCGCTTGTTTCTGTTATTTTTTACAATGTGGAATAACACAATGGTTTGGTGCCCAATCTTGGAGCAAAAGTGTCAAGATACACTATCGGTCAAACGTTTTAGAACACCTCAATTTTTCCAGTTTTTATTGAAATTTACGCAGTTTAATATCCAGTGAATAACCTGAAATGGTACAAAGGTAAACCGTAAACTGCTCGAGGTTTAAAAAAGTTTAGGTTAGCAAAAACGGGAAAATAATGTAAATTGCACAGTTATATTGTAAAAAAAGGCCTTCTTCAAAATAATGGGTTAACAACTTACAGCTGCTCTGCAGCAATGTAAGTAAATTAAGCCTTGAAAGTTTATGCAAACAATTCCTACAGGTGTCCCAACCTCTGCTGATTACTTGATTACAAACCCCCTGTCTGTATAAAAGCAGTGTTGAAACAGACTGTTATTACACCCTCCGAAGCATTATTTGGACAATATTGCACTGCAGGGAGTAGTATATTGGAAACTGGAGGAAACTCTGCCAGGAAGAGGTCTGGCAGACCCAAAGCCACAACAGAATCAGAAGACAAGTTTCTGAGAGTCAACAGCTTGTGTGATAGGTGGCTCACAGGACAACAGCTTCAAGCACAGCTTAACACTGGTCGAAGTAAGCAAGTCTCAGTTTCAACTGTGAAGAGAAGACTTCGAGCTGCAGGTTTGACAGGTCAAGTGGCAGTAAGAAAGCCATTGCTAAGATGGCAAAATAAGCAAAAGAGGCTTGCCTGGGCCATGAGGCACCGCCAGTGGACTACTGAAGACTGGAAGAAGGTCTTATGGACCGATAAATCAAAACTTTAAATCTTTGGTTCATCACACAGGGTTTTTGTACGCCGTCGAGTGGGCGAAAGGATGGTTCCTCAGTGTGTCACACCAACTGTCAAACATGGAGGAGGAAGCATGATGGCCTGGGCTTCTTTTGCTCGATCCAGAGTCAGCGACTTGCACAGAGTGACTGGCACCCTGAACCAAAAGAGCCACCACAGCATTTTGCAGCGCCATGCAATACCCTCTGGTATACGCCGAGTTTGGTCAGGGGTTCATCCCACAGCAAGATAATGACCCGAAACACACCTCCAGGCTATGTCAAAACTATTTTCGAGGAAAAGAACAAGAGGGTAGGCCTCAAATCATGGAATGTCCAGCACAGTCTTCAGACAAACCCCATCAAGCTGGTTTGGGATGAATTGGACAGAAGGGTGAAAGCAAAGCAACCTACAAGTGCAACACATTTGTGGGAACTTCTGCAACAGTGTTGGGAAAAACTTCCCAAACAATATTTGATTTCCATTGGAGAAAGGTTGCCACGAGTGTGTTCAGCGGTTATATCTGCAAAAGGTGGCTACTTTGCTGAGTCAAAAATTTAAATTAAATTTTGTGAAACAAAACGATTCTATGATTTCCTTTTTTGTCTCCAATTGTTTATTTGTTCTATGCTTAATTTGAGAGTACATTGAGACATAAAACTGCGTAAATTTCAATAAAAACTGGAAAAATTGAGATGTTCTAAAACTTTAGACTGGCAGTGTATCTTAATCAGCAATGTCAAACACTGTACATGTGTTCCTATATTGTTTTACGTAAGCCTGACTGTATCTTGCAGCTCTGTCTTATTGCTCGTTTCTCAAAGAGTAATGTCTTAATCCAGCCTCAGGCCACACAATGAACTGCACTTAGAAATGCCCCAAATAACTGTTGTGGTTTCCCTCGAACCAATAGGGTGAGAACAGAGGGGAGGGCCGGAGCCTTTCGAAAGGAATTTATGAATGGCTGGACGTGAAAGACACTCTCGTGGTTTTTACTGTTTTGTTTACTTGAAGTGTCAACAAAACTTATTATACACTCGAACTGCAAGTATCCTCAACAAACTACTATGAGAGTACGAAAACATACTCCAACTTTCGTTTTGTATCAGTGGGTGGGGCCAACAATTTTTTATCCGCGTCATCCCGACGTTATTACGTAGAGTCGAAAGTGCCAGCACACACTCTGATAATAGTTTTGTAAAATTAACCTCATTGAAGAACTTTATCAAGACAAGATATAAGTATTTATCTGTAGTATCCAAATCCTGGTTCTGCGAAATCAGAAGACCTCAGTAATACTTGAGTGGATTGTCACCAGACAAAAATAGTCACTTAAATCATCAGAAAGACGTTAGTCAAACACACTGTACACGTGACACGCTTTTTTATCTGAGCACGGGCACAGCAAGATTCAGGTTTGATCGAGTTAGGAAACTCGGATCTTTATATTTAAATATCAATTAGTTGACCATTGACCAGTCCAGTCAATGCAGTATGCCAAAACAAAGATGAAAGGAACACGAAATGTCAATTCAAATATTTATTCAATTCAGAGTTCGAGTTGATCCCTTGTTCAGCCTGTTCAATGAGACAGCATCAGTGATGCGCCGACGTAGCGAATCTGCCGCCGAGAAACCGTGACTCGAGATGGTTATTGATCACGTGGTTCGCTTTTGACTTGACGCGTGACTGGAAGGTTCGTGATCACGTGTGCCGTGTGCGGTGCCGGTGTGCAGCTATTATTTTATTTTCATCAATGTAACACTGAAAAACAAGGCATTTCTGAGGCATTATATTTGTGCTGATATCATTTGATTCCACATTATCATGCACAACGCCGACACTGAGGCAAATGTGTCTAGTGGCCCCGCCTCCATCAAGCTGAACGACCGTCAGAGCCACGCCTACCCCGGTCCTATTATTTTGTAAATAAATGTCGTTTTACGTAGTTTTCGTGGAATCCTTTCAAACTATTAGAATTATAATACCAAAGGATGTCACAGGAAGTAAAACTCAGTCGGATGGTCGCCGAACGAATCATTGCCATTGATATCGGCACCTCGGAAATATGTCGTCTGAAGAAGATTAGGCCTATTATGAACAACAAGATGAGTGGTTCGTGTGCAGCCACCCGGCTGCTGGTTGCATCATTTTTCGGTGGGTGCGACTGCCGCTGATGCAATGCGTCTCTCCAACCAGTTATCTGGTACTCATTTTTGCCAACCTCAGAAGGATGACAGGCTGAATCAACTCCACCAGGCGTTAATTCAACGGGATTCAAACGCAGTGTAGCGGTGCCCGGAAGCATGACACAATCACCTTGCACCGGCCGATGACGTAACCGGCGGGCGGTTATGTGCCCGGACTCGCCCGGACGTGTCCGGACTTGCCTTGCCCAGGCGGACTCTCGATTTGCATACCACGCCCCGTCGAGAGGCGTAGCTGACTAATTTGCATACCACGCCCCGCCTAAGAGGCGTGGCTTTTGTGTGGTGAACTTTTGATATAAATTGCCACCCGTGTTAACGGGCTATTCAGTGCTTTTGAGTTCTTTCGAGTTGAGCTAAAATAAATAGCTCAGTGAAACTTCGTTCCTGGTGTCGTCCATTTTGTCCGGCTTTATTGTGCGAGCATAGCTCCACAATTGGTGACCCCTTTTCAAGAACATGGCGATGGAGTCATCTGTAGCTTTGAAGCTCCCTGGCTTTTGGGAATCGCACGCGGCCGTCTGGTTCGCCCAAGCGGATTCTCAATTCGCCCTGCGGAACATTACGGAGGACACGACGTGCTACCACCATGTGGTCTCCGCGCTCAACGCCTCCACTGCTGCCCAGGTCCTGAGCTTCCTACAGAACCCACCGAATGCCGACAAATATGGCGCGCTCAAAGGCCTACTCCTCGGTGCGTTTGGACTCACGGAGACCGAACGCGCGCGACAACTGCTCGACCTCCCGGAGCTGGGTGAGGCCCGTCCATCCAAACGCATGGACCACATGCTTGCTCTACTCGGTGACCACAGCCTGGATTTCCTCTTCCGCGAGCTGATCCTCCGGCAGCTACCCGGGCAGGTACGATTAGCTTTGGTTAATTCGCCCATCATGGACCCTCGCGCCCTGGCCAAGGAGGCCGATAAATATTTCTCGGCCAGGCGACATGTCGGAGTGGCCGCCTGGAACCCTGGGCCGACCGAGGCAACGCCTGGGCCACGACCGGCGCCACCACCGGCCGAGTTAGTGCCACTGGCGGCAGCGGCCGCCGCGACGCCCCGTCGACCGAACCCGACGCGACCGCCGGAGCCTCCACCAGAGTGGACCATGTGCTACTACCATGCCAGGTTCGGGCAGAAGGCCAGAATGTGCCGCTCACCGTGCACTTTCGGCAGGTCGGGAAATGACCAGGCCGGCGCTCGCTGCCTGCTATGAGCGTCAGCCATTCAGGCAGCCTTCTGTTTATTACAGACACAGCGTCTGGGCGGCGTTTTTTGTGCGACACCGGCGCTCAGCTGAGCGTGATACCCGCCTCGGTGCAGGACAAACAGGCCGCGCTTTGCAGCCCCACCTTGGTCGCCGCAAACGGCTGCTCCATCCACACCTTCGGTTTGCGCAGCGTCGCATTCTGCTTCGGGGGCCAGCGCTTCAGGTGGGACTTCATCACGGCGAATGTGCCCATGGCCTTGCTGGGTGCAGATTTTCTGTGCGCGCATGGGCTTTTGGTGGACGTCAAACGGCGTCGGCTCATCAATGCGGAGACCTTCAGCTCGCTTGCTTGCTCATTGAGCGGCTCTGCACCAACCAAGCTAGCCTGCACGGTCCCGGCCGCGGACAATTTCACCCGCCTGTTCGCCGAGTTTCCCGCTCTCACGCAGCCGACGTTTTCGGCCATCACCGTCAAACACGGCGTCGAACACCACATCCCGACCACAGGTCCACCGGTCTACGCCAGGGCTCGTCGCCTCGACCCGACCAAACTCGCCGTGGGGAAGGCGGATTTCGATGCGCTGGAGCAATTGGGCATTGTGCAGCGCTCGAATATCACGTGGGCCTCACCCCTGCACATCGTGCCCAAACTGGGTGGTGGATGGCGACCCTGCGGCGATTACCGCCGCCTCAACGACGCCACCACCCCCGACCGGTACCCGATACCACACATACAGGATCTTTCCGCCCGTTTGGCGGGGCGGGTGATCTTTTCCAAGGTCGACCTCATTCGGGGCTACCACCAGGCACCCGTTCGGCTGGCCGACGTGTGGAAGACGGCGGTAATTACACCTTTTGGCCACTTCGAGTTCCTTCGCATGCCGTTCGGCCTTAAGAACGCGGCCCAGGCCTTCCAGCGGCTGATGCACAGCGAGCTGTGCGACCTCACCTTCCTTTTTGTCTACTTGGACGACATTCTCGTCGCCAGCACTTCCCGGGCAGAGAACCTCATCCACCTGCGCACGCTTTTTGAGCGCCTCAGCCAGCATGGCCTCATCATCAACCCGGCGAAATGCCAGTTTGGCGTAATGGCCGTCGACTTCCTGGGGCACCGCATCACGAAGCGTGGGGCTGTCCCACTGCCTACCAAGGTAGAGGCAGTCAAAAGTTTCCTGCACCCCCGCTCCATCAAAGCCCGACAGGAATTTTTGGGGATGGTAAATTTCTACCACCGGTTCGTGCCTCGCGCCGCCCAACTCATGCGCCCCCTGTATGAAGCCCTCCGGGGCAAGCCGGGCAAGCACGACGTCGCCTGGACCAAAGAGATGGATGAGGCGTTCACGGGCGCTAAGCTGGCCCTCGCCGACGCGACCATGCTGGCGCACCCGGCGCTCGACACACCCATCGCCCTCACCACGGACGCTTCCGACTACGCGGTGGGCGCCGTGCATGAACAGTGAGTGAACGGGGCTTGGCAACCGCTGGCCTTCTTCAGCCGGCAGCTACGGCCTACCGAGCGCAAGTATAGCGCTTTCGACCGCGAGCTCCTCGGCCTTTACCTGGCCGTTCGCCACTTCCGCCATCTTTTAGAGGGCCGCCCGTTCACGGCGTTTGTGGACCACAAACCCCTGGTCTTTGCCATGGCCAAGGTTGCAGAGCAGTTGTCAGCCTGCCAGCAGCGCCACCTCTCCGCCGTGTCCGAATTTACGACGGACATCCGGCACGTCGCAGGAAAGGACAACGCTGTAGCCGATTGCCTCTCCCGGTCCGGTGCGAACGCTGTCCACCTCGGTGTGGACTTCACCCGCATGGCGGCTGACCAGACCACCGACCCCACGGTGCAAGCCCTCCGGACAGCGGACACAGGCGTGCGGTTGGCTGACGTCCCCTTCGAGGACACAGGCACAGTTCTACTGTGCGACATTTCCCTGGGCCAACCTCGCCCCATCGTGCCCACCGGATGGCAGCGGCACATTTTTGACGCCCTCCACGGCCTTTCCCACCCGGGCCGGAAAGCGTCGCAGAAGCTCGTGGCAGCAAAGTTCATCTGGCACGGGCTCCGTAAGGACGTCTGCGACTGGGCCAACGCCTGTGTCGCCTGCCAGCGCGTGGAGGTCCACCGGCACACCCAGGCCCCGTTGGCAGCATTCGACGTGCCCGCGCAGTGCTTCGACCACGTCAATGTGGACCTGGTGGGACCCCTTCCCTCCTCGCGGGGCTTCACCCACCTCACGATGGTGGACAGGACCACCAGGTGGCTGGAGGCCATCCCGCTGGCATCAACAACATCTGCCGACGTGGCGCAGGCCTTCATTGGCACCTGGATTGCCCGTTTCGGCGCCCCCTCGGACAAAATCCTCTGACAGAGGCCCGCAATTCACCTCCGAGCGTTGGAGCGCGGTCACCCAGGCCTTAGGGGTCAAGCTACACCACACCACGGCCTACCACCCCCAAGCCAACGGCTTGTGCGAGCGGTTCCACCGCTCGATGAAGGCTGCTATTAGGGCCAGCCTCCAGGACGACGGTTGGGCCGACAGGCTCCAGTGGGTCCTATTGGGCCTCCGAACGGCCCCTAAAGAGGACCTCCAGGCTTCTGCCAAGCTGGTCTACGGCCAGCCACTGCGCGTGCCGGGCGAGTTCATCCCTGACGCCACCGGCCCCTGGTCCGCGGCTCGCCAATGCTCGGTCCTCCAGGAGGCCGCCAGGAGATTTGCCCCCGTGCCCACGTCCCACCACGGCTGCCCCCAACCCCACGTCCCCCCAGCACTTCGCACTGCGGAGTACGTTTTTATCCGGAACGACGCACACCGGGGACCGTTCCGGCCACCGTACGATGGACTTTTCCGGGTCCTGAAGAGGGACGACAAGTCGTTCATCATTGACATCGGCGGCAAACCAGACCGCATCTCCATGGCCCCCCTCAAGCCAGCTCATTTGGACCTCGACCAACCTCCAAGGTTGGCCCTTCCTCCACGAAGGGGCCGTCCCCCGTCAACCAAGCCCCCCGCCCGACCATCCACCGCCACGCCACCTACCACCCCCACACGAATCGCCAGGGGTCGTTTCGGCCGGGTCATCAAGACCCCCCTCAAACTGACTCTCCCGGTGCAAGTTAATTCTGGGGGGAGGGGGGGCGCATGTAGCACTTACCGGAAGCATGACACAATCAGCTTGCACCGGCCGATGACGTAACCGGCGGGCGGTTACGTGCCCGGACTCACCCAGACATTTCCGGACTTGCCTTGCCCGGGCGGACTCTTGATTTGCATACCACGCCCCGTTGAGAGGCGTGGCTGACTTATTTGCATACCACGCCCCGCCTGAGAGGCGTGCCTTTTGTGTGGTGAACTTTTGATATAAATTGCCGCCCGTGTTAACGGGCTATTCAGTCCTTTTGAGTTCTTTCGAGTTGAGCTAAAATAAATAGCTCAGTGAAACTTCGTTCCTGGTGTCATCCATTTTGTCCAGCTTTATTGTGCAAGCATAGCTCCACAGCAGGACCTTTGGATCCCAAGCCCGCTGCCCAAACCGTGAGGCCAACACCAGGTGATAACGACAAGTTGAATTCCAGGAATTCAAGATGAATTTGACCGATCTGTTTTTTTTTGCTTTGGCCATGGTCTGCAGAACTGAAAAGTGATCCCCACCTCGACAATCAGCTGAACAGACCAGGTAGGCGCTCATATGTACCCGAAGTGACTTTTTAAAGAAGATACTCCAACTTTAGTTTTGCACGTCGCAGATGGGACCGACATTTTTTTCCACGCCATCCCGACATAGAAAGTACCAGCGTACTCTCTGATATTTACACGAGTAAAAAGCTCGTCAAAAATGATGGGTAGGAACAATTTATTCAATGGTGCAGCCTCGTGAGCGTGCCAAAGTCTGAAGCCTCGGCCTAGTGTCAGGTGTACTCATATGTTTTTTTATTTATTAGACATCTTACGGATGTAAATGAAAACTCGTTTTACTCTGCACACATTGCACGTCAGGTGCAGCAAATTTCACCTCCCTGCCCCTTTTTTTTTTTTTCTTTACGCTGTTGTACACCACCCTTGAGGCTTGTTTTGCATGCCACCACCTACACCTCCAATAGAAGAGACAATTACTATTTCATGGAAAATGTTTTTCATGATTGTTTTGTCCTCAAAAATAGACCATAGTGAATACATTCGTTTTAAAAGATTGGCCTTTAAAACCTACCCTTGTGAAGGGGGACAGACATCTGGAAAAACACACAAACTGACAATGTGGTTTATATGGTAGATAGAGATGTCTGTACTATTTTGAGATATGGGAATAATAAAATCACAAAAATCCCATTTGATTGTAATGGGGTGAAATTGATGTCATGGAAACCGTTAACATTTAAAAACAGCTAAATTGATTGTTATCTCCACCTCCAAAGGTGAACGGAGGTTAAGCTTTCACCCATTGGGCTGTCTGTCTGATCGTTTGTCTGTCTGTAAGCAGGATATCTCCAAGGCCGTCTTAACGCATGGGCACACTGGGCAGTTGCCCAGCGGCCCCACGATTCTAGGGGCACCATGCTGCCATATTGTTCACGAGAGATCTCTTGGCACAGTGGGTAATTACTCGACCTCTCGTTGAAAAGGCCTGGGATTAAGTTACGAAATAAGACTGCAGCAGATTACATTTCATTTTTTATGCAAATGGTATAACATGCATTAACCTTATTTCATTAAGATTTCCACTCATTTATTAACTGTATAAAATACAAAACAACTTTCACTGCGCATCCCGATTGCCATTTGTTGAATGACGTCACGCACTTCTTGTTGAAGTTGAGTTGAAGAGTCTAATTATCTGCAAATAATCCGGAAGAATTCCCATGCTTTAAACACGCGTCATGTTAAGGTGTATAGAGCAGCTTAACATGTCCTTCCACAGCATGGCATTATGATTAAAAAATAAATAACCAAAATAATGATAACATTGTAACAAAGCATATATTAATTAATCTAATAATATTAATATCAATAATTATATTAGTATTATTTGCCAACAATAATAACGAATGTTTAAACCCCCCTCCCCCACCCTCTGCGCACATCAACGAAACAAGTCTCACTGCGCATCCCGATTACCATTTGTTGAATCTTGCATGACGTCACGCACTTCTCTCCAATTTATTCCAGCAAACGCCGTCAGCATTTCACAGCGCCAACTATTTGTCTTGTCACTCTTGTGAATTGTGAATAGTGAGCATCTTCCATGCTTATGTAATCAGGTTCGTTGTCAATTATAATGCATTAACCACCAAGATTTGCCGAAATGATTCTCAAAGTGGGCGGGACGGGGCCCCGGCGGATTGCTTTGCCCAGGTGGGACATTGCTCTGAAGGCGGCCCTGGATACCTCAAAAGGTCATGGGTGAATACGGACAATTTGGTGGACAGAATCTGTGTTTTACAAGGACGAATTGATTTGATTTTCGTGAAGATTCAAATCAAGATCCAGATACGTCAATTTTAAGTGATTCTTCACCATTGAGAGACCGGGACAAAAACGATATATAGCACAATATCTCAAAAAGTTATGGACGGATTCAGACAAAACTCGGTGGACGGATTGTGTAGGTGACAAGAACAAGCCGATGACATTTTGGTTCAGGTCCGAATGCAGATCGGGCCTATCAGTGGGACACAAAACGTAAACTCAGGTGTGTGTACTCCAGCTCCAGCGAGTGCCATTCCAGGTTTATCTGTTTTGATGTTTTCGCCGTTTTGATTTTGGTAAACTAATTCAGCGACCAAATCTGCAAATCTTATTCAAATTTCACGTCAATCGGATGTAAATTGACCATTTTAGATAAGTTTGACCTTGACCGCTTGAAAACATGGCTGACGAAAGGTGATCCAGCAAATCCACTGATTTCAAAGTGCTGATGGAGTAGAATGTGGTGATGCAAACCGGAAGTCTCTCAACAACGTCTCTCAACAACAACAACGACTGTTGTTGTTTCGTATCCAGCCATCGGCTGTTGGTTGCATCATTTTCTGGAAGTGTGGCTGTGCCACAGACGCAGTGCCACTATTAACAGTAATAACTACAAGGGCACTCGGTAGTGGGCATACCTCTGGTGGAGGGCATACCACCGGCAGAGTGCATACCCCTGGTAGAGTGCATACCCCTGGTAGAGTGCATACCCCTGGTAGAGTGCATATACCTGGTAGAATGCATACACCTGGTAGGGTGCATACACCTGGTAGAGTGCATACCCCTGGTAGAGTGCATACCCCTGGTAGAATGCATACACCTGGTAGGGTGCATACACCTGGTAGAGTGCATACACCTGGTAGAATGCATACCCCTGGTAGAGTGCATACACCTGGTAGAGTGCATATACCTGGTAGAGTGCATACACCTGGTAGAGTGCATACACCTGGTAGAATGCATACCCCTGGTAGAATGCATACACCTGGTAGGGTGCATACACCTGGTAGAGTGCATACACCTGGTAGAGTGCATACACCTGGTAGAGTGCATACACCTGGTAGAGTGCATACCCCTGGTAGAGTGCATACCCCTGGTAGAATGCATACACCTGGTAGAGTGCATACACCTGGTAGAGGGCATACCAGGGTGATTCATTCCATTTTTGTCCCACTGATCAGATCCGGATTCGAACGTTCACCAAAACCGAATCACCTCTTCCTTGTCACACACCCAACTTATCCACCAAGTTTCGTCCGAATCTGTCCATAACTTTTTGAGACATCGTGCTGTATATCATTGTTCGCCCGATCATTCAATGGTGAGGTTGGTGTTGGCTTCACGGTCAAGGTGGCTGGCTTTTAATATTCGGGTCCTGAGTTTGAGCCCCTGCCATGATGTTGAACACCAGGTGAGCTGACACAGCCTGTCATCCTTTTGAGGTGGGAAAAATGAGTACCTGCCGACTGGTAATGGGGGCATTGCATCAGTGCACGTCCCGCCCCCAGAAAATGATGCAGCCAAACAGCCACAAGCTGCATCTGAACCACCACCACCAATCAATGAAGAAGAATCCCGAAAATAATTCTCGTATCCGGATCCGGATCTTCACCAAAATCGAATCAATTATTTCTTGTCACCTCCCCCACCGGTACACCGAATCTCGTCCGAATCCGTCCATACCTTTCCGAGATATCCTGCACACAATCAGACAGGGGAGAAAACATAACCTCGGTCCACCTTCGTTGGTTGGAGGTGACAATAAAATTCCTTTCACGCCATTTCATTGGCTAAGGAGTGCAGTACTGGCCAGGTCACCACTCCGACGCAGGATAGTCGAATGGTTTATTACTCCCAGTAAGCTGGTACTCACCTGGTCCACCTCGGAAGGATGACAGGTTGGGTCAGCCCACCTGGACCCGGTTGCTCGAAGCTCTCCAGTGGATAAATATGTGATATCCTTCCAGAAACCGGGCCCAGGTGTTATTTTAACGGTAACGACAGGTGCTCAATCTCAGGACCTGAAGATGTTAAACCAGCCACCTTAACCGTTAAGGTAACACCAGGTTTATGTTACCCCATAACCCATTCACAAGATGTTACAATTTCCATGAAACGTCATTATTTTTATTTTAAAAGAAAATCGCACGAAGGCGAAAATTAAATATCCGGATGTACGGGGGAGGGTTTTGTTATATGGGAACAAGAGGATGTTCGGGGGAGGGTTTTGTTATATGGGAACAAGAGGATGTTCGGGGGAGGGTTTTGTTATATGGGAACAAGAGGATGGTCGGGGGAGGGTTTTGTTATATGGGAACAAGAGGATGTTCGGGGGAGGGTTTTGTTATATGGGAACAAGAGGATGGTCGGGGGAGGGTTTTGTTATATGGGAACAAGAGGATGGTCGGGGGAGGGTTTTGTTATATGGGAACAAGAGGATGTTCGGGGGAGGGTTTTGTTATATGGGAACAAGAGGATGGTCGGGGATTCCTAACCAGGTAAAGAAAGGTGAATTGTGTTTCGTAAAGAAGGTGAAATTAATAATGTATTTAATATTTCAAATGTTATAAAAGAGATTAATGTGTTTGTGTTTCTGTCCGTTTGTCTGACAAAGTCTGTGACCCCGTGTTGTGTCCACAGATGGACGGACCCCGAGTCTGGACCCAAACTCTGCACATCGACGGATCAAGATCTCCCGGGATCTCAGGACGGCGAATCGAACCGAGACCGACAATCATCACCCGGAACATCCAGATCGGTTTGATCGTTGTGCACAAGTTCTTTCCTCTGATTGTTTCTCCTCGGGTCGTCATTACTGGGAGGTCGATGTGAGGTCGAGTAGTTTGTGGGGAATCGGAATCTGTTTAAACTCCATACGGAGAAAAGGGGGAGGGAAAGAGTGCTGGTTGGGAAGGAATACCGAGTCTTGGTGTTTAGAGAAATTTCAAAACAAATACTCAACATGGCACAACAATCAAGATACCCTCCTGTCCGTGCCGGGGAATCCTGAACGGTTTGGGTTCTTGTTGGATTGTGAGGAGGGAGAGTTTACGTGTTTCGGGGACTCGCGGGTTCTGCACGTGTTCAGGGGGAACTTCCGGGTCCCCGTTAAACCCGCGATTGGGGTTTATGGTGATGGTGCCTCCGTGCAGTTTTGCTCCTTTTAATGATTTCGTTCATTCCGTTTTGTTCATTCATTCCGTTGTGTTCATTCATTCCCTTCTGGTTATTTACTTTGTGATTATAACAATGTATTCACAATCTGATTGTTGATTTGTTAATAAAGTTTATAAAATTAAATAGATTTATTGTTTTTCTAATTTAGTGTTTGATGAAAATGCATTTATTTCCTTCACATTCCTCACATAGTTACAACAATATCTGGGCATGACGTATGTCTCATGATTTTGGGATGAGAGAAAAAGTCATGGGACGTGGTTTTCTGAATTGTTTGAGTGAAAAAAACCCCAAGAATCACATCAGACTCCATCCTCATCCTGTCAGACTACCGTCTCCACCACCAACACACAACTATTAATTATTTATATATTTATACACGACACCACCATATAACCACAACTTCTACCGACACGTGATGGTTGTACCCCCCAACGGAAGTCGCTGGTCAAATCTTCCCCTTTCTTCCTGCTGCCCGGATTCATCAAGTGCTGATCGGTCCCCATGGACCGGCCCTTTCCCTCTTGTCGCACTCAAACTCTCCTCCTCACTCTCACTCTCACACTCTCTCCCTTGCTCTCAGACTCTCTCCCTCGTTATCACATTCTCTCCTTCCCTCGCTCTCACTCTCTCCCTCGCTCTCACTTTCACACTCTCTCCCTCGTTATCACATTCTCTTCTTCCCTCGCTCTCACTCTCACACTCTCTCCCTTACTCTCACAATCTCTCCCTTGCTCTCACATTTTCTTCTTCCCTCGCTCTCAAACTCTATCCCTCTCTCTCACACTCTCTCCTTCCCTCGCTCTCACTCTATCCCTCTCTCTCACACTCTCTCCCTTGCTCTCACACTCTCTCCTTCCCTCGCTCTCACTCTATCCCTCTCTCTCACACTCTCTCCCTTGCTCTCACACTCTCTCCTTCCCTTGCTCTCGCTCTCACACTCTCCCATGCTCTCACACTCTCTCCTTCCCTCGCTCTCACTCTCACACTCTCCCTTGCTCTCACACTCTCTCATTCCTTCGCTCTCATTCTCTATCCCTCACTCTCACACTCTCTCCTTCCCTCGCTCTCACTCTATCCCTCTCTCTCACACTCTCTCCCTTGCTCTCACACTCTCTCCTTCCCTCGCTCTCACTCTATCCCTCTCTCTCCCTTGCTCTCACACTGTCTCCTTCCCTTGCTCTCACTCTATCCTCTCTCTCACACTCTCTCCTTCCCTCGATCTCACACTCTCTCCTTCCCTCGCTCTCTCTCTTTCCCTCGCTCTCTCTCTCTCACTCTCTCCCTTGCTCTCACTCTCACACTCTCTCCCTTGCTCTCACTCTCACACTCTCTCCCTTGCTCTCACACTCTCTCCCTTGCTCTCACACTCTCTCCCTTGCTCTCACACTCTCTCCTATGCTCACACTCTCTCCCACGCTCTCACACTCTCTCCTTCCCTCACTCTCACACTCTCCCTTGCTCTCACAATCTCTCCTTCCCTCGCTCTCACTCTCACACTCTCTCCCTTGCTCTCACACTCTCTCCCTCGCTCTCACACTCTCTCCTTCCCTCGCTCTCACTCTCTCAGCCTTGCTGTCACACTCTCTTCTTACCTCACTCTCACACTCTCTCCCTTGCTCTCACACTCTCTCCTTCCCTCGCTCTCACTCTCTATCCCGAACTCTCCCTCGCTCTCACACTCTATCCCTTGCTCTCACACCCTCTCTCCTTCCCTCACACTCTCTCTTTCCTTCCCTCACACTCGCTCTTTCCTTCCCTCACACTCTCTTTCCTTCCCTCACACTCTCTCCTTCGATCACACTCTCTCTCCTTCCCACACACACTCTCTCCCTCGCTCTCACACTCTCTCCTTCCCTCACACTCTCTCTCCTTCCCACACACTCTCTCTCCCTCGCTCTCACACTCTCTCTCCTTCCCTCACACAATCTCTCCTTCACTCACACTCTTTCTCCGTCCCACACACTCTCTCTCCCTCGCTCTCACACTCTCTCTCTTTCCCTCACACTCTCTCTTTCCTTCCCTCACACTCTCTTTCCTTTCCTCACACTCTCTCTCCTTCACTCACACTCTCTCTCCCTCGCTCTCACATTCTCTTTCCTTCCCTCACACTCTTTCTCCTTTACTCACACTCTTTGTCCTTCCCACACACTCTCTCTCCCTCGCTCTCACACTCTCTCTCCTTCACTCACACTCTTTCTCCTTCCCACACACTCTCTCTCCCTCGCTCTCACACTCTCCTTCCCTCACACTCTCTCTCCTTCCCTCACACTGGACAAGTGGAACCTCTCCCTAACCTGTTCCTGCAGAAACAGGGCAGGATGACACCTGCACACCACAGAGTATTCTGGTGTCTGAAGAGCCAGGGGTCCCAGATAGGGCTTCTGACATGTCTGAGGAGGAATCCTATGACATTGAGGAATTCCCCACATCGTGATTCCAACGTCTTACCATCGCAAATACTCAGGTTTCTGAACCAGACTTTTAGAAAAATATATATTTAAATAAAAGATCATTTTTCTGATCTACCTGGGTTTATTGAAACGGCAAGGTGTATTATTCGCCGACCCAGTGACCACAATTGCACGGAACCCCAATGCAGTAGGTTTAAAGGGGAACGGACATGAGTATAGACATCAAATGCTTAACATGAATTAATTGTAGCAACAAAAAAGATTAAGTTTGGCGCAAAAATTGTTGCTCTAGCATGCGTGAATCGTGAGATATCCGAGTTTTAAAATGCCAATAGCAGACGATTTCCCTCGCGTTGGCCAGCATCTCGTGATGACTATCATCATCATCGTGACGTCATCGGAGGAAGCTGATGTGACTTCGCAATAGTAAACAATGGCAGACACCGACAGACACAATGGCGATCGATTTTGATCTCGGGCGCTTCCAAAATACTGAATGGTATTCATTTTTATGTCTCTTTTTTAATTGAAAAAGTTTCTTTTTCTGGTCAATGGAATACATAACTAATATTTAATTAATGTTCGGTGCCGTGAGGAAAGAAATGGATAGAAACACAGAAACGAAATACGACTTTATTGACTTAGTGCAGCACTGCAGGTGTATCAGTTGTAATTGTGTCATTATAGCACTGTCTATAATGCAAGCAATCTCTGTGTGTCTGTCTGTGACCGCTGTTTCTCGACAACCACTGGTCCGATCTAAGTGAAACTTGCCAGGTATATTGCTGGGGACCCCCCTCTCCTCCTCCCCTCTCCTCCCCTCCCCCTCCCCCTCCCCCTGCCCCTCTTCTCCCTCACGTTTATACACGGAATGCCGGGTACTTCCCCCACCCCTCTCCTCCTCTCCCCCCCTCTCCTACCCCCCGTTCCCCTCCCCTCCTCTTCCCCTTCCCCTCCCCTCCCCCGCCCGGCAATGCCGGGTACTTCTGCTAGTAACTAATATTTAATTAATGTTCGGTGCCGTGAGGCAAGAAATGGATAGAAACACAGAAACGAAATACGACTTTATTGACTTAGTGCAGCACTGCAGGTGTATCAATTGTAATTGTGTCATAAAAGCACTCTCTATAATGCAAGCAATCTCTGTGTGTCTGTGTGTCTGTCTGTGTGTATGTCTGTGACCGCTGTTTCTCGACAACCACTGGTCCGATCTAAGTGAAACTTGCCAGGTATATTGCTGGGGACCCGAGGATGTGCCTTTTCAAGGTTTGCTATTAATCGGACAAGTGGTTACCAAGTTATGGCCATTTATTTCGCAAACACATACGTTTTGTACGTGAACGAAGGAACAGCGAAGGACGAGAGCGAAGACCGTAGGAACGATGAAAGTTTTAATTTTTCTTTGCACGTACGGTCAAGCGACAGCGAAGGAACCGCGTGTGTTTGTTGTTTCTGCCTCGCGGTTTGAAAATTGAATACTTGGCCATTAAAACTAATTTGCGATTAATCGTAACTGCGATATGCGAACCCCCGGACAGTGAGGCCTTATTTTTGGTACGTACGTCAACGTACATATGTCCACGTACTTACCTCCCCGCACGTACGGGCACACACTAGCAGCAGCCACACAACGACTGGGCATGATTCCAACTGATCGTAACGAAAACAAAGCGATGTTCTGATCGTCACGAAGCCAACAAGGCTTTAAGAACGAAAACCTGGGTTACTTCGCAAACGTCATTTCCGGTTTGCGGTTTTGACAAAACTGATTTTGCTTGTTCGGCGATATTTTGACGAATTCTAATAAAACCGCAAAGATATTTGTGAAATGAACTCAATAGAAGTGTTTAAGATATGTTTATGTTTCGAAATCTGCAAAGTTGCTTTGGTCGTGTCCGTTCTCCTTTAAGGAACACATTGTTGAGGCAAAAAACGAGGTAAAAGGATGATACGCATATTTCCCTTTCCTTTCCTCTTTTACATCTCCTTGACAATTCTTGGTAGCCTCAATATAAATGGTGGTGCGAACCAGTCTAGGTTCTCCAAGTGGTCAACCTTGTAAGGCAACGGAAACTAGATGTGGCTTTCTGACAAGAAACCCACTCTACTCCATCGTCTCATGCTACCTGGAATCGAATGATGAAAAAGGCCGGCTACTTTAGCGATTAAACCTCTCGTACAGCAGGAGTTGCCTTTCTAATTAATCCCCATTTTTGCCCGCTCCAACTCTCATTTCAGGAAATAATCCCAGGTCACTTCGCTTCACTGGATTTTGTTGATGGAGACTTCAATTTTACTTCAATAAATGTCTACGCCCTTTCAAAGTCTACTCCCAATAGTGAACTCTCAAACCTATCTCCTTCTTCCAAATCCTGGTGGCGTCTGGTCAAATCTGTTTCCGGTGTTTGTTCCACCCTCCATCCCCTCCCTCACCTCAAACGGCTACACAGCTGACTCCGCACGTGAAAAAGCTGAATACCTCAACTCTGTGTTTGCCTCAAAATCTTGTGTTCAAACCCATCTCTCTCTGTACCCACCATACCCAGTCATACCCAGCTGCTCCTGGACTCTGTGTCCTTTCCTCCTGACAAGGTGGAGAAGTTTCTGTCAACTCTTGACTCTGATTCTGCAACTGGACCTGACGGCATCAGCCCACAGGTCCTAAAATCCTGCTCTGCCGCTCCATCTCACCCTCTCTCTGTTCTCTTCGCCCTCTTTTTTGCTCAAGGTCATCTGCCAGCATCTTGGAAATCAGCAAACATTACCGCTTTACACAAAAAAGGTGCAAAAACAGATCCTTGCAACTACAGATCAACCAGCCTTCTCCCAATCATCAGCAAAGTCATGCAATACATCATTGTTTCGGATATCAAATCTTGCCTCTTCTCCAATGGCTTGATCTCCGATCAATAATTTGGATTCAGACCAGGTCATTCTACTCTGGGCATGCTGCTACTGCTGTCTCAACAATGGATGGAGGTCCTCAATGTCAAAGAGGAAATTAGAGCTGTCTCCCTTGAGTATATCACGTGCCTTCAATACGGTCTGGCACCCCGCTCTGCTCACCAAACTCTCCTCCTATGATATCCATGGAAATCTGCACGCATGGCTTACGGACTTCCTCTCTGGTCGAAGTCAACGTGTGGCCCGAAATGGCCCATTGGGAGTACTTGACAATGTGCCAAGTTTCAAAATTTTCCATTCAGTAGTTTCCGAGAAATATTTTTTAATTATTTGCGTTTAATCCAAGATGGCTACCATACCACGTGACCTATGACATCACAATTATCATATAAACATTCTGCATGGGTGTCACTTCTATCCTGAAAGTTTCGTCTCAATCGGACATATGGTTGCTGGGATAAACGAGGTCTAGCCCGTATGGACGGACGGAAGGACGGATGGACAACCCGAAAACATAATCCTTCCTGCCACCTTCGGGGGCAGAGGCATAAAAAGCAAATGAAGGCAACATCCCTCAACATAAATGGAGGCCGCAGCTGTATGCGGTGTCTCGAGGTGTTACAACTATTTCAGAAAGAAAAGATTGATATTTTCAGGTTACAAAACACATACACCAACCAATCTTGTGAAGACGAGTGGCACAGAATGTTTGAAGGGTGCCTCTTTTTCTCCAGTGCCGTTGAAGAAGCTAAAGCGGGGGTGGCAATAATCTTGCATCCTCACCTTCAACCACCTGAGAATCACCTCAGAGAGATTTGTAAGGGTTTCTTCATCGCTGTGGATTTTATCAGCAGAAATCAAAAGGTTAGCATTATTAATTTGTATTGCCCCAGTCACAGTGCTGAAAGGGCTCTATTTCTTCCAAAATTAGCGGATTATTTAAGCACTGTTGATTTGACGAGTTTAATTTGTATGGGGGGAGACTATAACTGCACACTGAACCCTCGACTGGACAGGAACACTCATGAGCCACATCCACCCAATGCAAGGTCCTTGGCGCAACTTGTGAAGAAATACAAACTTGGAGATGTATGGCGATTACAAAATCCAAACACCCATCAATATACATAGGTGTGCTGTGCAAAAAAACAGTTAACTATGGGCCGACTGGACAGATTGTACGTGAACCAAGGAATGGTGAATCTGGTTGGGAGAACATGTGTATGTCCTGGCTTTTCTGATCACCATATGATTGTAATGGAATATGAAGTGACCAATATCAGCAGATGATGGAAAAAAGACTCTTCTGGTCGAACTGGTCAAAGAGCGTGCTGCTGGAGCAATGATTCACCTGCGGATGAGCAGAATAAAACTCGAGACTCCAAACAAAGATTTCTTCAAAATTCAGATGGCCGCCAACAGTTATCGGCAGATTCAGAGTATACGCTCGTCCGATGGTGTACTGACTTGCCAGAGTGACATTGAATACTCAATGCAAGAGTTTTACTCAAACTTGTTTTCGCCAAGAACTGTGGCTAAAACGACAGCAAATGAGATGATTGAACTTCTCCCATCTCTTTCTGAAGAGCAGCAACGTCAACTGGAATGTGACATTTCTCTTGAGGAGCTCACTGCAGCATTAAAACAACTCAAAGACGGCAAGGCCTCTGGACTTGACAGACATCCTGCTGAATTCTCCAAAGTTTTTTTGAATTTTCTGGGTCCTGCTCTAATTGAGACTTTTCATGAGACCTAGATCAGGGGCAATTGCCCCTTATCTGCAGGAGAGCTGTCTTATGTCTTCTTGCAAAGAAAGGGGATTTGCAGCAGATTACAAACTGGTGGCCTGTGTCATTGCTAAATACTGACTACAAGATTGTGTCAAAAGTGCTTGCAATGTGTCTTAAGAAGGTCATCTCTTCCTTAGTTGGAAATGACTAAACGTATTGCATACCTGAACGATCCATTTATGACAGTGTTGTTTTTGGTTGTAGATTTGATTACTATTGGTCAAACTGCGTCTCATGGTTTTGGGTTACTACTCATGGTTTGGGTTTTGGGTTTTGGGTTAGGAGAAAGCCTTTGACAGTGTGGATCACTCATTTTTGTTTGCAGTTCTTACTCGAGCAGGATTTGGAGAAAATTCATTTCTTGCATAAAACATTTTATATAACAATGTATCATGCCTGCTAAAAGTAAATAACAGTCTGTTTCATCCTTTACCCTTTCAGTGTGGCATCCGTCAGGGCTGTCCACTGTCAGACATGTTATACACACTGTCCATCGGACCTTTACTGGCTCTCCTTCGTACCACCTTATCTGGGTTGTCCTTGTCAAACAATTCCAAAGTTGTTACGTCAGTGTATGCGACGACTTGTGTGTTGTGGTTAAAAACCAGTAAGATGTTTTTGAGCTATTCCGTTGTTTTGCCAAATTGGAAGTTGCTTCATCAGCAAGAGTAAACTGGAACAAGAGCTTAACTCTTTCTCTGTGTCCAGATACCCTTTCCTCATCACTGTCTTCACACGCGGTTCCCCCAACTCTTCCAGGAGGAATGTTATGGAAAATGTATGGGTTTAAATACTGTCCTGTCCATAGCTTTTTTTTTGTTTGTTTTTTTGTATACAAGATCGAGGCTCGTGAAAGAGCGAACATTAATCACACAGAAAGACAAACAGACACATAAAACAAATAACATCGGGAGCGGTAGACAAGATGGGGAGAGAGGGGGAAGGACACAAACACAACATTTGAGAGCAGGGACCGAGAGACATGGAGACATCGAGACATCTGTGGGAGGGAGAGGGCTTTGGGGAGGAGGCATGGGAAGGGGGGGGGGGGTGTGGGAGAGGTATAAAACATATGGACACTGCCAGGACTTCCAGGAAAGAAGTTGGAATTTCAAACAAGGTGGATCTGGGGTGAATTAGTGGGGGTAGAAAAGATCAAGGTTTTGGATGGGGGAAGATAAGAGATGGTGGTGAACAGCTGTTTTAAAGACCTGGAGGGAGGAGTGGGATTGAAGGGAGTGTGGGAGTTTGTTCCAGAGGCGGGAGAAAAGAGGAATGAAAGAGTGAAGGTGAGCAGAGAGCCGAGATTTCGGCAGTTTAACCATCAGAGGGTTGCTGGCAGATCTTGTGCGACCTGTAGGAATATAGACCTAGTAAAGGAATAGGAATAAGGAATATAGGAATATAGTAGAGCAAGAACAAGAGCTTGTTCCTATATTCTTGTAGAATATAGGAATATAGCTAGTAAAGACCAGCCTTGGATGAATAGCCGAGACAGTTTTACTCTGAGGCGACCAGCCGAATATATAGCAGTTATATTTGACGTGCGCGAGAGGAAAGAGATGTGAGGTATTTATCTCACGAAACACATGGGTTTATTCTGAAACCACAAACAAGTAAACACGACAAGGAAATTCAAAAAATAAATTTTAATGAAAATATATCAAGAAATAAAATGAAGGCCGAGGTAAAACTAAATCCTATTATGCGGTCTCACACAGTCTCAAAAACACACAAGTTAAAGATAAAATCAAAATATAACCCCTTCAGCCGACACTTAACTTGGCGTCGCAACGAGTACTTTTTGGAGCTTGGCGGCTGTTGAAACTGGGGTAGCCAGTCGTGCGGGAAGTGATCCAAAATGGTGGCATCTAATGCCACATGTCGAAGGCACTACAAGCGTGAGGCGAGCAAATTAGACAGCCTCCTTTCGATTCTCTCCCGTCAAGTGCAATGCAGCCTTCAGCTTCCAAGACCCCAGCAGTTGTCCAAAACCTTGTGAAAAACACTGCCAACGCAGCAAAGAGCACCTCGCTTCCCAAAACACGCCCAACACAGTCAGCACACAATCATCCATGATCAGAACAAAATCGTCCCTTCTTCTCCGAGCAAGAACCAGCCAAGAGAAAGCGACGCACTCTTCTTCCTCCTCTTGAGACCCAATCACCCAACGTCCCTCCCACTTCGCCCTGCCCACAACCTCTCGGCTAATCATGCCCCTCAGGGGCGTGGCCTGTTTCCTACGGTGCTTTCGAGGTGGGGCTTAGTCCGATCGGCAATGTTCGGGTTCTGTCGGCATGCATTGGAAGGTTGTTGTCATTAAAAGTAGGTTTTTCATGGCCAGCCTTGCAAATGTAAAACGTAAAAGAAAAGTCAGATAAAGAAATCACACTGGGGAAAACTAACCTTAATCCCTAACTAATTATCACTGCTTCACCCCTCGTGTGAGGACACATAAACAATCTTAAGCTACAGTTTCCCTCCTTAAATACATCGAGTTTTCTCCAACGCGTCCACAGTCCACGCTGTAATTATACAATCCTACCTTTACTATGGGATTCCATCATCTACCCCCACAAACGTAACAATACTTGGGCATCCATTTGGGAACTTCAAGCTATATGCAGAAGAACTGGGATGGTTCTGAGATAACATGAAGCAGAAACGATTAAAATGGAAAGGAATGCTCCATGTCTTGTTACATAAGGCATGGGTAACCATGATAAACATCCTGGAGCTACCAATCGTATGGCATAAGGCCATCGCACTCCAGCATCCTCAAGCTCTGATCACCCGCATTCAAAAGGATCTAATTGATTTTTTTCTGGGGAGGCCACCACTGGCTTAAGCGTTTATTTAGAGTTCTGGAAAAGTTTGGTCTCGGAAGTGTTTTTGTTGCTTACATTAAATGTTATGTGTTACGTGGTCCTCCCGGTGACTACCTGGTCTCGGTGACCCCCGGACCGTGAGAGGAACTCCGCCAGAAAGATCTATAATTTATACGCTTTCGTAACGCAATCAATATGAATTCCAGCCAATAATAAACCCCACACCAAGGATCCGGAGTAATCAATAATATATTCCCCAAGCAATATACAACCATCAACAATCAATCCAATATTACTAAGATGGCCATCTTATATATTCCCCACTCACGACCCCTTTTGGTCACTGTCCCTCACAATGTCTCTGGGCCCCTCCAGACCAAGGTGTAGGTTGGCTTCTCCGCACACGGGCGGTTGAACGAACCTCTGGCTGACGTGCTCCCAAATGTGCACGTCACGTACCGGGAACAACGGCTGCAGCGCACACCTCCTTGCCAAGCAAAGCGGGTAAAGCAACGCGCGGCTTGCCCAGCGCGCGAGGCCCAAGGTGCGACCCGTACGCGTCCTTGTAGATGGTGAGGCGAACTGTGCCGGATGCTTGGTTCCGTGCACGAACCCACGGCAACTTGACGTGTAAAGAGGTAATTACCCCGCGCAGGTAACTCCTTTCGCCAGATGGGCTTTCACACGCAGCATCCCCCACGCTGCTCAATATCGATACCGCTCGCGTCGGAGCTCGGCGAGGAAGAGGAAGAAGATCGCCGCTTCTGCCGGACCTCGTGTCTTTTCTTCTTCCGTTTCTGGTCTCCTTTTCCCCAGAAGGGCTCCTGACCCTTTAATCACAACAACCTTTAATCAACGACACATTAATAAGCAAAGACCTGAATAGTAATTCACATCAATTCACATAAATCCATAACACTCCCCCCCTTCAAGAAAGAAAGTTTGAACCCAGCGAAAACTTTCTTTGCCGGCCAACTTGGATAAACAAACCAGATAACTCACCCCCCCCCCCCCCCCCAAATCATCAGTTCCCCCCCGGGCACAGTTATCACTTAAAAATAAAGCAACAAAATTTCACACAATCCCCTAGATTAATTCCCTCTGGACCAAGCGTCAACCATTTCTAGTTTCTCTTGAATGACGGTTAAGAGGTGGTGACCAAAGCCCCCAAATTTAAACCTCTCGATAGCACTTTTTTGGGAGGCCCAGCTGAGTATTCCCTACATGGACGCCTTAAGGAATGTGGAGTTCACGGTTAGTCCGGGGAGGAAAGTTCATTACATGGACGCCTTTAAGAACGTGGAGTTCACGGTTAGTCCGTGCAGGAAAGTTCACTACCTGGACGCCTTTAAGAACGTGGCGTTCACGGTTAGTCTGTGTAGGAGCCCCGGCTCGGCGGCTCCCCCGTATATAGTGCTTCAACTTCTCCAGACTCCTAACAGTTACGGTGGGACCCCTGGTCCCAGCCGTTACCTGACTGGCGGTCTCCTTCTCGGCCAGTGCTCTGACGTTCATTCTTTCGGGAGGTGCCGTAACTCTGGGAGCCTCCATAGTAATATCGGCTGCTGCCAACCCCAAAACTACTGCCAAGTTGTCCTCTTCTGTAGACCTCTCGACGCCTACGAAATGCCTTCCCTACTGTTATGGTCCGACCCTCCAAATCCTTACCATTCCAATTCTTCTCTGCCTCTCTGGCGTCTCTTGTGCTTGCAAACGTGACAAAGCCGAACCATCTTGACCGTTGCGTTTCCCTGTCTTTTACCACCCGCACTTCCACCAGCGGCTCATATCTGTTGAAGACAGAGGTCAGAACTTCTTCCTCTGTGTTGAAGTTCAGTCCCCCTACAAATAACTTGGAACTTTTGTCGCCATCCCGAGCGGGGGTGGTGTTATTTCCCCTGCGGGGCTCTTTACCCACCCTCGGGTTACCATAAATTTGCCCCCCGGCCAAATCATTCCCGATAATCACAGATACTCCCTCTACAGGAAGTGTGGCTTGTAAACCGACGGTGACCGGTCCTGACACCAAATCGGATTCCAAATGGATGACATGAAGTGGGGCACTAACACAGCCACCGATCCCTTGTAACCGAACACTATCACCAGTTGCGGTACTCTTTGACAATGGCAAAATGCCTTCAAGCATTAAGGATTGATGGGCTCCTGTGTCCCTCAAAACCCTAACCGGTCTTGGGTTAGTCAAGTCTCCCTGGAGTGAGACCAACCCCTCATAAATAAATGGTTGGTAACTCTTCTGTGGGCGATTTCTTACGCTTGCCATCGCATTCGGAGTGGTAATAGTCAGACTCCGCTCTGGGTCTTCCCTTTTCATGAGGTAACAACTGGACATCAGGTGTCCAGGTTTCTTGCAAAAAGCGCAAGTAGGCCCGGAGGAAAAACTCGTGGTCTGCCTCGGGCCCCCCGAAAAATAAGTTTGTCTTGGGCCCGTAGCCCTCTGATTTCGAACAGGTGGGGTATCCGCGTTGTCCCCATAATCCTCTCGAGGCCGCCGCCATGTATTGTCGTTCTCTGCACCGGGTGTTCCATAACTCCCCTGCTGAAGTCTAGGCGAGGAGCTAGGTGTGTGGACCCCTATCCGGTGTGTTAAGGCATAATCATCTGCCATGGTGGCTGCGTCCCACAACTTTGGTACTTTCTTTTCCTGCAGGTACACTTTGATGTCCTCGTGGACACACTGTTGAAATTCCTCCACCAGCATCAGGTCACGCAATGCTTCGAAGTCGATCACGACTCCTTTCGACTCACACCACCGATCAAACATGTTTTCCTTCACTCTGGCAAACTCCACATGGGTTTCACTCTCCCTCTTCCTGGCATTCCTGAATTTTTGCCGGTAAGCTTCCGGAACCAACTCATAGGCTTTGAGGATGTGCTTCTTCAATACCTCATAATCTGCACATTGGTCCATTGGTAGCGCCGAATAAATATCTTGAGCTTTACCCACCAGCACACTTTGCACTAGTATGGTCCAGGCCTCCTCCGGCCAGTTTAACTGTCAAGCCACTTTCACAAAGTGTGGAAAAAATTTAGCGACTTCCTTTTCACTGAAGGGTGGAACCAGCCTCACATGTCTGCCCACATCCCAGGTGTTCTGGCTAGGTGTCGACCCCGTCAGCAAGAGTGGTACCTCTCCCCGTTCTCTCATTAAATCCAGCTCCTTGAATTTAATTTCTTGCTGAAGCGCCAGATCACGTTCCTTCAACTCCCTTTCGGCTTTTCTCTCCTCTGCTTCGAGTTCCCTGGCAGCTCTCCTCTCCTCTGCTTTTCTCCCTTCTAACCTTTCCTGGAGTTCTCGTTCCACTCTCCTTTCCTCTGCTTGTTTCTCTTCTCTCCTCTCTTCTGCTTTCCTTTCTTCTTCTTTTAACCTTTCCTGGAGTTCTCGTTCCACTCTCCTTTCCTCTGCTTGTTTCTCTTCTCTCCTCTCTTCTGCTTTCCTTTCTTCTTCTGCTCTTTCCTTTTCTGCTTTCCTTTCTTCTTCTGCTCTTTCCTTTTCTGCTTTCCTTTCTTCTTCTTTTATCCGTTCCTGGCTCCGTAATTGCAACTCCAGTTTCCGGAGCTCAACGTCTTCTGGTTCTTCGGGTAGCCACTGCCAGGCTAACTCGTCCCATGTTCCTAATCCCACCATAGATTGTATCACCGTGGTCTGCAACTCTGCCTTCCTCAAATTAGTTCGGACCTCCAAGTTAAAATGTTTGGCCAATTTTAAGAGGTCCGCTTTTAGTAACGCTCGGAACTGTGCCTCACTAGGGGTTACCGCAAAGTTCTGTGCCACAAACGCCATGGTGACTACTGGTAACACCTGTTAACCTTCACCCCAGAAATTTCCAACAAAGAAAAGCAACAGTATTACTATTATTGCTATTGTTGTTTTTTTTTTTGTTGTTGTTGTTGTTGTTTTGTCGACAGAGCAAAACAATTTTAGGAACGTTGGAAAAGTTCCCACTCTTGGGAATTCTTTCCCGGACTAAAATTTAGCAAATTTTATAGATCCCGGACGTAGACCCAATTGCGAATCCGCAAATTGTAATTTGGACGAGCCCCCAATTTCTGTTACGTGGTCCTCCCGGTGACTACCTGGTCTCGGTGACCCCCGGACCGTGAGAGGAACTCCGCCAGAAAGATCTATGATTTATACGCTTTCGTAACGCAATCAATATGAATTCCAGCCAATAAGAAACCCCACACCAAGGATCCGGAGTAATCAATAATATATTCCCCAAGCAATATACAACCATCAACAATCAATCCAATATTACTAAGATGGCCATCTTATATATTCCCCACTCACGACCCCTTTTGGTCACTGTCCCTCACAATGTCTCTGGGCCCCTCCAGACCAAGGTGTAGGTCAGCTTCTCCGCACACGGGCGGTTGAACGAACCTCTGGCTGACATGCTCCCAAACGTGCACGTCACATACCGGGAACAATGGCTGCAGCGCACACCTCCTTGCCAAGCAAAGCGGGTAAAGCAACGCGCGGCTTGCCCAGCGCGCGAGGCCCAAGGTGCGACCCGTACGCGTCCTTGTAGACGGTGAGGCGAACTGTGCCGGACGCTTGGTTCCGTGCACGAACCCACGGCAACTTGACGTGTAAAGAGGTAATTACCCCGCGCAGGTAACTCCTTTCGCCAGACGGGCTTTCACACGCAGCGTCCCCCACGCTGCTCAATATCGATACCGCTCGCGTCGGAGCTCGGCGAGGAAGAGGAAGAAGATCGCCTCTTCTGCCGGACCTCGTGTCTTTTCTTCTTCCGTTTCCGGTCTCCTTTTCCCCAGAAGGGCTGCTGGCCCTTTAATCACAACAACCTTTAATCGACTACACATTAATAAGCAAAGACCTGAATAGTAATTCACATCAATTCACATAAATCCGTAACATATGCAATCAACTTTATTCATTATTTAAAGTCAATAATGAACTGATACTTTCAGAGGGGGATTCGTCAGGGCCGCTCTCTGTCTGGTATTTTACATGTCTTGAGTATTGAACCGCTGTCGATAGTGTTTCGGAAATTTATTGTGGGCTTAAAAGTGTTGGCAGAGCATGAAATGAAAGTATCGGCCGATGCAGACGACGTTTGTGTTTTGGTGAAAAATGCCAAAGACGTCGTAGTCAGGTTCACTATGTCAATAAATTATATTTCGTTCAAAATCATCGTAGATTAGCAAACCTATACATTTTTGGAAAGGTTATAGCATAAGGAAACTAAAAATCAATGTTTACATTTGGAGAGATACCTGTATGGCGGCCATTTTGGATTTTCAAAGTGGCCACTGTAAAATACATATTTTGTTCTATTTCTGCCTCTAATTACCCTAAAAACTTTTTAAAATATACTAAACCTATATTTTCAGGGACAAGGAATCCAATGAAAGTATCAAATTAGTGCTATGGGGAATGGTAAGACACGAATCAAAGGTTTTGAATTGCAAAATACTGTCTTTATATTCGCGATAAGTTGCATAATCAAATACATGTTATCATTTTGTACAGGCAGTTAATAACATCAAAATGTGTCACAATAATTCACATCACCAAACATACACAGGCAGTCAGCAAAATCATATATACACATGCAGTCAGTATAACTTCACATCTACACAGGCAGTCAATGACAAAATATACACAGGCAGTCAATGGCATCAAACATACACGATTACAGAATATGCCATTTAGAGTTCGTCATCACTGTCCTGTGTGTCGTATCCGACAATATAGTCCGCATCGTTTTCACAGTCCGTTCCACACAAGCAAAGGTCGGTCAAATTGATTGGCAAATCGAATTGGTCGAATGGTCGATCGAAATCGAATCAAATCGATCGAATTGCTCGAATGGTCGATCGAAGCGATTGGTCGAATGGTCGAATTGGTCGAATGGAATTGGTCGATTGGTCTAATTGTTCGAATCGAATTGGTCGGAATTGGCAAATGTAAACATTGATTTTCAGATTTTACATGTAATAATAATAATAATAATAATAATAATAATAATTCATTTATTTTGTATAGCGCTTTTCAAGAAGCCCAAAGGCGCTTTGACAGAGTGGAAAACATAATGCATAACAATACATGAAAACAACAATTGCAAAAAGACAAGAATCAATAGGGAAATATTTAAAGCAAAAGGAGGGAGAAGGAGAAGAGATAGTCAGGGGTTAAATGCTGTGGGTTGAATGTTGAATGCAGTGTCGTTTCCAAAAATGGATAGGTTTGCTAATCTACCATGATTTTGAACGAAAAAACATAGTGAACCTGACTATTGGTTTGGTTGAAGAGAACTTGGAGTTATTTAACAAAGCGACAACAGCTGTCGTAAATTGGTGCAAAAGCCAGGCCTTGTCGACGGGTCAGGCCAGTGGACCTTGCCTTCCCTTCCACTTAAGCTCAAATGGAGTTTTGAAGGTATTAAATACCTGGGAGTGTTTCTTGGAAATGAAAATGTGGAAAAGAAGAACTGGGAGTGGTTGGTGGATGCCTTTGAGCAAAGACTGATGAAGTGGAGAGGCTTGCATGTTCAACTTTCATACAGGAAACGTGCTCAACAATCTTGTGGCTGGCATCCATTCTGTGGCATCGTTTCAAGGCGGTGCAACCCCCAGAAAGTTTGGTGAAAAACCTACAGAGGATTATAATTGACTTCCTTTGGAGCGGCAAACACTGGGTTCGTCCTGGACTGCTGAGTCTTCCCGTGGAAAAAGGAGGTAAAGGCCTTGTGGACTTGATCAGCAAGATTATGGCCTTTCGTATGACTGCGATTAATAACCCGTCGGACCGTGGAGTTATCTGTGGCCTCGTGGCCTCAGGGTCCATAGTGGTGGTGAGTCCAAGTACGCACCTCGAGAACCTGGCGCGTGTGCCGATACCTTGGCTGTGCACACTGAAAAATCATCACAAGCTATCAAGTTTGGTCTCCAAACTTTACGAAGAGATCCATCTACTTGATACAGTTTACTAAACAGTACTTAAGGTTTCATCTATCTATAATTCCAGTAATCTCTGTGTGTGTGTCTGTGTGTGTGTCTGTGTGTGTGTATGCGACCGCTGTTTCTCGACAACTACCGGTCCGATATACTTGAAACTTGCCAGGTATATTGCTGGGGACCCGAGGATGTGCCTTTTCAAGGTTTTAAATTAATCGGACAAGTAGTTACCGAGCTATGGCGATTTCTTTACCAAACTCCGCAAGCCGTTCGCTTTGGACCAAACCATTTCATGTAAATAGAGGGGGGGGGGGGGTTGTCACCGTACTCGCAAGCCGTTCGCTTTGGACCAAACCATTCCATGTAAATAGAGGGGGGGGGGGGATTGTCACCGTACTCGCAAGCCGTTCGCTTTGGACCAAACCATTTCATGTAAATAGAGGGGGGGGGATTGTCACCGTACTCGCAAGCCGTCCGCTTTGGCTTTGCGAATGGACCAAACCATTTCATGTAAATAGAGGGGGGGGGGATATAATTTTAGATATATATATAGTACGGGCATGCCCTAGTTTAAATAATGACAATAAGTCCTGCTCATTTGATTGAGAAATGTGATGAAGATATCTCAAAAACTTGTGGATGGATTCGGAGGAAATTTTGTGGAGAGATTGGAAGTGCGAGGAGGACGAAATGATTAGATTTTGGTGAAGATCCGGATCAGAGAATTATTGAAGTGATTCTTCACCATTGAGTGATCGGGCTGAAACGACATATAGCAGGATATCTCAAAAGGGTAGACGGATTTGGACGAAACTTGGTGGAGAGGTTGAGTGTTTGAGAAGGACTAATCGATTCGGATTTGGTGAAGATCTGAATAGGGATTCGGATATGAGAATTTTTTAAATTCTAATTGATTCTTCACCATTGAGTGATAGGGCTAAAATTGATACAAAGCACAATATCTCAAAAAGTTATTGATGGATTTGGACGAAACTTGGAGGACAAGTTGGGTGTGTGACAAAGAAGAATCGATTGAACTTTGCTGAAGATCCGAATCCGGATATGAGATTTTTAAAATGTTTTTAAAAGTGATTCTTCACGAGAGTGATAGGCCCAAAAACTATATATAGTATGATGTCTCAAAAATTATGTCGGGATTATGACAAAACTTGGTGGATGAGTTGGAAAGGTGACAAGAACAATCCGATTCGATTTTGGTTATTACCTTTCGGTGATCCTGTGAGATGGTTCTCCTTGTTTCGGGACTCGGTGAAGAACCAGGCAATCTTCTTCTTATTATTTTTCTTCTTCGTTGCCTTCCACATGCTCGTCTTCTTCTTCGATACTGTCATAGATCAATATTTAATAAATCGATTAATTGATTAATCAATAAATCAAAAATACCATTTAGAGCCAAATCACTTGGTTACTGTGCTTGTTGTAATATGGTTGATGTATGTTGTAATATGGTTGATGTATGTTGTAATATGGTTGATGTATGTTGTAATGTGGTTGATGTATGTTGTAATGTGGTTTTTGATATGTTGTAATATGGTTGTTGTAATATGGTTGTTGTATGTTATAATATGGTTGCTGTATGTTGTAATATGGTTGTTGTATGTTGTAATATGGTTGTTGTATGTTGTAATATGGTTGCTCTACGTTGTAATGAGGTTGTTATATGTTGTAATATGGTTGCTGTAATATGTTTGTGCCCTTGTCGTGCTGCTAAAATAACATCAGGTGGGTTGATTCAGCCTGTCATCCTTCTGACGTCGGCAAAATGATTACCAGGTTCGTGTAAACAAGGGGCACTGCATCAGCGGCACAGCCACACTCCCAGTAATAATGCAAACATCCGCCATAGGCTGCATATGGAATATAACAATGTGTGTGTTGTTGGCTGCTGCCTCCACACATGGGTGGGTTCAAGGAGATGGAATGGAGTCCTCCCAGGTCTCAAAGTATCCACCTGTGTGTGTGCGTGTTTGTAAATCAATGGATACGTGTGTGTGTGTGTGTGTGTGTGTGTGTGTGTGTGTGTGTGTGTGTGTGTGTGTGTGTGTGTGTGAGTCACTGTAGTTGTCTGCTATCTCTACAGTTTACACATTGGTGGGTTTCAAGTGGTGCAATGTAGCCCGAGCAGTGTCTACCTCCGTCTCTGTGTGTGCAGGTGCAAGTATGTATGCGTGTCTGGATGAGGAAGATGAAGATTCAATGCTCTCATTCCAATATGGAATGTTTTGACAAATTTCTCCTCCCACCGCTGATCCTCCCCAGGGAAAGTCTCATTTATTGAACTGTATTATTTATTGCAAACTATTTGTCGGATGTAATCGATAACTGTGTATTTATTGTAATCCTGTGTGTTGTGTTGAGTTGGTGAATCCATCATTTGACGGGATTTTCCTTGATTATTCACAAAAAGAACAATCCCCGAGTATTAACATTCACAATTATCATTCAGGGCATTAAATGAAACTACAAACTGGATAAGAAGAGCATCAGAAGGTGCACTCGATCATGACAAACACAGGTAACACAACAGAGTGCGAGGTGTCTCATGACGATGTACTTGTGTCGACAAAAAAAAACAGAAACATAGATTATAATGAGATTCCATGAGTGAACCATCTGATCCATCACTCAATGGGAGTTTTCGTAAAACGAAGTTCTAAAGGTTCACCTGGCATCATCACTTCCGGTTCCTGTGCTGTGAATGTGCGATTTTCACATCTGGAACTTCCTCAAAGATAAGTCTTTCCCAGTCGTTTTGTTGTTTACTTTGGTGTATAACTAGAAAACTAACATAACTAGTCCAACTCCTCCCTCCAGGTGTGCAAAACAGGTGTTCACCACCATCTTCCCCCATCCAAAACCTTGATCTTTTCTACCCCCGTTAACCTACCCTAAACCCACCTCCTTCAAATTCCCTGTTTTCTTTCCTGAAATCCCCAGAAGTTCCCATCTTGGTTATCCCATGGAAGGTCTCACGACCCCAACCCAACCCTCTCCTTTCCACAGATCTCCTGATGTTCCTGTTTTCCACTCTTGTTGTACTTCCCTCTCACCCCCCCTCGCTCCCTTTTGTTACATGTTCTATGTGTTGGCTCTTCCATGAGCCTCGACTTAGTATGTAAATAAAATCGTCCGTGTCCCACACCAAACGTCTCCGCCATGTTTCGTCCGAATCCGTCCACAACGTTTTCAGACATCTTGTTCACAAATAGATAAACAGACATGAAAACATAACCTCCATCGACCTTCGGTGGTGAAACTCATGAACTTGGATCTCTGTTCGTGTTTCCTCAGACTCCCTGAAGCTGACGTCATCATGCCGAACAACGCCAATCTTCATCCCGTTCACACTCTCTGCACTCGACACACTCTTTCATTACCACAGTGAAGCAAACACGATGTTTGTGCAACATTTCTCATTAATAACTTGTTAATCCCTAAACCCGGGTACAAGGACGGACATGTTACTTCTCCTGCTGATGAAGTTTGAGAAACGAGTAAGCATTTTCACAAACTAAGCCCAGAGGGGTGGAGCCTCGTACCGTGACGTCATGAAAAAAACGTAATGACGCAGTCTCGTAGAAAGAGCGCGATCTCCGCTCATTCGAGTCTCACATCACGCCACGTCGTTATTTTAATAACATCAGCTTGATTTTCAACTTTCGTTAATTTTCAAGTGAAATTATAACCGAATGAGGGAAAAGCCCGCAGGTGTTAAAACTGTAATTTGTATTTTAACCCGGAAGCCGTCCTTGCTTCTTCTTTATCTTCTATTTTATTTTCGCATTGTAATGTGACGGCGACACTCAAATTGCTGACGTCACAAAGGATCTTATTACAAAGAGGAAGAAGAACGATGTGAGGTAATATGCACTTTCATTAACGATGAATAACTTCCGGGTTATCTTCTCGTAAATCTCGTGCTGTACCTGAGACAAAGGTTCACGTCATCGGATCGGGCCGCATGGGAGGTTTGTTCGGAGCTTCTCATTTTATTATCAATACTGAGAAAGATCTGCAAAACGTTTATTTAAAGATAAAATAATTTTCTCTTCGTTGATGACGCGAATGAAGATGTTAAACGAGTTTTTATTCAATGTATGCTGAGGTGTCTGATTGTTCATTTAATGAGGTGTTTTTCACTCGTTTTGTTTTATTCACTGCGTTGTTTTATATGACGTCACTAAACTTCACACAACGATGGCTGAACCTCATTCTTCCTTTTAACTACAAACCAGGCAGAAAGTTTTTATAATTACAAACAAACCAGGCAAAAAAACCAGACTACAAACCAGGTTAACCAGGTTATGCGATTAACTAGGTTAACCAGGTTATGCGATTAACTAGGTTAACCAGGTTATGCGATTAACTAGGTTAACCAGGTTATGCGATTAACCAGGTTAACCAGGTTATGCGATTAACCAGGTTATGCGATTAACCAGGTTAACCAGGTTATGCGGTTAACCAGGTTATGCGGTTAACCAGGTTATGCGATTAACTAGGTTAACCAGGTTATGTGATTAACCAGGTTAACGACATTCTGCAATTAACTACAAACCAGGCAGAAAGTTTTTATAATTAACTTGTGTATATCCAATGGCACCTCTAAATGAGGAGGTGTTGAAGGTTGTAGATGAGGGATCTCTGTAATGTTGGTACGGAAAAAATATGTCGGTCCAATCTGCGACATCCAAAACTAAAGTTGAACTATCTTCTCTTAAAAAGTCGTTTAGGCCACATATTAGAACCTACCTGGCCTGCATTGTCGAGGCAGGTATCTTTTTCCAGTCCTCCAGATCCGGGCAAAAGCAAAAAATAGGACTGCGGGTCCCGAAGCTCACCTGGATCAGGAGCAATAGTCACTCAAGCCCCTTGCAGACCCCATAGACCGTGATTTTGTTTTATATGCCATGAGCAAACTTTGGTACACCACAGGTGATGAAGGTTGTACCAAGTTTCGTCGAAATTGTGTGTGTAGTTTTGGAGAAGAGAGCAAACAACTATTTTCAAACTCCGCCCCCAACCACCACCACCCCTCCCCTACCTCCCCTTAGTCTTGACTCCTCGAATGAGCGCAGATTTTGATGAGGTTAATTCACCTTCATAAGGCATCAGATATGAATATTGTGTCCACGTTTCATCAAAATAGTGTGTTTGGTTCTAGTGATAATGACGAGTGTTTACCGACTCACTCGCTCACTTACTTACAGACACTGCTCGATTGATAAGCTCCAGTGGTGTCGTGCCAAATGTTGAGGTGCTGGAGCTTTGCAAAAATGTGTCAAACGTGACGTCATTGCCATATCTACTATCGCGTCAAGTTTCAATATGATACTTACCATTTGATTTCCCCGAAAATGAGTGATAATTGAAATACGTACCTTTTACTTTGAATCAGAAAAGATACGCCCATTTTACCACATAAACACACACATAAACACATGCATAAACACACATCAACACACATCAACACACATCAACACACATGCACTTGCACTCACAAAAACACACCTACACACAAAAACACAGAAACGCACATATACACACAACAACAAACATACACACACACACACACACACACACACACACACACACACACACACACACACACACACACACACACACACACACACACACACACACACACACACACATAAAAACACACATACAAACATAAACACACATACACATAAACACACATACTCACACACCTACACACACATAAACACACACACACACACACACACACACACACACACACACACAAATACACATAAACACACATACCCAGACACTCACACATACATACACTGTCTCTGCTGTGCCTGTTTGTGTCTGTCTGTACCACCCGGTCTATGTCTTTATCTGTCTCTGCCACGCCCATCTGTGTCTGTGTTTGTCTCTGCTACGCCGGTTTGTATCTGTCTGTCTCTGCCACACAGGTCTGTATCAGTGTCTGTCTCTGCCACACAGGTCTGTATCAGTGTCTCTCTCTGCCGCACAGGTCTGTATCAGTGTCTGTCTCTGCCACACAGGTCTGTATCAGTGTCTGTCTCTGCCGTGCTCCAAGCGAACAACTCTCAGCCTTCCATGCATGCGTCTCCCATCAAAGCACCAACCTAGTTTCTGAGATGACAGGATTATGTGTTGAACCTGAAAAGTTTAACTTCCACCAAAGTGGAGACTCATTGGTGCATGTTTGAGACAATTGCAGTGAGAGGGAAATAAAAACAGGTTTGATATGTTCGTGTGTGTTAAACAAGAGGATCAACTCTGACCTTGAACGCAACATGATGCAGATGTCGTATGCGTAAATTATGCCAACACATCACTTGCAAACGAGGATAGCATCCATGTGCTACTCAGCTCTTTGAAGACAGAGATTTTTGGTCACAAATACATGGAATTAGAGTGGCTGATGCGGCTTATGCCCTTATTATGGGCTCATCAGGATAACGTACTGGTAAATCATTTATCTGTGACCATGCTTCATAGCTCAAAGGTGAGTGTGTCTGTCTCTTATGTGTACTGTCAGTGTAAATATGGTGATCAAGCTCGATACGTTTACCGTTTTGCTGGATACATGATCAAATTGGAGAAGATAACAACTTGCAAAACATTCCAAACTGAGTAAAGAAAATAACATGTGTAACTTTTCTGTGATTAACAGAAGCATTGTACCCCTGGCAGGTCATCGGTGAGATGGACAATTTCTTGGACTGGCTCAAGTCCCAAGGCCTGAGAGCAGAAACAGCCCAATTTGAGGATGATGGATTAACAGCCGAGCCTGGTACGTGACATATTTTTTAAACACAACACAGCATGTGAAGAAGTAACCTTTTATTTTTATTTTTACCTCTGCCACCAAAGGTGTGTGGAGGTCATGTTTTCACTCCTGTCCAGTTTTTATTATCTGAAGGTTTAAACAAACGATTTGTGATCATATCCTGTGGCAATTCACGATATTTCTTAATTTGTTAAATTTTACATCCAGGCACTAATATTTACTCAAAATATACACAGATGGTACCAAATTGTCGATAATCATGCCCCCAATGCCCCGGTTTAGTCCCGGTGTATACCCCGGTTTAGAATAGGTACACCGTTTCCCTGCGCATCGTAAGAGGTGACTAAGGGTTGGAGTCAGGAAGGGCATCCGGCCATAAAAACATTGCCTCAAAAAGGGAACCATGATTGTCATGGGGCCCGCAAGGCTAACCCCCACTCTAGTGGGGAAAATGGCCTTAAAACGATCATTCATTCATGCCCCCAATGCATATTGTTATGTTTGTGGGGGTAGTGATATGTAGAGTCAGGTAGATTTGTGTAGGTATCATGCTCCGACTGTTGTGAAGAAGAAGAAGCACCCCATGTAATATTGTCGCGCATCTTCGATTAACACCAGAGTTGCGGATGCCGATCATGAAGGCTTTACTCCCAAGGCGAAAACTCAATGGCGGATTCCAAAACCAAAAGCTACCCCAAGCGCGCGGGATGAAGGGAAGCGGCGAGAGCCACCGCAGCCTTAGCTATTAAAATCAACCAGCCTGAAAACTGCGTTCAGGTATATACAAAAATAATACAAGGGTTTATTCAAATGAAAAGGCAAGACAGGAAAAGCACGCGCCGGTAAATCTGATTCCTAAATCAGGATCCTGCACACCAGATATCAAATACAAGACGAGGGGATCTGAATTAAATAAAAGAACACGTCATGTAATTGTGAACGCGCAACTCGGTCTTATCTGGTCTTTGTCGTCGGCTTTGGCCGCCGTCCAACACGGCCCTGCTCGGCCGCCACCAGGCCTCGCTCCAAGTACCACAGCAACGCGAAGGCCCGATCGCACACCACGAGGTCCCTCGCTCCAAGCGCCACAAGGTCCCACAGCAGGACAGCGAGCTCCACTCGGGCTACACCTCAGCCCAACTCGGGTCGGGATCTCTGAACGACTCAACCGGGCTGCTCAAAACGAGTCCTCGTATCGACTCGACTGCGCAATGGCGTTCGGCAACTGGCGTTCAGCAACTCCCTATGGCTCAACTGTCGAACTGCGAACTGCGCACTGCGCACTGCGAACTGCCAACTCAACTCGGGCTCTCTCTCTGCACTAGGGATATGCCAACTCTCCTCGCGCGCCTCAAACAAACTCTCCACTCAACTCATGCGCACCTCAAACGAAACCTCTAAAAAATGGTGCTCGGCCCTCGTTAATATCGATCTTCTTCGTGACGTCAGCCCTGGCGCGCTGCCAACCAATCAGAGCCTCCGCCGGCTCGCCCAGGGACACGCCCACTGCACGCACGCCCACTGCACGTGCTATGCGAGGTGGATAGGCCTCTTGGAGGTGTAAATGGTGGCGGCCGTGTGGCGGCGCCCTGGCCTAATTTCTTCCTAGGTCATGTCAGGGGGGAGGGCGTTACTAGTGTTGTACTAAGGGATCCTAACTAATGTTTAAGTGGTGTGCAGTGCCAAAAGGGACAGAGGTTTGGCTAACCAGGTGAGGACACACAGGGGCTTATTCTTAATCCCTACACTACCTATCACTCGAATCTCTTGGTAGATTCACAATTATACATCTTAACCGACAAAACGCCTACACATGAACTTATTACAGGTAGTGTTCCTTACCGCGGCATCTCGAAGCATGTTACCTACTCAGATCTATTCTGCTCTACATATCACTACCCAAATTCATAACAATATAAAGAGGGCCTGCTTAGCCCGAATGTCGGATTCAGTTGTATATTCGTCCCCGTCACGAGGGAGCAGGGCATGTTAACTAGATTAGGGCATCAGGGTAAATTATCCTTTGTAAGTCTTACCCTTTGTAAGGTGCGAGGAGAGCTCGGCGGGTGAAGTACCAACCGAGAATGAAGGTGTGGAGGTTGAAAGAGGTGACAGTGAGGGAGGCATTAAAAGAGAGGCTGAGTATGGTGGAGGATGATGTGGTTGAGCTTGAAAGTGGTTGGATGTCAATGAAAGATAGTCTGTGGGAGCCGTTGGTGAGGTATGTGGATGGACAAATGGACCACCGAGGCACTCGGAAACATGGTGGTGGGATGATGAAGTTGGAAAGAGGATTGACGACAAGAGGAAGAAGTTCAAGGAGTGGCAGAAGGCGAAGGGTACGGGGGCAGAAAAGGCCGAGCATGAAAGTTATAAGGCAGCCAAGAAGGCTGCAAAGAAAGAGGTAGCAAAGGCGCAGGAGGCATTTAGGAAAATGTTCGGAGAACGCTTGAATTCGGAAGAGGGTCAGAGAGCGGTATTCAGGATTGCAAAGCAGATAGCGAAAGAGAGGCATTATGTGATGGGGGTGAGTTGCTTGAAGGATGAAGTGAGACAAATCGTTGTGGACCCAGATGGAATTAAAGGAAGATTGGAGAGATATATGGAAATGCTGTTGAATGCAGAGAATAAATGGGATGGCAACATAGAGAGTAACCCAGTTTTAGGACCAGCAGAGAAGATAACAGAAGGAAGTTGAGGAAGCTATAAAAGCAATGAAGAGTAGAAAAGTGGGAGGGCCGACGGGAGTTGTTGGAGATATGTTGAAGGCAGCAGGAAGTTGGGGTGTGAAGAGAATGGCAGAGATCTGTAATCTGGTGGTGAAAGAAGGCCGCATTCCAATGGATTGGTAACTGAGTACCCTCGTCCCTCTATACAAGGGGAAAGGTGACCCTCTGGACTGTGGCTCGTATCGAGCGATAAAGTTATTGGAGCATGGAATTAAGGTATTGGGAAGGGTGTTGGAGAGGAGGATAAGGAAGAACGTGAAGATTGACGAAATGCAGTTTGGATTTATGCCCAAAAGAGGAACGACAGACGGGATTTTTATTGTAAGGCAGTTGCAGGAGAAGTACATGGAGAAGAGGAAGAAGTTGTTTCTTGGGTTTGTTGATTGAGAGCAGTGGTTCTTAACCTTTTTAAAGGCGATGGCATCAGATGACACCTTTTGCATTCTGGATGAGATTAAAATTTATAAAATTTTCTTCTTGATTAATTCGGTGAATTCCGTCTCAACTTCGGATATTTCTGGCCGTGAAAAACTATCCCCTCCGGCCGCGATATTTCTAAAAAAGAATTCTTCGTCAATTTTAGAATATTTGACGCCGTTTTCAGCCTCCAAAACGCGGTAATAAGCTTTTTTGAAATACTTTTTCAAATGCTCGAATCTCATTGGTTCCGGTGTTTGGTGAAGATTTACGTTGAAGATAATCAGGGCCCGTGCGGGCCCAGGGAACGAGGTTGGTCTTAAATTATTTTAATTACAAATTACAGGTGCATAAGATTGTGAATCAAACAAAGACGGGTGAAACAAACTCCTATTGAACTTTTTCACAATTTTTGTCCCCCGTCGCACCGCGGAGCGAAAGGGGGACTATGGTTTTCCCCTCTGTCCGTGTGTGCGTGCGTGCTTGCATGCGTGTGGACGTGCGTGCGTGCTGTGCATGCGTAAGTGAAGGACCGAATTCTAATTTGGTGTGTGGGTGCAACTAGGCATTGTTACGGATTCGTCACCTCCGCTGTTGTGGTTTTCACCCACTTGACATGTTTCGGATATTATGTATTATTATTATCCTCAAAAGGTTTAGTATGCAGGAACAGCTATCTAAAGTTAAAAAGGTTAACTTAAAATGAAACAGGAAACCGAACCGGGGTGAAAAAACGGAAGAAGAAGAGGAAGAGGCGTGGAGAGAAGTGAAAAGACGAACTTGGTTGAAGCTCCGTACCGAGCGGGTGAGCGTACAGTGCGAGTGAACTTTGAGTCCTGGAAAGGAAGTTTGTTTGATAGGTGATATCGCCGGAGTACTGTGGAGCCTGCGTCGTCGGGTATCTGCATTGAGGTTCCGGAGTATCCTTGCCTCGCAGCCCCGGCTCGAGTGAGAGCTGTCTGCCATTTTGTCACACGCGCTGCCTTCAGTGAAAGAAGCTTTTTGTCGCGTCGGCTGGCATTATTCCCCGGTGGGTTGCCGGGGACGGCTGTGCAAGAAAGTGGCTTTTGAGGATTATACGGAGACTCGCTGATTGAACCACAAACGTGTACGTCAGAGCGCGTCTTTGGGAGGTCTTCCATTCCACCACTATTTTTGCTGGGTGTTGAACCATGTGACCTCTGGGTAGCTTCGATCGTCCACGCCTCAATTGACTTTGATCAGACATTGATCCAACGATCGCTGGAGCGAATCGACTTCGCCTTTGAGGGGTACAGGGACATTGGGGGAGGGCCGTGAGTTTGGGGTTAAGGGACTAGATAAGGTGGTACCATCGTAAGAGAGTGATTGTAGGGTGAATTGCTATTATGATTTGTGTTGTGATTCCGGTGTGATTTATAATAGATTATTGTTTGTTCATAACCAGTGGTGTGGTTTCCTGCTTGATTTTGACACGGAATAATATAATTTTCTGCCGTTGCCCCTCCCGGGGAATCGGAGGTATACCGAGACCAGGAGTTGGGGGAGGAACACGTAACAGCATATGGAAGAACCCTATTGAAAATTAGGTCGCCGTGTCAAAATCCAAGACGGCCGCCGCCATGTATGACTGAACATTGTGAGTGGAATATCTTGAAAAATAAGCGAAGTACCAACTTCTAATCTGGCGTGTGAGTGTATATAGGCAGAAGGAAGAACGCTATTGAAAATTGGGTCGCCACGTCAAAATCCAAGATGGCCGCCACCATATATATGTCTGAACCTTGTGAGCGAAATATCTTGAAAAATATACAAACTACTAACTTCTAATCTGGTGCGTGGGTGTATCTACGCATGAGGAAACTTTGAATTACTTATTTATGAAATACACTTTTACCATCTCCAATACCAACACACAACTTTGAATTACTTATTCACGAAATACACTTTATCATCTCCAATACCAACACACAACTTTGAATTACTTATTTATTAAATACACTTTTACCATCTCCATGACCAACACACAACTTTGAATTACTTATTTATGAAATACACTTTTACCATCTCCAATACCAACACACAACTTTGAATTACTTATTTACGAAATACACTTCAACCATCTACACTACCAACACACAACTTTAAATTACTTATTTACTAAATACACTTTTACCATCTCCACTGCCAACACACAACTTTGAATTACTTATTTATTAAATACACTTTTACCATCTCTACTGCCAACACAAACCTTTAAACTGCTGTATATATTTATTTTTATCCCCATTCCTATCTCCACTGTCGACATATATGTTTATTTAGTTGTTCAGGTGTTTACCTGTAAAACGTGATTTACCTGTAAAATCTACACGTCCCATTTTAAGGTGTGGTTGGGCGTGTGTTCTCTGAGGATTTGCATTCTTGCTCATTTTATTTTCCCTCATTGTACCTTTCAATTTATTATTACCTTCAAATGATAAAATCGACATCGTTCAGGAGAAACTGAGAATGAGACTGAGAAAAGAGACGAATGAATCAATTGATGTCACAACCATCTTTTCTCCATCTTTGTTACTTTAGACAGGGAAAACAACTTCAAAGGATGATGTGTAATTTCCACAAGTGTTTATGATAGAACCAAGTGGCTGAGAGTTTGTGGTGGACTTGAAAACCGGAATAAGATTGAATAGTCACTGCAAGTAAATGACGTCAATGCATTCCCACGTGACGTAAGGAAACTGATATACCTGCTTTGCTTCCTGGTTGGTTGTCGTTGGTTGGTTGATCGTCGTGCAATTTGAACGCATCTTCGTTACGAGAGGTAAGGGATTACTTTAAGGTCACTGGATTGTGAAAGAAATAACAAATTATGTTTTGTTTTTTCATGTGAAATTTTGATAACCATGTTTGTTGCATCACAAAGGAGATGATACATTTATAAATAAATTTTTTCTGGAGTCTTTAAAAAAAATTTTTTTTCCAAATGTATCAAGTAAATAATCCACTGGTGGGGAATGTCAAACCTGGTGGTTTAATGAAGCCTCCGCTTTGAACCTGGGAGGGTCGGAGATATAAACCCGTCCGAGTCACACAAAGACTTTTTTGTATAAATGGTACGAGCTGCTTCCTTGCTTGGTGCCCAGTATTTAAAAGGACAGACCATGGACCAGCAGCGCCAGGAAGGTAATGGCAAAACCACCCAGTACAACCGTCACCAATAATCTGTTTCGGCATCACCGACACTCTGTGGAGTATGGGACACAAATCAAAAAATAACATCGAGTCAAAAAGGTGGGAAACCTTACATTGGTCACGACACACTGGCGAGGCTCTGACTTGTTCAAAGCTCCATCTTGTTTTATGTTTGAGTCAGGGACTCAGAGTCCTTGGGAGGAGAAGGGGAATTGCTAGATTGCTATCACCATTTTGGCCTGAAGAAAAGTACACCTCAAGATACACACTTCAAATAACTCTCCCAATAATGCAATCCAAGTGGGCAATTTTTATATTCGTGAGTGTAATGGCATTGTGATAACATGCCACTGGGTGTGAATCCTCACAGCAGGCGAAGCCTGATGGAATCCCAGTCTGTTTAATTCGTGAATTTGTTTGTGAATTCAGGCCCCATTAACGATATTGATACATTTGTGGGGGTAGGGAAGAAATACCATCGTGGAGTTAAGATTGTATAGGTTTTAGCATGGACCTTGTACGCAAAGAAGAAGCACCTCGATATAATAAGTGAGGAACCTGTCAGGTTAAGAGTGTTCGCATGTCACCACACGGATGTTGGTTTTGTATTAACAAGATAGGGCTTAAGGATAATTCCCAGTATGTAAGTGCCTCCTGTGATTTTCCCTTCTGTTTTTTACAAGAAAAAAGGCTGGCCATAAAAACCCTGGTTCACCAACAACAACAATAACAACAACGGCCATTAAGCCGACATTGCCAAAAGAAAGCCGAACATTTCCGAACGATGCTAGATTCCGCCTCCAAGGGATCGTGACCGATCGGCCACACCGTGAAGTTCGTCGTTGGTTGAGAGCATATGGAATGATTTAATGGGGGTGTGGGGATTGGTCGGGGAGTGACTTCAGCGAGGGAAAAAGGAGGGTGCGTCCCAGCCCCCCTCTCTCTCTCTCTCTCTTTGGTGCTGGCTTCATGGCGAGTGGTCGCGTTTTCTCGTGTGCGCTTGAGGAGAACTGTTTGAAGCCTAGAAAACCTTGCAGCGTTGGAGTCAGGGGTGTTGTTTTGACTCGGAACTCTTCCAGGGAGCTAAGGACCGGATGGTGCTGGCTGGGCCTGGATTGAGCGGGGGAACGTTTGGCTGCCTGCGGCACGGCTCGGTGTGCTGGCGCACTTGACCGGCTCCATTGTTTGGGCGCTGTCCTCCAGTCGACCGACCCTGCCAAAGTGCTCGACGAGGCCAGAGCTGAGTGCCAAATAAAAGAGGGGATTTTCTTTTTATTTTCTTTAATCATTTCCCTGTCTGTATTCAGGTATGAGTGGAGACGTCTCAAATTACGATATTCGTTTTTACCTCACCTTTCATTCCGATCATATTGCACTTATTTTCATTAAACCATTATTTATTGCATTTTTTCTCATGCCTGTGTGTTTGTTTCTGTGTTTGTTGGGTTCGGATAACCCCCGTCGTGCTGATCGGCCCAGGTAAGGACCTCGTGACCTTCGGTCCCACACGCGCCATCAAAGGAACTGACATTCATTTGGTTGAACACCTCGGGAGTAACAACGATCGGCTACCCATCATCCTGAGGTGTTTACCCAGGTGACGCGACAATATCTTAAATTCTTCATTCAAAGAGGGAACTATTCCAGCACAGTGGAAAAAAGCAATTGTTGTCCCAATCCCGAAGACTTCTAGACCAGTTTGGAATAAACTCAGACCAATATCGTTGACTGATCACTTTGCAAAATTAGCTGAAACCTTTGCAACTCGATGCTTACTCATTGACATTAAGGACAATATTGACATCAATCAGTTTAGTAACCGAGCAGGTTATTCCACCTCACACTTCCTTGTTAAGTGTTTTCATTAATTAACTTGTTAATTGTTAACAATCTGTATGAGCAAGCTGACAAACAACTAAGTCACCGCACGGTGGTTACAACAGATTTCTCTAAAGGTTTTGATGAAATATGTACAATGTGGTTGTAACATCGTTAATTCAAATGGGTGTCGGTGCCTGCCTTATTTTTCTGGATGTGTGGTTTCTTGGATAAAAGAGTTCGATATGTTAGATACAAGGGTACCTTGTCTGTAAATCAAATCCTGTATGAAGGGTACCACAGGGTACCAAATTGGGCCCTCTCTGTTGATTGGCTCAAATCAATGATGGAACGACTCAGCATGATGACGATGCTCATATTCTAACCTTCAAGTATGTTGATGACATGACATTGATTGAGGATTGAAGGGGCAGGGAACCTAATGTGACAATACAATCTGCCTTGAATGTTTTTACTCAATGGGCAATGAAAAATAACATGAATTTGAATACTGATAAGTGTGTGCTTATGGAAGTTTGTTTCATGAAGCAACCTCCGCCAAAGCCTCAATTTACGATCCAAGCGACTTTACTGCAGATGTTTGATCATATGAAAATACTGGGTTTTGTCATCTGATCTGATCTGGAGTGGAATCTTCACATCAGCAATATTGTCACCGGGACAAATGGAAAGTTGTTTATGTTGAAGATGCTGAAAAAGTTTAACTTAGCCGTGGAAGATTTTTGATTTGAAGATTTTTAGAGAATGTTGTTCCAGTTTGGAATGCTGGTCTCACAATCCGCCAAGATAACCAACTGGAACAGCTTCAGAAAATGGCTCTCCGAATCATTCTCGGACAATCATACAATCAGGTTCTTCAGTTTTGTGATATTCCACCCTTCAAACAACGTCGGCTTGAAACTTGTCCGAGATTTTCAGGCCAATTTCTAACATCTAATGAGTTTCGACATTGGTTTCCAGACCTGAGGCAGGATCGGACGCAATATTCTCTCAGAAACTCATCTCAACTCTCACAAATCACATGTAAAACCCAAAGGTAAAAAAACAGTGCTGTACCATACTTTATTATTATTAGTGAATAATACACATTGTACTCCCTTGTAGTAGTAGTAGTCCGATTGGTTAGAAAGTAAATTCCATGTTTATCTTTTTGTACCATTCTGCTGATTCTGCTGCACCAATTCTGTAATCCTTCCCCTGCTTTTCGCTGTAGTTACCCTCCTCGAGGTTATCCTGCCGAATGATCATGTTATTTTATCATGAAATTTGTTTGTATTTCTTGTCATTCCTCAGTGTACGCAGATGACAGACCGTTCAAGTGCACTTTGTTTTTAAAATTGTTGATGTCGCATGTACAATGCAGATGGTTTAGCCTTTTTGACTTTCAGTGATCAAATCAGTTTGTGATTTTGTGTGTTCTTTGTTATAATGCCCTTTTTTCAGCGTGTTAACTCGTATACAATTATTTAATTATATTAAAATGTCCTATTTTGCTGATATTTCTGTTTTTTTCTGTCTGAATGTTTATGATCGATTGAATAACACCATTTACTACTATTAATACTATTACTACTACTACTGCTACTACTACTACGACTACTACTA
>NC_136261.1:377125318-377142818 GCF_964187855.1 Myxine glutinosa | reverse complement strand
TTGCAAGTCACAACTTGACGAAAAGACGCATCAACAAAATATTTCACAAGATTTTGACAAACGCTGAAACGCTCTGAGAGCAAAGTGTAAATAACGCAGATTCTCAGAAAAATGCTTTAAAAGTGAAATCGATTAACGTTACGAACCAAAGCGTTAATGTTCGGGTATTTCACAAACACCGATCGAAACGTTATTTTTAGCCCATCCCCCACACAGCGGGGTTTTGCAAGTGTGTGTGTGTGTGTGTGTGTGTGTGTGTGTGTGTGTGTGTGTGTGTGTGTGTGTGTGTGTGTGTGTGTGTGTGTGTGTGTGTGTGTGTGAGTCTGCACGGGCTGTAACCTTTGTACCATTTCAGCTTTTTTCATGGAAATTTTCAACAAAGTTTTATTTTAAGAATACGGAGAAGACAAATTAATAATTTGGTCAAAAGGTCAAAGGTCAGTATCGAATAAAATCATCATTTTTCATCCAATTCACCTGAAATTTAAAGAATTTCCATGTTGGGTCGCTGAATTGGTTCACCAATCAAAGGTTAAAAGCACAAGGTCAAAGGTCAAGGTTGTATAAAATCGTCAATTCTGATCCGATTGGTTTGAAATTTGACCCGGTTTTACATATTAGGTCATTGAAGCCTATTCCTCTTGGTCAAAAGGTCAAGGTCGCCTAAATCGTCCATCTTTTGTATTTTTACCTCTGCCACCCAAGGTGGACGGAGGTTATGTTTTTACCCCTGTCTGTTTGTTTGTCTGTGATCAGGACATCTCAAAAACTTGTGGATGGATTCGGACGCAATTTGGTGGAGAGGTTGTGTATGTGACACGGAGGTTCTGATTACATTTTGGTGAAAGTTCGAGCCTAAGAATACCATCACACCATGGCATGAGGGACCCCCTCCTTCCCGGATAGAGCCGGATTATAGGCCCAGCATAACTTGTCGCATTTGCCCCATGAGTCAAAACTTGAAGTTGATACTTCATTTCCACCCGGTTACCATCGGAGTGATTGGCTTATTACTGACACACACAACCACACGTACGTTGTGACCAGGACCAGTCAGACCCTCTTTTTCAGAGCATGAAGGTCAAAGTGTAAAAGCATCAGGACATGCAGAGAGGAAGAATGAAGGACGGGTCATGGAGCATTGCCACTCAGATACTTCAGATCATCTTGTTAAATAGAAAGATAAACTAAGAGATCGAAGTATCGCTCCGCTGATTGCAAGCTTGCCATTGTTCTGTCTGTTTTGTCATCGATACTAATCGATGTTCGATTTCACAAAAATGGCTCTCCTGGTGCGGCCATGACATGGGAGGGGTGGGGGTGGGGCGGGGTGGGAGGGGTGGATTAGGGGGGAGGGGTGGATTGGCGGGGTGGGAGGGGTGGATTGGGGAGGGGGTGGGAGGGGTGGATTGGGGGGGGGGTGTTGCCTCGGCCTGTCATCATTCTGAGGTCTGCAAAATGAGTTCCAGCTTCCTGGAATCGGAGCAATTCATCAGGGGCACAGCCACGCTCCCAGCAATGATGCAATCAGCAGCCTCAGCCTCCTCGCGAAATCTGTATTACAAAAGGAGCCGTTGTGGCGGACACAAAAGCCCACTGGCGTGGTGACATCATTCCGCGCACCAAGTGGGCGGTGGCCACGCACCAGGGGTAGGCGTGGCCTCATGATATACACCGGGCGCCCAGCCCGGGACAATACAGTGTTACAGTGTAGTCTTACAATAAAGACGTTTATATGTTACCGCTTGTCCGCTTCCTCCTTGCTCACAAGCAGCGCGCGTAACGCCGCGCTTTACTGGTGACCCTCGACGTTGGATCTGCTGGAGCGATCCTTCCACACGCGACGCCATCGCCATGGCCGACTTCGTCAAACTTCCGGAATTTTGGGAGGCTCAGGCCGAAGTCTGGTTCGTCCAGGCCGAAGCCCAATTTCAGCTTCGGCGCCTCACCGGCGATGACACGCGCTATTGCCACGTCGTCGCCTCCCTCGGGCCCGGCACGGCCGCTCGAGTTGTGTCCGTCCTTCGCCACCCACCGAACGGCCACAAGTACGAGGCACTCAAGCGGCTACTCCTAGCCACGTTCGGCCTTACGGACGACGCACGGGCCGACCGCCTCCTGGATCTCCCCGAGCTCGGTGAGACGCGCCCGTCGGTCCGAATGGACCATATGCTGTCACTGTTGGGCGACGAAGCCCCCGGTTCGCTATTCCGGGCGCTTTTCCGGCGCCAACTTCCAGCGCAGGTCCGCCTCGCGTTGGCCGGGACCGAGCTAACGGAACCCCGAGCATTGGCGGCCGAGGCGGACAGGTACTTCGCCGCTTCGGACATGCGGGCGAGCGTCGGCGTGGCCGTCACGGCCCTCGACGCTGATGTTCAGCAGCATGTTCCACAGCATCAGCTTCTACAGCACGCTGATGTTCAGCAGCATGCTGATACGCACCTCGTGAACGCCGCCACGCCCCGCCCACCGCCGCGGCGAAAACCGCCACCGCGGGGAAACCCGCCAACTCCACCGGCCTGGCGGAGCCAGCCGCGCTCCTCCAGCTCCACCACCTGGTGCTGGTTCCACGCCAAGTTCGGCCACGAAGCTCGGCGGTGTCATCCGCCGTGCTCCTTCAACGGGTCGGGAAACGCCCGGGCCGGCGCTCAATAGTGGCGATGAGCGCCGGCCATTCGAACAGCCTGCTGTTCATAACGGACACCTTCTCCAGGCGCCGTTACCTGTGCGACACGGGAGCGCAGGTGAGTGTCATTCCCGCCGGCACGTCAGACAAGCACGCCGCGGGTGGGGGCCCCGCGCTGCTTGCCGCGAACGGGACGCCCATCCGTACGTACGGAAAACGCTGCCTCTCTCTGCGGTTTGGAGGGCAGGTTTTCCGATGGACGTTCGTCACCGCCGACGTGCCCATGGCACTGCTTGGCGCGGACTTCCTGTGCGCTAATGGGCTCCTGGTCGACGTCAAGCGCAGACGGCTTGTCCAGGCCGAGACGTTCAGCTCGCTCGCTTGTGCGTTGCCCAGCTCAACGAGCGGCTTGCCAAGCGGCTTGCCGAACGATTCGGTTCCGGCCACGTTGGTCTGTACGCTTCCGGCAGCGGACGCATTCACCCGCCTCCTCGCCGGCTTCCCGGCCCTCACGCGGCCCACCTTCTCGGCGGGGGCCGTCAAGCACGGGGTGGCCCATCACATCCCCACCGTCGGGCCACCGGTCTACGCCCGGGCACGCCGCCTAGAGCCGACGAAGCTGGCGGTGGCAAAAGCGGAGTTCGCTACCCTGGAGCGACTCGGCATCGTTCGGCGCTCAGAGAGCGCTTGGGCGTCGCCGCTGCACATCGTGCTGAAGCCCGGCGGGGGATGGCGACCGTGCGGGGACTATCGCCGTCTCAATGACGCCACGACTCCCGACCGCTACCCCGTCCCCCACATTCAGGACTTTTCCGCCCGTTTGGTGGGCAGGTCCTTCTTCTCGAAGGTGGACCTCATACGCGGCTACCATCAGGTCCCCGTCAGGCCGGAGGACGTCCCGAAGACGGCGGTCATCACGCCATTCGGACTCTTCGAGTTCTTGCGCATGCCCTTCGGTCTGAAGAATGCGGCTCAGGCGTTCCAGCGACTGATGGACAGCGTCCTGCGCGACTTGGATTTTGTCTACGTTTACCTGGACGATATCCTCGTCGCCAGCGCGTCCCGCGAAGAGCACCTACGCCACCTCCGCACGCTCTTCGAACGCCTGGGCCAGCATGGCCTGATTGTGAACCCCGCAAAGTGCCGGTTCGGCGCCGCCACAATCGATTTTCTGGGGCACCGTGTCACCAGGCACGGAGCCGTCCCCCTACCGGCCAAGGTGGAGGCGGTGAAGGGGTTTCCGCGCCCCCGCACGATCAGAGGGCTGCAGGAGTTCCTGGGCATGGTGAACTTTTACCATCGGTTCCTGCCCCGTATCGCCCAGCTCCTGCGCCCCCTGCACGAAGCTCTCCGAGGTAAGCCGGGCAAAGGCGACGTTACCTGGACCGAGCAGATGGACACGGCGTTCACGGGCGCGAAGCTCGCCTTGGCTAACGCCACCATGCTCGCGCACCCGGCGCCCGATGCACCGATCGCCCTCACCACCGATGCCTCGGACTACGCGGTGGGCGCAGTGCATGAGCAATGGGTGCGTGGAGCTTGGCAACCGCTGGCGTTCTTTAGCCGGCAGCTTCGCCCGCCCGAACGCCGTTACAGTACCTTCGACCGCGAGTTGCTCGGACTTCACTTGGCGGTCAGGCACTTCCGCCATCTGCTCGAGGGCCGGGCGTTCACTGCCTTCGTCGACCACAAGCCGCTGATCTTTGCGATGGGCAAAGTCACCGAGCCGTGGTCGGCCCGGCAGCAGCGTCACCTCTCGGCCGTGTCCGAGTACACGACGGACATCCAGCACGTCGCGGGGAAGGACAACCCGGTGGCGGATTGCCTTTCCCGGGCCGTCGCCCACGCAGTCCACCTCGGCATCGACTATGCCCGGATGGCAGCGGACCAGGCCGCTGACGCCGACGTCCAGGCCTTGCGGACCGCCGTCACGGGCCTCCGAGTCACCGAGGTGCCGTTTGACGGCGCGGGCGCGGCCCTCTTGTGCGACGTCTCCCTCGGGCGTCCTCGCCCCATCGTGCCCGCGGGCTGGCAGCGCCAGGTGTTTGACGCCATCCACGGCCTGTCCCACCCGGGCGCGAGGGCCTCCCAAAGGCTGATCGCCGACAAGTTCGTCTGGCATGGCCTCCGGAAGGCCGTCCGCGGCTGGGCCAGGACGTGCCTCGCGTGCCAGCGCGCCAAGGTGCACCGGCACACCCAGGCCCCGTTGGCCCCGTTCACGGTGCCGGAACGCCGGTTTGACCACGTCCACGTGGACCTGGTGGGACCTCTGCCCCCCTCGCGGGGTTTCACCTACGTCCTCACCATGGTGGACCGCACCACCCGGTGGCCGGAGGCCGTGCCCTTGGCGTCGACAACGGCGGCCGATGTCGCGCAGGCTTTCATCGCCACCTGGGTCGCCCGGTTCGGCGCCCCCTCAGACATCTCATCCGACCGCGGCCCCCAGTTCACCTCGGAGCTCTGGGGGGCGGTTGCGCAGGGGCTCGGGGTCCGGCTGCACCGAACCACGGCCTACCACCCCCAGGCTAACGGCCTGTGTGAGCGATTTCACCGCTCATTGAAGGCCGCGCTCCGGGCCACCCTCCGCGACGGCGGCTGGGTCGACAGGCTCCCCTGGGTCCTGCTGGGCCTCCGGACGGCGCCCAAGGAGGACCTGCGCGCATCCGCGGCGGAATTGGTCTTCGGGCAACCGCTGCGGGTGCCGGGCGAGTTCCTCCCCGACTCCACGGCACCATGGTCCGCGGCACAGCAGCACTCCGCTCTGCAAGAGACCGCCCAGAGGTTCGCCCCGGTGCCAACGGCATGCCACGGGCACCCACCGACGCACGTCGCCCCGGAGCTTCGCACGGCGGAGTACGTCTTCGTCCGCCACGATGCCCATCGGACACCACTGCGGCCCCCATACGACGGGCCTTTCCGCGTGCTGGAGACCGGGGCGAAGCACTTCACCCTGGACATCGGCGGTACTCCTGACCGCGTTTCGGTAGACCGCCTCAAGCCGGCCCACCTCGATGTGGACCATCCACCGCCAGTGGCCCGACCACCACGTCGGGGCCGCCCTCCTGCGGGCGGACCCCCGACACCGCCCAGCCCCGCCGCCACGCCGCCCCCCGGTCCTGCACCCATCCCAGGGGCAGCCAGGGGCATCCCACCTGGCATCCCTGCACCCCGGACGCCGCCGATCGCCAGGGGGCGCTTCGGCCGGGTCATTCGTCTGCCCCGCAAACTGGCCCTCCAGGTGCGCGGGAATTCTGGGGGGGCGCGTGTGGCGGACACAAAAGCCCACTGGCGTGGTGACATCATTCCGCGCACCAAGTGGGCGGTGGCCACGCACCAGGGGTAGGCGTGGCCTCATGATATACACCGGGCGCCCAGCCCGGGACAGTACAGTGTTACAGTGTAGTCTTACAATAAAGACGTTTATATGTTACCGCTTGTCCGCTTCCTCCTTGCTCACAAGCAGCGCGCGTAACGCCGCGCTTTACCGTCTGTCTTGTTTGTTTGTTTGTCGTGTTATAACTTGAGAATGGATTAACGGATTTCAATAAATCAAACTACGTTGGATTTGGGTAACTCCCGGGAAAAAACTTTTTCTTTTATGGGTACATGGACACACGTGTCAAAACTGCAAATGCAAACACGTAACCTAGTCCGGCAGCTAAGCTAAATATAGCATAACAATTGTGCATTTTGTGAGGAAAGCACCAAATTTGGCACACTAGTAGACTATCATATTATGAAAAGATCTGGATATTGGGCCATCTCAGATTCAGAGATTTGATTTTTGCAAGGTTTGCAGATTTTGCAGATTTGCAAGCTGAGATTGCAACGCCAGGGACTGCCGACTCCTTCCTGCGAGCTGCCCACGTCACCCGCACAAGAAGAGCTCATCAAATCACTGCAGCGGCACTGCACATCCTGCAACACCGTGCGTATGAACGCCACTGTATGACATATGCTGATGATGCAGAAGACCTGCCTGAGTTCGAAGACTGGTGTCACCAGAAAGGAGAAGACATTCCCAACTTTCAGTACTGGGCAACTGTGCTGGAACTAGAGATGTTGGTACTGGTCTACATGCGTTCTCTGCGGCAGGCTTCATTCACGATGTACCTTGATGCCCTGACGGAACTGGTCCCATGGTTCCATGCCTTAGACCACACACGCTATGCCAGGTGGGGTCCCTGTTCACCTGAGGGACATGGTTGCACTCCCAATGAAGCACCCAGATGTAGCCAGAGAATTCACGGCTGGCAACTTCACTGTACAGAAGACGAAGAAGGTGTTCTCTTCGATCCCAATCGACCAGGCGCATGAACAGAATAACGCCTGCATCAAAGGAGATGGTGGAGCAGTCGGCCTCACTGACAACCCAAGTGCCCTGCGGCGTTGGATGATTGCCAGGCCAGAAGTTGCCAGGGCCATAGAAGAGTTCCAAGATGGCCAGCAACACTGGGGGAGGCGAGAGGACACACGTCATCACGACCAGACACCAAGTGTGCAGACCTCTTTCGCCAAGAATGTCTGCGCCCTTGTCAGCGTCATAGAAGAGCTTGGCAACAACTTTGAGGAAGAGAGCATGGATCTGGTTGTCTTTGACACAAAGGAAATTGCAGGTCCTGCTGCAGTTGAGACTGTCAGGAATGTGAAGAAGATTGGCCAAGAGCAGTTCCAGGCTTTCACCAGAGAATGCCTGGTGGAATGGACCAAGCCAATTGATGATGCAATTCTTCGGAACAAGCTGAAGGTGTCATTTTGGAAAATGGCTGCCACAGCCATCAGGGGCTGAATTTGAGATGGCCCAATATCCACATCTGTTCATAATAGGAAAGTCTACTAGTGTGCTAAATTTGGTGCTTTCCTCACAAAATGCACAATTGTTATGCTAAGTTGCCCCACTAACCTATCTCCCAGGAATCTTTTGGGTTTTTTTCTTCCCCCATAGATTATCCATTTCAGCAATGATTGGTATTTCCGTCAGAGAAGCGACGTGTCTTATATTCTAGAAAGAATAATAATAATAACTCAGGAAAATACATTTTATTTTTAGCCGTGTCGCAGACGCTGCTCATAGAGTGCCCTCTGCTGTTGTTGTTGTTGTTCTTCTTCTTCTTCTTCTTGTTCTTCTTGTTCTTGCAGAGAAGACAAAACCTCAAAGCTCCACCCATTCTGGGAACCATAACTCCACCCATTCTGGGAGAGCCTTCATATAAACAAATATCCACCATTTTATTAACTCGCATAGCTTTGAGGCCTGTTTTGTAGGCCCGTGGTGTCTTCCTCTCTCACACAGTTTTATTTCAAATCAAATTCGATATATCATTTCATTTTTCACAGTCGCTAACATAGTTTTAGACTCGGTTGAAAAAAAACGGGAAGAAAATCCGATGAAAGTTGCCCTTTATAGAACGAAATGAATTCTCAAAGGCCTGTAACTTCAAGTCCATTGAGATATATATTTTTTAAATCGCGGCATGGTCAGTCATACACCGCCCGAAATAAGAGACGGGAAAATGCCGAGATATATTAAAAATTCGTCCATTTGATGACAATCGTCACGATGAAATATTTAATTTATACGTCGTCACAATAATGTTGAGAGAGGAGCATAGCTTCGTTCACGTGTCGCCACACACGGGAAATTGCCGAGATATATATTTTTTGTTTAAATCGCGGCATGGTCAGTCATACACCGCCCGAAATAACAGACGGGAAAATGCCGAGATATATTAAAAATTCGTCCATTTGATGACAATCGTCACGATGAAATATTTAATTTATACGTCGTCACAATAATGTTGAGAGAGGAGCATAGCTTCGTTCACGTGTCGCCACACACGGGAAATTGCCGAGATATATATATTTTAAATCGCGGCATGGTCAGTCATACACCGCCTGAAATAACAGATGGGAAAATGCCGAGATATATTAAAATTCGTCGCCACACACGGGAAATTGCCGAGATATATTTTCACTTTGCACAAAAATAACATCAAGTAATCGAATCAATAGGAATGTCCTGTGCCTATAACATCGACGTTATAGGCACAGCTGCATCTAGGCATTGTGTAACATCGACGCGGCTTTTGTTTTAATTAAAACTTTTTGTACTTGTTTGTTCTTAATACAGGAAAATAATACTTTCTTTTGAATCCAAACAGCACAAAAACAATGCACAAACATGTTAATTAATGGTACAGTTTGGACAATTTTATAGATGAATCCCAAACCATATTTTCCCCCATTACCTCCTAAGTTTGCGGTTCATGGGGATTTTCACCACCTCGTGAACGACAAGGCATTCCTGTATAGACTTTAACACTGAGTGGGGTATCGTGTTCTACGTACTCTTGTTTCTGAGGTAGTTGTGCTCCATAGTAATTTACCTGATGTTTTCTTACCTCTAAACTTTTGTTTTTATGACTACCCCTCTCGATCTACAGGTTTCAACTCTGCGCCACTTCCTTCTCTGATACAAGAAAATGGCGTTTTCTTCGATGTCTGGAGATTGTGCAGATGAACTTCAATGCGCTGTGTGCTTTGAACTGTACAAGGAACCAATTACTCTGCCATGTGGCCACTCATTTTGTAAAGTCTGTATCGAGCAACACTGGGAAAGCAGGGAAGAGGCCACAGTCTGTGATTGTCCGAACTGCCGTAAAGTATTTCCGATAAAACCAGAATGTCAAAAGAATGTGGCCCTTGCCAAATTGGTAGAGAAGATGAAGTTGGTGCCAGGAGTAAACGAAGAGAAGATGAAGTTGGTGCCAGGAGTAAACGTGGAGGAGCGAAGATGCACCGAGCATGGCAAGCCAATACTACTCTACTGCAAGGATGATGAAAGCTTGATGTGTGTGATGTGCCTGGTTGGACAACATACGAACCATAAAGTTGTTCCTGTGGAGATTGTTCATGATGAACTCAAGGCAAGTAAATAAATGAAAATGTTTTTTATTTCATGTAAATTTTATCCATATGAATTTATTTCCAAGAATATTACATCTATTCTCAAAGGAAGTTGAAAGAACAAAGAGCCAAAAGATGTAAGACATTGATAAATTGCAAGTTCTGTAATCATGAAAATTTCTCAGAACTCAGAACATTCCTCACAAGTGGAGGTTATTTTATAGAAAGACTACCTTGTTATGGTACTTTCCCCGACACTGTTGACGATCAATTGGTTGTAGAATGAGCGAAGTATCAAAAACAAGTTTTTTTTTAATGGAACAACTGACAGAAAAGGTGGTTATTGATTTTACAGGTAAAAAGGTAGGCTTGAGAGCTCACCAAATTAACAATTTTGTGCTGAGATTGTTCATAGCCCCGGGCCGAAGGATATAGACCCAAATCTCTGAAAAAGCTTGCAGATGAAATGTCAAGCGATGCTCAAGAATAATGTGTGTGAACAGCATTTTGAGATGTTGAATAAAGGGAAGTGTGTGTTAATAAAAGATCCAGGTTTAGACCACTTTACCATCCCAGGTATATTCATGAAAACCACACAAAACAACCTGTTGTTGTTAAACTTCATATGGCACCACCTTTAGAGGCCATTTTTTCCCCGCAGAGCGGGGGTTGGCCTTTTTCGGGCACCGTGGTCCCCATTGTTCAGCAATATTTTATGGCCGGATGCCCTTCCTGCCGCCAACCCTGTTAATCGCCTCTTGAGACACACAGGGAATTACTAGTAAACTGGTACTCAATTTGACGACCTCAGTGGGATGGCGGGCTGAGTCAGCCCCCCTGGTGTTAATTCAGCGATCGACCGGGATTCAAACCCAGGATCTCAGGATCCCAAGCCGGCACCCGAACCGCTAAGCCAACACCAGGTAATTGTTAAACTTCATATAAAAGGATAAAAAATACTTCCAGTTACAGCAATTACCAAGAGGTAATGTTCAGGCCTGGTATTATCCATCACTGGTGTTTCTTTTCTTGAGCTTTTACTTGTTTGCATCACAATGTTCACATTCATTCTGAGTCTCGGCCAATGGTCGTCTTATCATGGTTTGAAAGATCTTCAATAATATTTATGATGACATGACAATCAGACTTTAAAAAATTACTCGATTGCTCGAAAGGATAAAGCAACAAATTACTTTGAGGTTTTTTTAAATGATCTCATTTTTTTATTCTGTCAAAAAGAGGACCAGGATATTAATCATGGAAACTCCTTCAACAAACTATGATGTAACTGGAAACCAAAGTTGAATTGTTCTCCATAAACAAAATGGCTGTTTGAAATGTGCACTGATATTGACAAGGACACCAGTCTACAAATGAGCACAGACAGGTTTTTACATTGACAGAAAAGGCCTTAATAATCCAACATTGCAGTTGAAATCAAAACCTTCCTTTTCTCTCATGGCCTGATCTCAAACCATCAGTTTGGTTTCTACCCCATTCAACCTCCCTGGACCTCCATCTGCTGCTCTTCCAACAATGGATTGAGGCTCTGAATTTTAGAAAAGAGATCAATTCTGTATCTCCTGGACATGGCTCAAGCATTTATCCAAATCTGGTATTGTGTCTTCCTCTCCTCCACTTTCATAGTCATGCCTGAGTCTCAATGGGATCCTCTCCCATTTGAAAATCTGTGGCCCCAAACCAGTCTCAGGTTAAAATTTTGCTTATAACTCCACCCTTTGCTGCAGCACCACTCATCCTCCAGAAAGGCAGGCATCAGCTTCTTCCCTCTCTAAACATGTGTGAAAAAAGCAGAAGCTTGAGCAGCACTTGGAATTGTAAACCCTGGCGTCTCACTTTGTCTCTTTAAAACGACCAACTGGAAAAACATTCAATCCATTCCATTTAAGCAACACTTGCAATTCAGGTCTTCAAACGTGTTAACATCTCCATTAGCCACAATCCCTCCTGGACCAACTAAACATCTGAGTTGGCTTGGAAAGCCATTGCCTCATTGGGAATTCTCCATCATGCAAAGACAAATTATAATTTTTAACAACCCACAAGGCTTGCAGCTGCAGATCAATGGAGTATTGCTTTCCTTCTGGGCTCATGTTCCTATTTAACACCTTTTCAACTTGAATCCATGGATATCGAGGCCTTCAAAAGCATTGGAATCTCCTTCAGCAATGCGGCATCCCTGGGCCTGTTACTCCTGCATCGCTGACAGCTTGGTTGGCTCTCTATCTTCTCCTGTGTCCTTGTTGGCATTTCACCCTCTCCCCTTTCAATGTTCTGTCTCCTCACCCTTCAACCCCCCACAGGGTTCTGCCACGAACTCACTTCTTGTGAAACTCGCAAAATCCAGACTCACTGCTCACATCCATCAAGGAATGACTTAACACTTTACACGATGGAGGATGCACGATCTGTGGTTGCTTTTGCAAACCAACTTTGTAACATGTTCAACCGAAGAGATGTCAGAAGTTAGACACTGAATCTCTTGGACACTCAGTGGTTGAACATGGAAATATGGGGGTTTATGCAATGGTCCTTCTGGTGTGAGACAGAGAGATTTGCCAGGTATGCAAGGTGTGATCCATTTTGTTTGTCAAACAATTCCAGATCGTGAGACAGTGATGCAGCTGCTATATCTGCCTGTCTGCAGGATACAGTACTGTACTATATCATGTGGAGTCATTTGTGCAAGTGCTGGAAGTCCAGAAGCCAGGTATGATGGTTTCTTGTATGCAGCAGTTAGTGAGCTTGACAAGTAGACCAGGATGCTACTTAGTATTGATTATCTAAAATATGTCCAAGCCATGTTATATCGACAGGTATCTTGACGATTTGTTTCAGATTCAAGCCTTCTTACCATTTCTAATGGCGAAGCAAAATCATTTGCAAAGTTGAATGACACAGAATCCAAAATGATGGTCCATGATTAGGTTCTTTGAAAAGACGAAAGACTTTCCATCTATATCGATAATGGTTGACATGATTTTGCTCGCAATGGAAGTACGCTTACCGAAACTGCACACACGGTTTTGATGAAACATGCCCACAACCTTCATCACCCGTGATGTACCAATGTTTGTTCATGGCATAAAAACTCAAGGTCTGAGGTGGTCTGTGGGGCCCCACCCAAAATTGGTATTTCCTCTCTTTTCTGAAACTACACATTCAATGTTGATGAAACTTGGCCACAACTTCATATTTGATGCCTAATGAAGGTGTATTGACTGAATAAAAATCTGAGCACATGAAGGGGGTTTCCAGGGGAGGGGGTTGTGAGGGTTGTGAGGGTTGTGAGGGTTGACCGCCCCCCAACCCCCCAAATACGAATTCGCTCTCTTCTCTGAAACTACACACACAATTTCAATGAAATTTGATCACAACCATCATCACTCATGATGTACAATAGTTTGTTCACCGCATTAAAAAATATCATGGTCTGTGGGGGGTTTGAGTAACTGTTGCTCCTGATCCAGGTGAGCTTCAGAACCCGTGGTCCTATTTTTGCTGGGGCCATGGGGGCGATCCACAAAATGTTGGACATATCAATTTTTAGACTCCGGTAGTAATTCTTGGGGAAAATGCCAGGGGTATGGAAAAGGCCTCTTTATATGGCATGTGCCATGTGGCAAAGTATAGAAAAGAAGTGACATTTTATAGCTTGTAGAAAATGCCAAAGTATAGAAAAGAAGGGACATTCAAAAAATCTCATGTGCATGCTGGTCTACCCTTATGTTCTGAGGAGGAACCAAGTAATGCTCCTGAAAAGTTCATATAAATGGCGCCAATTTCATTCATACAGCTGCATGAAGAAGTAAATGTATTTTATTTGCCAGATGTAGGGCGCCCCTTTATAGTCCACCTCTGCTTCCTTTAACTATCAATTATTCACCATGATAATAATGTTGATGAGCTCTCTTTTCATGCAGTTGTATAAATAAAGAAGAGTTGATATTTAATGTGGAATCTATAAATGTATAGTCTCCACTTTTTTGCAAATACATTTTAAAATCATTTTGTGCAGTTTGTGCCTTATCGTTTCCACATACAGATGAACAATTCCCTTTACCTGGACTTATTTATTCTGTGCAGGGCGTTTTGACTGCAAAGTGTCCTGAACTATCAAAGTCAAAGCAGCACCTTGAATCCCAACTCCATCAGCTGAAGCGGGAGGTTGAACAAACACAGGTATGAAGTACCAAGGAATGGACGTGATTGAAGGAAAGATAATTAGCATCTGGAAAAAATATTTGTTCTCCAATGGGTGACATCACCACAGCTCAAACTGCACAATCTCACTTACATCTCAGCCATCTCAGGCCACGTCTGGCCATCTACACACACTAGCCACCAACCAGCTGATCCAAAACAATTTCAATCCATGACCATTAATGTCACATTTATTTCTAAATCTAACTGACCAGACTTTTTTTTTGAAAGTTGTCTCCTTAAAATGCTTTCAAGTTATTGTTTAAATGCTTTTTTTGATACAAAAGTCAGCTCATGGAAGAGCAATAAACAGAGTGAAAAAAGGAAATGTATTGACGGTGGGGCAGTGGGGCAAAAGGTGGAATCCGAAAAGGTTAGGGAATTTATGAATGGGCAAAAAAGAAAAATAAGAAGATGTGAAGAACACATTAACCTGCAAGACGATTGGTTTAGGGAAGTGGGGAGTGGTGGTGAAAAGTGGTGAAATAGTGAAAGTGGTAAAATATTGCAGGTTTGGATTGTTCAGGATGGCGGGAGAGGGTAGTGGGATGCCAACATCTCGCCGTGGAGGGTAGAGCGGGATTGAACTTTTTCATGAAGATTGTTTCACAAGCCAGAGAAAAGAGTGGAGGTAGGCAGGTATCCTGTAATATTATTGCCCACCTCTGTGCAATTCCCTGGAAACAAACTCTGTCCATATCTGAACACGTGTTGGTGTTTTATTGTGATCAGGAAATCTGAAATTTTATTTTATTTCTTTCACTTTTAAAGATTTATACCTTTTCTGCCAAATTCTGTCCATTAAATGCGAACTAGTTAAAATCTCCCTCATCTCGGTTGGGTAAATGTTGAAATTTTCCATCAACCCATCAACTCACCCCAATAAGTGTTGTGGATAAGGGTCCTGTCCAATACATTATGTCCTTCTAAACGCACTCGTGCAATATGTCCTAATCCTTCTTCAGTCGTAATTCTTCGTTCTCTTTAGTTTTAACCTTCTTTCTGATGCTTTATTCTTGACTTTTAACTCTAATCACACAATGATTGATTTATTCCAGGATTCAGGCAAAGGGAGTGTGGACAGGATGGAGGAAAAGCGATTGGCGTTGTACCAATATGTGGATAAATCCGTGGATCTGATGAAGAGTCGGGTGATCAAAAGGCAAAATAAGAAGATTTTTCTCCTTCAGAAGCAGATGGACAAGGTGAAGGAGCAGTTGAACTCTCTCCATGAAACAAATTCCACATTGAAAGCAGCACTCCAGGATCATGAGACTATTCCTTTTTTACAGGTAGGCATTCTTCTTCACCTTTTACAAAAGTGGTAATGTTTAATTGTCAATATTTATTGAATTTAATTTTTTTTTAGAAGAGAAAAAAATTGACTAATCATAAACCTGCAGGACATGAGAGCCTATTGAACGCTCGGACTTGGGGTATTGCTCGGAGAGTGAATTAATGGTACATTGTACTTTAGGAAGGATAATAACACAACATGAATATACCATCAGATGTGGAGATGTTGTCCTTCACACAGACCCTGGAAGGTTCATTTATCACTCTTGTTTCGGGATTATAGTTCCACATTTACCACAGCAGTGATTGGTGAAAGTTGTCACGCTATTGGAGATTGCAAGAACAGTAAGTTACACGTATAATGCTTATATAGGGCTGCTGGTGTGAGGGAAGACCAAGAAAGAAGCATTAATAAGAATTTGAAAGGTAAGTGTTGAGCGAAGATTTATTGATTGGGGGTGGGGAAGATTTACATGTTCATGAAGGTGTGGGTTAAGTTTTCTTTTCGTGATTGTAAGAGTAACCACAACAAATATTCACAAACACGAAAGTTGAATTACGATGACGCCTGTTCTGCCAGGTCAGTGCTAGGTAGTCTTCCTTTGGTCGTCGCCCTTCATGGATGAAGGCGACATAATGAAGGCACCGATGACATCATCATTAACATATATTATTCCCCATGGGGAGTACTTGACAATGAGCCATATTTCAATTTTTTTCCATGGAGTGGTTTCGGAGATATAGAGGTGCAACTTTTTTCCAAGGTGGCGTCCATGCCACGTGACCTATGACGTCATAATTAACAGCAAAAAAATCAACAGGCAGAGGCGCTCCTACAGGTAAAAGTTCACGTCAATCGGACCAACAGTTGCCAAGAAAATGAATTTTTAAATGCAGACATGGCACACGTACGGCACATGGCACACATATGGCACACGTACGCACCTGAATGCTTAACCCCACTTTTCACTTCGCGAGCGCAGGTTAATTAGATATTTCTGTGTTGTACACCACTCCTTTCCTATGCCATCTCCTGGCGCTGCATGACATCATTGCCGGACCCCCTTCGGTGCCCGGCAATGGCGCACACTTTAAGGGAGACATCGGTTTTCACTCCGGTTTCTTGCTTTCTTGCTTTGTTTTCTTGGTTGTCCGAGCGATATCTCTGAGGTCCTTTGAGCTAGGAAGCTGAAATTTGGACACGACAGTGACCAAGTGATGGGCTACAAAGGATATTTTTGATTTATTAAACAATTCATCGATTAATTATTTAATTTGTCCGATTAATGACTTGAATACTTATTTTTTTTAAAGTTATACATTCGGATAAAACGGTGGTGGTTTAGGTATTCTATTAGCCAATTTATTAATTATTTAAATATTTTATGATTATTGTTTATTTATTTTCATTATTAATCATTTATATATTTGCTTTCTCATCTTTGCACCTTTTGAGCTCACAAGCTGATATTTTGACACGACAGTGACCAAGTGATGTGGCTAAAAAGGATATTTTTGATTTAATGATTTTTTGAATTGATTTTAAAAAATTTACAGCTTCGGATCAAGCACTGGTGGATTACTTATGCTATTAGCCAATTGATTAAGATAATATTGTATGAATAGTCTTTATTGATTTTAGATACGCAATTAATCAATCAGTTATTGTACACCTCTCCCTCCCAATATAGTCTCTCTGAGCTGCACGGCGGTATTGCCATGCGCCGGAGGTGCCCCGGCAATGCCGCGCTGGAGGATATATATTTATTTGGAATGGGGGCGGTGTACTTTGAATGTATCTGTACTTGTTGTGTTGTTATCTTCAAGGGGGTACATTATACAGCCTGTAAAATGAAAAATAATTTAACGATTACATTTGCACATTCAACAGTGTGCATTATTTACATTTATGAAGAGGGCATTCATTAACGAAGAAGTCTTGAGGTAATTCACTGTTTTCTTCCTTTTCAGGGTTATAAGGATGTCATAAAAAGGTAAGACTGTGATGGTGTCCATCACATTGTTTGACACATCATCATGCTTTTTTCCCTATCTCTGTTCCTTCTTCAGAACCATCATCCATTTTCATTCATCTCCAGATATATTTTATTTTCTACTTCTTCCAAAAATATGTAATTCCCAAAAATGTCGCAACTCGTTCTCATTTGATGATCCTTGTTATATAATGTAACCTGAATCCATATTATATGAGAGAACATGAAGAAAATAAAAGTTTATCAAGTCCATTCGTTTTACCCATTCTCCTTTTCATATATTCGCTGAATTATAGATTCTCATCGAAAGATTGGCGCAAATATAAATTCCATCTATCATTCTATTTCAACCACACTTTTATCGATATCTTGCATATTTGAGGCTTTTATAATATCATTTTACAAACCTTTTTCTCCTCCAATGACCCCCTGACCTTCCTGAAGTTTTTCCTTT
>NC_136261.1:376914574-377125118 GCF_964187855.1 Myxine glutinosa | reverse complement strand
GCACTCAAACTCTCCTCCTCACTCTCACTCTCACACTCTCTCCCTTGCTCTCAGACTCTCTCCCTCGTTATCACATTCTCTCCTTCCCTCGCTCTCACTCTCTCCCTCGCTCTCACTTTCACACTCTCTCCCTCGTTATCACATTCTCTTCTTCCCTCGCTCTCACTCTCACACTCTCCCCTTACTCTCACAATCTCTCCCTTGCTCTCACATTTTCTTCTTCCCTCGCTCTCAAACTCTATCCCTCTCTCTCACACTCTCTCCTTCCCTCGCTCTCACTCTATCCCTCTCTCTCACACTCTCTCCCTTGCTCTCACACTCTCTCCTTCCCTCGCTCTCACTCTATCCCTCTCTCTCACACTCTCTCCCTTGCTCTCACACTCTCTCCTTCCCTTGCTCTCGCTCTCACACTCTCCCATGCTCTCACACTCTCTCCTTCCCTCGCTCTCACTCTCACACTCTCCCTTGCTCTCACACTCTCTCATTCCTTCGCTCTCATTCTCTATCCCTCACTCTCACACTCTCTCCTTCCCTCGCTCTCACTCTATCCCTCTCTCTCACACTCTCTCCCTTGCTCTCACACTCTCTCCTTCCCTCGCTCTCACTCTATCCCTCTCTCTCACACTCTCTCCCTTGCTCTCACACTGTCTCCTTCCCTTGCTCTCACTCTATCCCCTCTCTCACACTCTCTCCTTCCCTCGATCTCACACTCTCTCCTTCCCTCGCTCTCTCTCTTTCCCTCGCTCTCTCTCTCTCACTCTCTCCCTTGCTCTCACTCTCACACTCTCTCCCTTGCTCTCACTCTCACACTCTCTCCCTTGCTCTCACACTCTCTCCCTTGCTCTCACACTCTCTCCCTTGCTCTCACACTCTCTCCTATGCTCACACTCTCTCCCACGCTCTCACACTCTCTCCTTCCCTCACTCTCACACTCTCCCTTGCTCTCACAATCTCTCCTTCCCTCGCTCTCACTCTCACACTCTCTCCCTTGCTCTCACACTCTCTCCCTCGCTCTCACACTCTCTCCTTCCCTCGCTCTCACTCTCTCAGCCTTGCTGTCACACTCTCTTCTTACCTCACTCTCACACTCTCTCCCTTGCTCTCACACTCTCTCCTTCCCTCGCTCTCACTCTCTATCCCGAACTCTCCCTCGCTCTCACACCCTCTCTCCTTCCCTCACACTCTCTCTTTCCTTCCCTCACACTCGCTCTTTCCTTCCCTCACACTCTCTTTCCTTCCCTCACACTCTCTCCTTCGATCACACTCTCTCTCCTTCCCACACACACTCTCTCCCTCGCTCTCACACTCTCTCCTTCCCTCACACTCTCTCTCCTTCCCACACACTCTCTCTCCCTCGCTCTCACACTCTCTCTCCTTCCCTCACACAATCTCTCCTTCACTCACACTCTTTCTCCGTCCCACACACTCTCTCTCCCTCGCTCTCACACTCTCTCTCTTTCCCTCACACTCTCTCTTTCCTTCCCTCACACTCTCTTTCCTTTCCTCACACTCTCTCTCCTTCACTCACACTCTCTCTCCCTCGCTCTCACATTCTCTTTCCTTCCCTCACACTCTTTCTCCTTTACTCACACTCTTTGTCCTTCCCACACACTCTCTCTCCCTCGCTCTCACACTCTCTCTCCTTCACTCACACTCTTTCTCCTTCCCACACACTCTCTCTCCCTCGCTCTCACACTCTCCTTCCCTCACACTCTCTCTCCTTCCCTCACACTGGACAAGTGGAACCTCTCCCTAACCTGTTCCTGCAGAAACAGGGCAGGATGACACCTGCACACCACAGAGTATTCTGGTGTCTGAAGAGCCAGGGTTCCCAGATAGGGCTTCTGACATGTCTGAGGAGGAATCCTATGACATTGAGGAATTCCCCACATCGTGATTCCAACGTCTTACCATCGCAAATACTCAAGTTTCTGAACCAGACTTTTAGAAAAATATATATTTAAATAAAAGATCATTTTTCTGATCTACCTGGGTTTATTGAAACGGCAAGGTGTATTATTCGCCGACCCAGTGACCACAATTGCACGGAACCCCAATGCAGTAGGTTTAAAGGGGAACGGACATGAGTATAGACATCAAATGCTTAACATGAATTAATTGTAGCAACAAAAAAGATTAAGTTTGGCGCAAAAATTGTTGCTCGAGCATGCGTGAATCGTGAGATATCCGAGTTTTAAAATGCCAATAGCAGACGATTTCCCTCGCGTTGGCCAGCATCTCGTGATGACTATCATCATCATCGTGACGTCATCGGAGGAAGCTGATGTGACTTCGCAATAGTAAACAATGGCAGACACCGACAGACACAATGGCGATCGATTTTGATCTCGGGCGCTTCCAAAATACTGAATGGTATTCATTTTTATGTCTCTTTTTTAATTGAAAAAGTTTCTTTTTCTGGTCAATGGAATACATAACTAATATTTAATTAATGTTCGGTGCCGTGAGGCAAGAAATGGATAGAAACACAGAAACGAAATACGACTTTATTGACTTAGTGCAGCACTGCAGGTGTATCAGTTGTAATTGTGTCATTATAGCACTGTCTATAATGCAAGCAATCTCTGTGTGTCTGTCTGTGACCGCTGTTTCTCGACAACCACTGGTCCGATCTAAGTGAAACTTGCCAGGTATATTGCTGGGGACCCCCCTCTCCTCCTCCCCTCTCCTCCCCTCCCCCTCCCCCTCCCCCTGCCCCTCTTCTCCCTCACGTTTATACACGGAATGCCGGGTACTTCCCCCACCCCTCTCCTCCTCTCCCCCCCTCTCCTACCCCCCGTTCCCCTCCCCTCCTCTTCCCCTTCCCCTCCCCTCCCCCGCCCGGCAATGCCGGGTACTTCTGCTAGTAACTAATATTTAATTAATGTTCGGTGCCGTGAGGCAAGAAATGGATAGAAACACAGAAACGAAATACGACTTTATTGACTTAGTGCAGCACTGCAGGTGTATCAATTGTAATTGTGTCATAAAAGCACTCTCTATAATGCAAGCAATCTCTGTGTGTCTGTGTGTCTGTCTGTGTGTATGTCTGTGACCGCTGTTTCTCGACAACCACTGGTCCGATCTAAGTGAAACTTGCCAGGTATATTGCTGGGGACCCGAGGATGTGCCTTTTCAAGGTTTGCTATTAATCGGACAAGTGGTTACCAAGTTATGGCCATTTATTTCGCAAACACATACGTTTTGTACGTGAACGAAGGAACAGCGAAGGACGAGAGCGAAGACCGTAGGAACGATGAAAGTTTTAATTTTTCTTTGCACGTACGGTCAAGCGACAGCGAAGGAACCGCGTGTGTTTGTTGTTTCTGCCTCGCGGTTTGAAAATTGAATACTTGGCCATTAAAACTAATTTGCGATTAATCGTAACTGCTATATGCGAACTTCCGGACAGTGAGGCCTTATTTTTGGTACGTACGTCAACGTACATATGTCCACGTACTTACCTCCCCGCACGTACGGGCACACACTAGCAGCAGCCACACAACGACTGGGCATGATTCCAACTGATCGTAACGAAAACAAAGCGATGTTCTGATCGTCACGAAGCCAACAAGGCTTTAAGAACGAAAACCTGGGTTACTTCGCAAACGTCATTTCCGGTTTGCGGTTTTGACAAAACTGATTTTGCTTGTTCGGCGATATTTTGACGAATTCTAATAAAACCGCAAAGATATTTGTGAAATGAACTCAATAGAAGTGTTTAAGATATGTTTATGTTTCGAAATCTGCAAAGTTGCTTTGGTCGTGTCCGTTCTCCTTTAAGGAACACATTGTTGAGGCAAAAAACGAGGTAAAAGGATGATACGCATATTTCCCTTTCCTTTCCTCTTTTACATCTCCTTGACAATTCTTGGTAGCCTCAATATAAATGGTGGTGCGAACCAGTCTAGGTTCTCCAAGTGGTCAACCTTGTAAGGCAACGGAAACTAGATGTGGCTTTCTGACAAGAAACCCACTCTACTCCATCGTCTCATGCTACCTGGAATCGAATGATGAAAAAGGCCGGCTACTTTAGCGATTAAACCTCTCGTACAGCAGGAGTTGCCTTTCTAATTAATCCCCATTTTTGCCCGCTCCAACTCTCATTTCAGGAAATAATCCCAGGTCACTTCGCTTCACTGGATTTTGTTGATGGAGACTTCAATTTTACTTCAATAAATGTCTACGCCCTTTCAAAGTCTACTCCCAATAGTGAACTCTCAAACCTATCTCCTTCTTCCAAATCCTGGTGGCGTCTGGTCAAATCTGTTTCTGGTGTTTGTTCCACCCTCCATCCCCTCCCTCACCTCAAACGGCTACACAGCTGACTCCGCACGTGAAAAAGCTGAATACCTCAACTCTGTGTTTGCCTCAAAATCTTGTGTTTCAAACCCATCTCTCTCTGTACCCACCATACCCAGTCATACCCAGCTGCTCCTGGACTCTGTGTCCTTTCCTCCTGACAAGGTGGAGAAGTTTCTGTCAACTCTTGACTCTGATTCTGCAACTGGACCTGACGGCATCAGCCCACAGGTCCTAAAATCCTGCTCTGCCGCTCTATCTCACCCTCTCTCTGTTCTCTTCGCCCTCTTTTTTGCTCAAGGTCATCTGCCAGCATCTTGGAAATCAGCAAACATTACCGCTTTACACAAAAAAGGTGCAAAAACAGATCCTTGCAACTACAGATCAACCAGCCTTCTCCCAATCATCAGCAAAGTCATGCAATACATCATTGTTTCGGATATCAAATCTTGCCTCTTCTCCAATGGCTTGATCTCCGATCAATAATTTGGATTCAGACCAGGTCATTCTACTCTGGGCATGCTGCTACTGCTGTCTCAACAATGGATGGAGGTCCTCAATGTCAAACAGGAAATTAGAGCTGTCTCCCTTGAGTATATCACGTGCCTTCAATACGGTCTGGCACCCCGCTCTGCTCACCAAACTCTCCTCCTATGATATCCATGGAAATCTGCACGCATGGCTTACGGACTTCCTCTCTGGTCGAAGTCAACGTGTGGCCCGAAATGGCCCATTGGGAGTACTTGACAATGTGCCAAGTTTCAAAATTTTCCATTCAGTAGTTTCCGAGAAATATTTTTTAATTATTTGCGTTTAATCCAAGATGGCTACCATACCACGTGACCTATGACATCACAATTATCATATAAACATTCTGCATGGGTGTCACTTCTATCCTGAAAGTTTCGTCTTAATCGGACATATGGTTGCTAGGATAAACGAGGTCTAGCCCGTATGGACGGACGGAAGGACGGATGGACAACCCGAAAACATAATCCTTCCTGCCACCTTCGGGGGCAGAGGCATAAAAAGCAAATGAAGGCAACATCCCTCAACATAAATGGAGGCCGCAGCTGTATGCGGTCTCTCGAGGTGTTACAACTATTTCAGAAAGAAAAGATTGATATTTTCAGGTTACAAAACACATACACCCACCAATCTTGTGAAGACGAGTGGCGCAGAATGTTGGAAGGGTGCCTCTTTTTCTCCAGTGCCGTTGAAGAAGCTAAAGCGGGGGTGGCAATAATCTTGCATCCTCGCCTTCAACCACCTGAGAATCACCTCAGAGAGATTTGTAAGGGTTTCTTCATCGCTGTGGATTTTATCAGCAGAAATCAAAAGGTTAGCATTATTAATTTGTATTGCCCCAGTCACAGTGCTGAAAGGGCTCTATTTCTTCCAAAATTAGCGGATTATTTAAGCACTGTTGATTTGACGAGTTTAATTTGTATGGGGGGAGACTATAACTGCACACTGAACCCTCGACTGGACAGGAACACTCATGAGCCACATCCACCCAGTGCAAGGTTGGCGCAACTTGTGAAAAAATACAAACTTGGAGATGTATGGCGATTACAAAATTCAAACACCCGTCAATATACATAGGTGTGCTGTGCAAAAAAACAGTTAACTATGGGCCGACTGGACAGATTGTACGTGAACCAAGGAATGGTGAATCTGGTTGGGAGAACATGTGTATGTCCTTCTGGCTTTTCTGATCACCATATGATTGTAATGGAATATGAAGTGACCAATATCAGCAGATGATGGAAAAAAGACTCTTCTGGTCGAACTGGTCAAAGAGCGTGTGGCTGGAGCAAGGATTCACCTGCGGATGAGCAGAATAAAACTCGAGACTCCAAACAAAGATTTCTTCAAAATTCAGATGGCCGCCAACAGTTATCGGCAGATTCAGAGTATACGCTCGTCCGATGGTGTACTGACTTGCCAGAGTGACATTGAATACTCAATGCAAGAGTTTTACTCAAACTTGTTTTCGCCAAGAACTGTGGCTAAAACGACAGCAAATGAGATGATTGAACTTCTCCCATCTCTTTCTGAAGAGCAGCAACGTCAACTGGAATGTGACATTTCTCTTGAGGAGCTCACTGCAGCATTAAAACAACTCAAAGATGGCAAGGCCTCTGGACTTGACAGACATCCTGCTGAATTCTCCAAAGTTTTTTTGAATTTTCTGGGTCCTGCTCTAATTGAGACTTTTCATGAGACCTAGATCAGGGGCAATTGCCCCTTATCTACAGGAGAGCTGTCTTATGTCTTCTTGCAAACAAAAGGGGATTTGCAGCAGATTACAAACTGGCGGCCTGTGTCATTGCTAAATACTGACTACAAGATTGTGTCAAAAGTGCTTGCAATGTGTCTTAAGAAGGTCATCTCTTCCTTAGTTGGAAATGACTAAACGTATTGCATACCTGAACGATCCATTTATGACAGTGTTGTTTTTGGTTGTAGATTTGATTACTATTGGTCAAACTGCATCTCATGGTTTTGGGTTACTACTCATGGTTTGGGTTTTGGGTTTTGGGTTAGGAGAAAGCCTTTGACAGTGTGGATCACTCATTTTTGTTTGCAGTTCTTACTCGAGCAGGATTTGGAGAAAATTCATTTCTTGCATAAAACATTTTATATAACAACGTATCATGGCTGCTAAAAGTAAATAACAGTCTGTTTCATCCTTTACCCTTTCAGTGTGGCATCCGTCAGGGCTGTCCACTGTCAGACATGTTATACACACTGTCCATCGGACCTTTACTGGCTCTCCTTCGTACCACCTTATCTGGGTTGTCCTTGTCAAACAATTCCAAAGTTGTTACGTCAGTGTATGCGACGACTTGTGTGTTGTGGTTAAAAACCAGTAAGATGTTTTTTGAGCTATTCCGTTGTTTTGCCAAATTTGAAGTTGCTTCATCAGCAAGAGTAAACTGGAACAAGAGCTTAACTCTTTCTCTGTGTCCAGATACCCTTTCCTCATCACTGTCTTCACACGCGGTTCCCCCAACTCTTCCAGGAGGAATGTTATGGAAAATGTATGGGTTTAAATACTGTCCTGTCCATAGCTTTTTTTTTGTTTGTTTTTTTGTATACAAGATCGAGGCTCGTGAAAGAGCGAACATTAATCACACAGAAAGACAAACAGCCACATAAAACAAATAACATCGGGAGCGGTAGACAAGATGGGGAGAGAGGGGGAAGGACACAAACACAACATTTGAGAGCAGGGACCGAGAGACATGGAGACATCGAGAGATCTGTGGGAGGGAGAGGGCTTTGGGGAGGAGGCATGGGAAGGGGGGGGGGTGTGGGAGAGGTATAAAACATATGGACACTGCCAGGACTTCCAGGAAAGAAGTTGGAATTTCAAACAAGGTGGATCTGGGGTGAATTAGTGGGGGTAGAAAAGATCAAGGTTTTGGATGGGGGAAGATAAGAGATGGTGGTGAACAGCTGTTTTAAAGACCTGGAGGGAGGAGTGGGATTGAAGGGAGTGTGGGAGTTTGTTCCAGAGGCGGGAGAAAAGAGGAATGAAAGAGTGAAGGTGAGCAGAGAGCCGAGATTTCGGCAGTTTAACCATCAGAGGGTTGCTGGCAGATCTTGTGCGACCTGTAGGAATATAGACCTAGTAAAGGAATAGGAATAAGGAATATAGGAATATAGTAGAGCAAGAACAAGAGCTTGTTCCTATATTCTTGTAGAATTGGGCCATGAAGGCTTGCATTTGGACCACGCCCATTGGTTCCGCGGCCGTGGCCCCCTCAACCACGTGCGCGAGAGCGCAATTTTGTGCGCCTGATACCCCCTCAACCACATTGCCAATGTTCTCCTCCTCCTCTCCTCCACATACATTTCCCCAAGGTCCTGGGTCGATTCTACCCCGTCTATCTCTCCCACCGACACCCCGTCGCCTTGACCAGCCATGGCGCGATTTCAAAATTCGTGTTTTGAAGGCCCAATAACGGCCCAATAACGGCATCAGCCCACGGGTCCTAAAATCCTGTTCTTCCGCTCTTTCACTCCCTCTCTCTGTTCTCTTCACCCTCTCTTTTGCTCAAGGTCATCTTCCATCTGCTTGGAAATCTGCCAACATCACCGCTTTGCACAAACAAGGTGCAAAAACAGATCCCAGCAACTACAGACCAATCAGCCTTCTCCCAATTATCAGCAAAGTCATGGAATCCATCATTGCTTCAGATATGAAATCTTTCCTCTTCTCCAATGGCTTGATCTCTGATCGCTCTGATCTGATCGCTCTGATCTTCGCTCTGCGATTCTGCGACTGCGATTCTGCGATTCTGCGACTGCGATTCTGCGACTCTGCGAAATTGCGCTCTGATCATCAATTTGGTTTCAGACCTGGACACTCTACTCTGGTCATGCTGCTTCTGCTTTCTCAACAATGGATGGAGGTCCTCAATGCCAAACAGGAAATTAGAGCAGTCTCCCTTGACATATCACGTGCCTTCGATACGGTCTGGCACCCCGCTCTGCTCACCAAACTCTCCTCTTTTGGTATCCATGGAAATCTCCACGCATGGCTGGCGGACTTCCTCTCTAGTCGTAGTCAACGTGTGGCCCTGAATGGGTTTCTCTCATCTCCTCTTCCTGTTCAGGCTGGAGTTCCACAAGGCAGTGTTCTAGGCCCTGTCCTTTTTCTGGTCTTCATCAATGATCTCTCTGACTCTCTTGAAAATCCTCTGTATCTCTTTGCTGATGACTCTACTCTCTGTCGCTCCATTCTTCATCCCTCAGATCGGCAGTCTGCTGCCTCCTCACTCTCTGCAGACCTGGACAAAATCACAGACTGGGCAAACAAGTGGAACATGTCTTTCAATCCTGACAAATCTCACACTCTTACGATGTCTCTCCGAAAAGACCGACTGGACAACCCTCCCATCCACTTTCTGAATAATCCTCTCCAAGAAGTTCTGTCACTCAAGCTTTTGGGTCTCACTATCTGCCATGATCTTTCCTGGGAAAACCACATTTCAAATCTGGCCTCCAAAGCCAGTCGCCGACTGGGCATCCTCCGTCGTGCGAAGTCCTTCCTTGGCACACCTGAGCTCCTCACCACATACAAGGCTTTCATCCGCAGCTCAATGGAATACTGCTCTCCCCTCTGGGCTGGTGCTCCTGCCTCACACCTAGCTCGTCTTCACGCTGTTGAAACCAAAGCATTCAGAATCATTGGAATCTCCCGCGATGAAGCTAACTCCAAGGGCCTCTCACTCACTCACCGCAGGCACGTTGGTGGTCTTTCCATCTTCTACCGACTCCTCTCTGGCCTTGCCCCCCCAGCTCTCTCTGGGCTCTGTCCCGCAAATATTCCTACAGGTCGCACAAGATCTGCCTGCAACCCTCTTATGGTCAAACTGCCAAAATCAAGACTCTCTGCTCACCTTCACTCCTTCATTCCTCTTTTCTCCCGCCTCTGGAACAAACTCCCTCACTCTCTTCAATCCCACTCCACCCTCCAGGTCTTTAAAACAGCTGTTCACCACCATCTCTTATCTTCCCCCATCCAAAACCTTGATCTTTTCTACCCCCGCTAATTTCACCCCAATTCCACTTTTTTGAAATACCAACTTCTGTCCTGGAAGTCATTGGTGTCCTTGTGTTTTATACTTCTCCCTCCACCCCCCCCCCTTCCCATGCCTCCTCCCCCCAAGCCCTCTCCCTTCCACACATCTCCCTGCTCTCAAATGTTGTGTTTGTGTGCTTCACCTTCTCTCCCCATCTTGTTTTCCGCTTCCGCTTTTTATATATTTTGTTTGTCTGGTTGATTTGTTTGTGAAGTAAATGTTAGCTCTTTCACGAGCCTCGATTCAGTATACAAAAAAAAAAAAAAATATATATATATATATATAGAAATATAGCTAGTAAAGACCAGCCTTGGATGAATAGCCGAGACAGTTTTACTCTGAGGCGACCAGCCGAATATATAGCAGTTATATTTGACGTGCGCGAGAGGAAAGAGATGTGAGGTATTTATCTCACGAAACACATGGGTTTATTCTGAAACCACAAACAAGTAAACACGACAAGGAAATTCAAAAAATAAATTTTAATGAAAATATATCAAGAAATAAAATGAAGGCCGAGGTAAAACTAAATCCTATTATGCGGTCTCACACAGTCTCAAAAACACACAAGTTAAAGATAAAATCAAAATATAACCCCTTCAGCCGACACTTAACTTGGCGTCGCAACGAGTACTTTTTGGAGCTTGGCGGCTGTTGAAACTGGGGTAGCCAGTCGTGCGGGAAGTGATCCAAAATGGTGGCATCTAATGCCACATGTCGAAGGCACTACAAGCGTGAGGCGAGCAAATTAGACAGCCTCCTTTCGATTCTCTCCCGTCAAGTGCAATGCAGCCTTCAGCTTCCAAGACCCCAGCAGTTGTCCAAAACCTTGTGAAAAACACTGCCAACGCAGCAAAGAGCACCTCGCTTCCCAAAACACGCCCAACACAGTCAGCACACAATCATCCATGATCAGAACAAAATCGTCCCTTCTTCTCCGAGCAAGAACCAGCCAAGAGAAAGCGACGCACTCTTCTTCCTCCTCTTGAGACCCAATCACCCAACGTCCCTCCCACTTCGCCCTGCCCACAACCTCTCGGCTAATCATGCCCCTCAGGGGCGTGGCCTGTTTCCTACGGTGCTTTCGAGGTGGGGCTTAGTCCGATCGGCAATGTTCGGGTTCTGTCGGCATGCATTGGAAGGTTGTTGTCATTAAAAGTAGGTTTTTCATGGCCAGCCTTGCAAATGTAAAACGTAAAAGAAAAGTCAGATAAAGAAATCACACTGGGGAAAACTAACCTTAATCCCTAACTAATTATCACTGCTTCACCCCTCGTGTGAGGACACATAAACAATCTTAAGCTACAGTTTCCCTCCTTAAATACATCGAGTTTTCTCCAACGCGTCCACAGTCCACGCTGTAATTATACAATCCTACCTTTACTATGGGATTCCATCATCTACCCCCACAAACGTAACAATACTTGGGCATCCATTTGGGAACTTCAAGCTATATGCAGAAGAACTGGGATGGTTTCTGAGATAACATGAAGCAGAAACGATTAAAATGGAAAGGAATGCTCCATGTCTTGTTACATAAGGCATGGGTAACCATGATAAACATCCTGGAGCTACCAATCGTATGGCATAAGGCCATCGCACTCCAGCATCCTCAAGCTCTGATCACCCGCATTCAAAAGGATCTAATTGATTTTTTTCTGGGGAGGCCACCACTGGCTTAAGCGTTTATTTAGAGTTCTGGAAAAGTTTGGTCTCGGAAGTGTTTTTGTTGCTTACATTAAATGTTATGTGTTACGTGGTCTTCCCGGTGACTACCTGGTCTCGGTGACCCCCGGACCGTGAGAGGAACCCCGCCAGAAAGATCTATGATTTATACGCTTTCGTAACGCAATCAATATGAATTCCAGGCAATAAGAAACCCCACACCAAGGATCCGGAGTAATCAATAATATATTCCCCAAGCAATATACAACCATCAACAATCAATCCAATATTACTAAGATGGCCATCTTATATATTCCCCACTCACGACCCCTTTTGGTCACTGTCCCTCACAATGTCTCTGGGCCCCTCCAGACCAAGGTGTAGGTTGGCTTCTCCGCACACGGGCGGTTGAACGAACCTCTGGCTGACGTGCTCCCAAATGTGCACGTCACGTACCGGGAACAACGGCTGCAGCGCACACCTCCTTGCCAAGCAAAGCGGGTAAAGCAACGCGCGGCTTGCCCAGCGCACGAGGCCCAAGGTGCGACCCGTACGCGTCCTTGTAGACGGTGAGGCGAACTGTGCCGGACGCTTGGTTCCGTGCACGAACCCACGGCAACTTGACGTGTAAAGAGGTAATTACCCCGCGCAGGTAACTCCTTTCGCCAGATGGGCTTTCACACGCAGCATCCCCCACGCTGCTCAATATCGATACCGCTCGCGTCGGAGCTCGGCGAGGAAGAGGAAGAAGATCGCCGCTTCTGCCGGACCTCGTGTCTTTTCTTCTTCCGTTTCTGGTCTCCTTTTCCCCAGAAGGGCTCCTGACCCTTTAATCACAACAACCTTTAATCAACGACACATTAATAAGCAAAGACCTGAATAGTAATTCACATCAATTCACATAAATCCATAACACTCCCCCCCTTCAAGAAAGAAAGTTTGAACCCAGCGAAAACTTTCTTTGCCGGCCAACTTGGATAAACAAACCAGATAACTCACCCTCCCCCCCCCCCCCCCAAATCATCAGTTCCCCCCCGGGCACAGTTATCACTTAAAAATAAAGCAACAAAATTTCACACAATCCCCTAGATTAATTCCCTCTGGACCAAGCGTCAACCATTTCTAGTTTCTCTTGAATGACGGTTAAGAGGTGGTGACCAAAGCCCCCAAATTTAAACCTCTCGATAGCACTTTTTTGGGAGGCCCAGCTGAGTATTCCCTACATGGACGCCTTAAGGAATGTGGAGTTCACGGTTAGTCCGGGGAGGAAAGTTCATTACATGGACGCCTTTAAGAACGTGGAGTTCACGGTTAGTCCGTGCAGGAAAGTTCACTACCTGGACGCCTTTAAGAACGTGGCGTTCACGGTTAGTCTGTGTAGGAGCCCCGGCTCGGCGGCTCCCCCGTATATAGTGCTTCAACTTCTCCAGACTCCTAACAGTTACGGTGGGACCCCTGGTCCCAGCCGTTACCTGACTGGCGGTCTCCTTCTCGGCCAGTGCTCTGACGTTCATTCTTTCGGGAGGTGCCGTAACTCTGGGAGCCTCCATAGTAATATCGGCTGCTGCCAACCCCAAAACTACTGCCAAGTTGTCCTCTTCTGTAGACCTCTCGACGCCTACGAAATGCCTTCCCTACTGTTATGGTCCGACCCTCCATATCCTTACCATTCCAATTCTTCTCTGCCTCTCTGGCGTCTCTTGTGCTTGCAAACGTGACAAAGCCGAACCATCTTGACCGTTGCGTTTCCCTGTCTTTTACCACCCGCACTTCCACCAGCGGCCCATATCTGTTGAAGACAGAGGTCAGAACTTCTTCCTCTGTGTTGAAGTTCAGTCCCCCTACAAATAACTTGGAACTTTTGTCGCCATCCCGAGCGGGGGTGGTGTTATTTCCCCTGCGGGGCTCTTTACCCACCCTCGGGTTACCATAAATTTGCCCCCCGGCCAAATCATTCCCGATAATCACAGATACTCCCTCTACAGGAAGTGTGGCTTGTAAACCGACGGTGACCGGTCCTGACACCAAATCGGATTCCAAATGGATGACATGAAGTGGGGCACTAACACAGCCACCGATCCCTTGTAACCGAACACTATCACCAGTTGCGGTACTCTTTGACAATGGCAAAATGCCTTCAAGCATTAAGGATTGATGGGCTCCTGTGTCCCTCAAAACCCTAACCGGTCTTGGGTTAGTCAAGTCTCCCTGGAGTGAGACCAACCCCTCATAAATAAATGGTTGGTAACTCTTCTGTGGGCGATTTCTTACGCTTGCCATCGCATTCGGAGTGGTAATAGTCAGACTCCGCTCTGGGTCTTCCCTTTTCATGAGGTAACAACTGGACATCAGGTGTCCAGGTTTCTTGCAAAAAGCGCAAGTAGGCCCGGAGGAAAAACTCGTGGTCTGCCTCGGGCCCCCCGAAAAATAAGTTTGTCTTGGGCCCGTAGCCCTCTGATTTCGAACAGGTGGGGTATCCGCGTTGTCCCCATAATCCTCTCGAGGCCGCCGCCATGTATTGTCGTTCTCCGCACCGGGTGTTCCATAACTCCCCTGCTGAAGTCTAGGCGAGGAGCTAGGTGTGTGGACCCCTATCCGGTGTGTTAAGGCATAATCATCTGCCATGGTGGCTGCGTCCCACAACTTTGGTACTTTCTTTTCCTGCAGGTACACTTTGATGTCCTCGTGGACACACTGTTGAAATTCCTCCACCAGCATCAGGTCACGCAATGCTTCGAAGTCGTTCCCGACTCCTTTCGACTCACACCACCGATCAAACATGTTTTCCTTCACTCTGGCAAACTCCACATGGGTTTCACTCTCCCTCTTCCTGGCATTCCTGAATTTTTGCCGGTAAGCTTCCGGAACCAACTCATAGGCTTTGAGGATGTGCTTCTTCAATACCTCATAATCTGCACATTGGTCCATTGGTAGCGCCGAATAAATATCTTGAGCTTTACCCACCAGCACACTTTGCACTAGTATGGTCCAGGCCTCCTCCGGCCAGTTTAACTGTCAAGCCACTTTCTCAAAGTGTGGAAAAAATTTAGCGACTTCCTTTTCACTGAAGGGTGGAACCAGCCTCACATGTCTGCCCACATCCCAGGTGTTCTGGCTAGGTGTCGACCCCGTCAGCAAGAGTGGTACCTCTCCCCGTTCTCTCATTAAATCCAGCTCCTTGAATTTAATTTCTTGCTGAAGCGCCAGATCACGTTCCTTCAACTCCCTTTCGGCTTTTCTCTCCTCTGCTTCGAGTTCCCTGGCAGCTCTCCTCTCCTCTGCTTTTCTCCCTTCTAACCTTTCCTGGAGTTCTCGTTCCACTCTCCTTTCCTCTGCTTGTTTCTCTTCTCTCCTCTCTTCTGCTTTCCTTTCTTCTTCTTTTAACCTTTCCTGGAGTTCTCGTTCCACTCTCCTTTCCTCTGCTTGTTTCTCTTCTCTCCTCTCTTCTGCTTTCCTTTCTTCTTCTGCTCTTTCCTTTTCTGCTTTCCTTTCTTCTTCTGCTCTTTCCTTTTCTGCTTTCCTTTCTTCTTCTTTTATCCGTTCCTGGCTCCGTAATTGCAACTCCAGTTTCCGGAGCTCAACGTCTTCTGGTTCTTCGGGTAGCCACTGCCAGGCTAACTCGTCCCATGTTCCTAATCCCACCAAAGATTGTATCACCGTGGTCTGCAACTCTGCCTTCCTCAAATTAGTTCGGACCTCCAAGTTAAAATGTTTGGCCAATTTTAAGAGGTCCGCTTTTAGTAACGCTCGGAACTGTGCCTCACTAGGGGTTACCGCAAAGTTCTGTGCCACAAACGCCATGGTGACTACTGGTAACACCTGTTAACCTTCACCCCAGAAATTTCCAACAAAGAAAAGCAACAGTATTACTATTATTGCTATTGTTGTTTTTTTGTTGTTGTTGTTGTTGTTGTTGTTTTGTCGACAGAGCAAAACAATTTTAGGAACGTTGGAAAAGTTCCCACTCTTGGGAATTCTTTCCCGGACTAAAATTTAGCAAATTTTATAGATCCCGGACGTAGACCCAATTGCGAATCCGCAAATTGTAATTTGGACGAGCCCCCAATTTCTGTTACGTGGTCCTCCCGGTGACTACCTGGTCTCGGTGACCCCCGGACCGTGAGAGGAACTCCGCCAGAAAGATCTATGATTTATACGCTTTCGTAACGCAATCAATATGAATTCCAGCCAATAAGAAACCCCACACCAAGGATCCGGAGTAATCAATAATATATTCCCCAAGCAATATACAACCATCAACAATCAATCCAATATTACTAAGATGGCCATCTTATATATTCCCCACTCACGACCCCTTTTGGTCACTGTCCCTCACAATGTCTCTGGGCCCCTCCAGACCAAGGTGTAGGTCGGCTTCTCCGCACACGGGCGGTTGAACGAACCTCTGGCTGACATGCTCCCAAACGTGCACGTCACGTACCGGGAACAATGGCTGCAGCGCACACCTCCTTGCCAAGCAAAGCGGGTAAAGCAACGCGCGGCTTGCCCAGCGCACGAGGCCCAAGGTGCGACCCGTACGCGTCCTTGTAGACGGTGAGGCGAACTGTGCCGGACGCTTGGTTCCGTGCACGAACCCACGGCAACTTGACGTGTAAAGAGGTAATTACCCCGCGCAGGTAACTCCTTTCGCCAGACGGGCTTTCACACGCAGCGTCCCCCACGCTGCTCAATATCGATACCGCTCGCGTCGGAGCTCGGCGAGGAAGAGGAAGAAGATCGCCGCTTCTGCCGGACCTCGTGTCTTTTCTTCTTCCGTTTCCGATCTCCTTTTCCCCAGAAGGGCTCCTGGCCCTTTAATCACAACAACCTTTAATCGACTACACATTAATAAGCAAAGACCTGAATAGTAATTCACATCAATTCACATAAATCCGTAACATATGCAATCAACTTTATTCATTATTTAAAGTCAATAATGAACTGATACTTTCAGAGGGGGATTCGTCAGGGCCGCTCTCTGTCTGGTATTTTACATGTCTTGAGTATTGAACCGCTGTCGATAGTGTTTCGGAAATTTATTGTGGGCTTAAAAGATTTGGCAGAGCATGAAATGAAAGTATCGGCCGATGCAGACGACGTTTGTGTTTTGGTGAAAAATGCCAAAGACGTTGTAGTCAGGTTCACTATGTCAATAAATTATATTTCGTTCAAAATCATCGTAGATTAGCAAACCTATACATTTTTGGAAAGGTTATAGCATAAGGAAACTAAAAATCAATGTTTACATTTGGAGAGATACCTGTATGGCGGCCATTTTGGATTTTCAAAGTGGCCACTGTAAAATACATATTTTGTTCTATTTCTGCCTCTAATTACCCTAAAAACTTTTTAAAATATACTAAACCTATATTTTCAGGGACAAGGAATCCAATGAAAGTATCAAATTAGTGCTATGGGGAATGGTAAGACACGAATCAAAGGTTTTGAATTGCAAAATACTGTCTTTATATTCGCGATAAGTTGCATAATCAAATACATGTTATCATTTTGTACAGGCAGTTAATAACATCAAAATGTGTCACAATAATTCACATCACCAAACATACACAGGCAGTCAGCAAAATCATATATACACATGCAGTCAGTATAACTTCACATCTACACAGGCAGTCAATGACAAAATATGCACAGGCAGTCAATGGCATCAAACATACACGATTACAGAATATGCCATTTAGAGTTCGTCATCACTGTCCTGTGTGTCGTATCCGACAATATAGTCCGCATCGTTTTCACAGTCCGTTCCACACAAGCAAAGGTCGGTCAAATTGATTGGCAAATCGAATTGGTCGAATGGTCGATCGAAATCGAATCAAATTGATCGAATTGGTCGAATGGTCGATCGAAGCGATTGGTCGAATTGGTCGAATGGAATTGGTCGATTGGTCGAATTGGTCGGAATTGGCAAATGTAAACATTGATTTTCAGATTTTACATGTAATAATAATAATAATAATAATAATAATAATAATAATAATTCATTTATTTTGTATAGCGCTTTTCAAGAAGCCCAAAGGCGCTTTGACAGAGTGGAAAACATAATGCATAACAATACATGAAAACAACAATTGCAAAAAGACAAGAATCAATAGGGAAATATTTAAAGCAAAAGGAGGGAGAAGGAGAAGAGATAGTCAGGGGTTAAATGCTGTGGGTTGAATGTTGAATGCAGTGTCATTTCCAAAAATGGATTGGTTTGCTAATCTACCATGATTTTGAACGAAAAAACATAGTGAACCTGACTATTGGTTTGGTTGAAGAGAACTTGGAGTTATTTAACAAAGCGACAACAGCTGTCGTAAATTGGTGCAAAAGCCAGGCCTTGTAGACGGGTCAGGCCAGTGGACCTTGCCTTCCCTTCCACTTAAGCTCAAATGGAGTTTTGAAGGTACTAAATACCTGGGAGTGTTTCTTGGAAATGAAAATGTGGAAAAGAAGAACTGGGAGTGGTTGTTGGATGCCTTTGAGCAAAGACTGATGAAGTGGAGAGGCTTGCGTGTTCAACTTTCATACAGGAAACGTGCTCAACAATCTTGTGGCTGGCATCCATTCTGTGGCATCGTTTCAAGGCGGTGCAACCCCCAGAAAGTTTGGTGAAAAACCTACAGAGGATTATAATTGACTTCCTTTGGAGCGGCAAACACTGGGTTCGTCCTGGACTGCTGAGTCTTCCCGTGGAAAAAGGAGGTAAAGGCCTTGTGGACTTGATCAGCAAGATTATGGCCTTTCGTATGACTGCGATTAATAACCCGTCGGACCGTGGAGTTATCTGTGGCCTCATGGCCTCAGGGTCCATAGTGGTGGTGAGTCCAAGTACGCACCTCGAGAACCTGGCGCGTGTGCCGATACCTTGGCTGTGCACACTGAAAAATCATCACAAGCTATCAAGTTTGGTCTCCAAACTTTACGAAGAGATCCATCTACTTGATACAGTTTACTAAACAGTACTTAAGGTTTCATTTAAATAACTAGGGCATGCCCGTACTATATCTATATCTAAAATTATATCCCCCCCCCCCCCCTCTATTTACATGAAATGGTTTGGTCCAAAGCGAACGGCTTGCGAGTACGGTGACAATCCCCCCCCCCCCCTCTATTTACATGAAATGGTTTGGTGCATTCGCAAAGCCAAAGCGAACGGCAGTTACGAATCGCAGTTACGATGAATCGCAAAGTAGTTTTAATTAGTTTTAAAACATAGTTTAACGCCAACATAGTTTGCCAACGTGAAATAAATGAATACGCTCTCAAATGTGCCGTCCGAGGCAGAGTCTGTTCGCCACGTTCGGCACACGTGATAACTCGCTGCTCTCTGATTGGTTGAATCGTTTTTTGGACATAGCTCGGTAACTACTTGTCCGATTAATATGAAACCTTGAAAAGGCACATCCTCGGGTCCCCAGCAATATACCTGGCAAGTTTAAAGTATATCGGACCCGTGGTTGTCGAGAAACAGCGGTCAAAGACAAACACACATACACACAGAGATTACTGGCATTATAGATAGACTAGGGCATGCCCGTACTATATCTATATCTAAAATTATATCCCCCCCTTCTATTTACATGAAATGGTTTGGTCCAAAGCGAACGGCTTGCGAGTACGGTGACAATCCCCCCCCTCTATTTACATGAAATGGTTTGGTCCATTCGCAAAGCCAAAGCGAACGGCAGTTACGAATCGCAGTTACGATGAATCGCAAAGTAGTTTTAATTAGTTTTAAAACATAGTTTAACGCCAACATAGTTTGCCAACGTGAAATAAATGAATACGCTCTCAAATGTGCCGTCCGAGGCAGAGTCTGTTCGGCACGTTCGGCACACATGATAGCTCGCTGCTCTCTGATTGGTTGAATCGTTTTTGGACATAGCTCGGTAACTACTTGTCCGATTAATATGAAACCTTGAAAAGGCACATCCTCGGGTCCCCAGCAATATACCTGGCAAGTTTAAAGTATATCGGACCCGTGGTTGTCGAGAAACAGCGGTCACAGACAAACAAACAAACAAACATACATACATACATACATACATACATACATACATACATACATACATACACACACAGATTACTGGAATTATAGATAGATGACAATAAGTCCTGCCCATTTGATTGAGAAATGTGATGAAGATATCTCAAAAAGTTGTGGATGGATTCCGAGGAAATTTTGTGGAGAGATTGGAAGTGCGAGGAGGACGAAATGATTAGATTTTGGTGAAGATCCGGATCAGAGAATTATTGAAGTGATTCTTCACCATTGAGTGATCGGGCTGAAACGACATATAGCAGGATATCTCAAAAGGGTAGACGGAATGGGACGAAACTTGGTGGAGAGGTCGAGTGTGTGAGAAGGACTAATCGATTCGGATTTGGTGAAGATCTGAATATGGATTCGGATATGAGAATTTTTTAATTTCTAAGTGATTCTTCACCATTGAGTGACAGGGCTAAAATTGATACAAAGCACAATATCTCAAAAAGTTATTGATGGATTTGGACGAAACTTGGAGGACAAGTTGGGTGTATGACAAAGAAGAATCGATTGAACTTTGCTGAAGATCCGAATCCGGATATGAGATTTTTAAAATGTTTTAAAAAGTGATTCTTCACGAGAGTGATAGGCCCAAAGACGATATATGGTATGATGTCTCAAAAATTATGTCGGGATTATGACAAAACTTGGTGGATGAGTTGGAAAGGTGACAAGACCAATCCGATTCGATTTTGGTTATTACCTTTCGGTGATCCTGTGAGATGGTTCTCCTTGTTTCGGGACTCGGTGAAGAACCAGGCAATCTTCTTCTTCTTATTTTTCTTCTTTGTTGCCTTCCACATGCTCGTCTTCTTCTTCGATACTGTCATAGATCAATATTTAATAAATCGATTAATTGATTAATCAATAAATCAAAAATACCATTTAGAGCCAAATCACTTGGTTACTGTGCTTGTTGTAATATGGTTGATGTATGTTGTAATATGGTTGATGTATGTTGTAATATGGTTGATGTATGTTGTAATGTGGTTGATGTATGTTGTAATGTGGTTTTTGATATGTTGTAATATGGTTGTTGTAATATGGTTGTTGTATGTTATAATATGGTTGCTGTATGTTGTAATATGGTTGTTGTATGTTGTAATATGGTTGTTGTATGTTGTAATATGGTTGCTCTACGTTGTAATGAGGTTGTTATATGTTGTAATATGGTTGCTGTAATATGTTTGTGCCCTTGTCGTGCTGCTAAAATAACATCAGGTGGGTTGATTCAGCCTGTCATCCTTCTGACGTCGGCAAAATGATTACCAGGTTCGTGTAAACAAGGGGCACTGCATCAGCGGCACAGGCACACTCCCAGTAATAATGCAAACATCCGCCATAGGCTGCATATGGAATATAACAATGTGTGTGTTGTTGGCTGCTGCCTCCACACATGGGTGGGTTCCAGGAGATGGAATGGAGTCCTCCCAGGTCTCAAAGTATCCACCTGTGTGTGTGCGTGTTTGTAAATCAATGGATACGTGTGTGTGTGTGTGTGTGTGTGTGTGTGTGTGTGTGTGTGTGTGAGTCACTGTAGTTGTCTGCTATCTCTACAGTTTACACATTGGTGGGTTTCAAGTGGTGCAATGTAGACCGAGCAGTGTCTACCTCCGTCTCTGTGTGTGCAGGTGCAAGTATGTATGCGTGTCTGGATGAGGAAGATGAAGATTCAATGCTCTCATTCCAATATGGAATGTTTTGACAAATTTCTCCTCCCACCGCTGATCCTTCCCAGGGAAAGTCTCATTTATTGAACTGTATTATTTATTGCAAACTATTTGTCGGATGTAATCGATAACTGTGTATTTATTGTAATCCTGTGTGTTGTGTTGAGTTGGTGAATCCATCATTTGACGGGATTTTCCTTGATTATTCACAAAAAGAACAATCCCCGAGTATTAACATTCACAATTATCATTCAGGGCATTAAATGAAACTACAAACTGGATAAGAAGAGCATCAGAAGGTGCACTCGATCATGACAAACACAGGTAACACAACAGAGTGCGAGGTGTCTCATGACGATGTACTTGTGTCGACAAAAAAAACCAGAAACGTAGATTATAATGAGATTCCATGAGTGAACCATCTGATCCATCACTCAATGGGAGTTTTCGTAAAACGAAGTTCTAAAGGTTCACCTGGCATCATCACTTCCGGTTCCTGTTCTGTGAATGCACAGGAATCACTTCCGGTTCCTGTGCTGTGAATGTGCGATTTTCACATCTGGAACTTCCTCAAAGATAAGTCTTTCCCAGTCGTTTTGTTGTTTACTTTGGTGTATAACTAGAAAACTAACATAACTAGTCCAACTCCTCCCTCCAGGTGTGCAAAACAGGTGTTCACCAACATCTTCCCCCATCCAAAACCTTGATCTTTTCTACCCCCGTTAACCTACCCTAAACCCACCTCCTTCAAATTCCCTGTTTTCTTTCCTGAAATCCCCAGTAGTTCCCATCTTGTTTATCCCATGGAAGGTCTCACGACCCCAACCCAACCCTCTCCTTTCCACAGATCTCCTGATGTCCCTGTTTTCCACTCTTGTTGTACTTCCCTCTCACCCCCCCTCGCTCCCTTTTGTTACATGTTCTATGTGTTGGCTCTTCCATGAGCCTCGACTTAGTATGTAAATAAAATCGTCCGTGTCCCACACCAAACGTCTCCGCCATGTTTCGTCCGAATCCGTCCACAACGTTTTCAGACATCTTGTTCACAAATAGATAAACAGACATGAAAACATAACGTCCATCGACCTTCGGTGGTGAAACTCATGAACTTGGATCTCTGTTCGTGTTTCCTCAGACTCCCTGAAGCTGACGTCATCATGCCGAACAACGCGAATCTTCATCCCGTTCACACTCTCTGCACTCGACACACTCTTTCATTACCACAGTGAAGCAAACACGATCTTTGTGCAACATTTCTCATTAATAACTTGTTAATCCCTAAACCCGGGTACAAGGACGGACATGTTACTTCTCCTGCTGATGAAGTTTGAGAAACGAGTAAGCATTTTCACAAACTAAGCCCAGAGGGGTGGAGCCTCGTACCGTGACGTCATGAAAAAACGTAATGACGCAGTTTCGTAGAAAGAGCGCGATCTCCGCTCATTCGAGTCTCACATCACGCCACGTCGTTATTTTAATAACATCAGCTTGATTTTCAACTTTCGTTAATTTTCTAGTGAAATTATAACCGAATGAGGGAACAGCCCGCAGGGGTTAAAACTGTAATTTGTATTTTAACCCGGAAGCCGTCCTGCTTCTTCTTTATCTTCTTTTTTATTTTCGCATTGTAATGTGACGGCGACACTCAAATTGCTGACGTCACAAAGGATCTTATTACAAAGAGGAAGATAACGATGTGAGGTAATATGCACTTTCATTAACGATGAAGAACTTCCGGGTTATCTTCTCGTAAATCTCGTGCTGTACCTGAGACAAAGGTTCACGTCATCGGATCGGGCCGCATGGGAGGTTTGTTCGGAGCTTCTCATTTTATTATCAATACTGAGAAAGATCTGCAAAACGTTTATTTAAAGATAAAATAATTTTCTGTTCGTTGATGACGCGAATGAAGATGTTAAACGAGTTTTTATTCAATGTATGCTGAGGTGTCTGTTTGTTCATTTAATGAGGTGTTTTTCACTCGTTTTGTTTTATTCACTGCATTGTTTTATATGACGTCACTAAACTTCACCCAACGATGGCTGAACCTCATTCTTCCTTTTAACTACAAACCAGGCAGAAAGTTTATATAATTACAAAAAAACCAGGCAAAAAAACCAGACTACAAACCAGGTTAACCAGGTTATGCGATTAACTAGGTTAACCAGGTTATGCGATTAACTAGGTTAACCAGGTTATGCGATTAACTAGGTTAACCAGGTTATGCGATTAACCAGGTTATGCGATTAACCAGGTTATGCGATTAACCAGGTTATGCGGTTAACCAGGTTATGCGGTTAACCAGGTTATGCGATTAACTAGGTTAACCAGGTTATGTGATTAACCAGGTTAACGACATTCTGCGATTAACTACAAACCAGGCAGAAAGTTTTTATAATTAACTTGTGTATATCCAATGGCACCTCTAAATGAGGAGGTGTTGAAGGTTGTAGATGATGGATAGATGAGGGATCTCTGTAATGTTGGTACGGAAAAAATATGTCGGTCCAATCTGCGACATCCAAAACTAAAGTTGAACTATCTTCTCTTAAAAAGTCGTTTAGGCCACATATTAGAACCTACCTGGCCTTCATTGTCGAGGCAGGTATCTTTTTCCACTCCTCCAGATCATGGCAAAAGCAAAAAATTGGACTGCGGGTCCCGAAGCTCACCTGGATCAGGAGCAATAGTCACTCAAACCCCTTGCAGACCCCATAGACCCTGATTTTGTTTTATATGCCATGAGCAAACTTTGGTACACCACAGGTGATGAAGGTTGTATCAAGTTTCGTCGAAATTGTGTGTGTAGTTTTGGGGAAGAGAGCAAACAACTATTTTCAAACTCCTCCCCCAACCACCACCACCCCTCCCCTACCTCCCCTTAGTCTTGACTCCTCGAATGAGCGCAGATTTTGATGAGGTTAATTCACCTTCATAAGGCATCAGATATGAATATTGTGTCCAAGTTTCATCAAAATAGTGTGTTTGGTTCTAGTGATAATGACGAGTGTTTACCGACTCACTCGCTCACTTACTTACAGACACTGCTCGATCCATAAGCTCCAGTGGTGTCGTGCCAAATGTTGAGGTGCTTGCTGGAGCTTTGCAAAAATGTGTCAAACGTGACGTCATTGCCATATCTACTATCGCGTCAAGTTTTAATATGATACTTACCATTTGATTTCCCCGAAAATGAGTGATAATTGAAATACGTACCTTTTACTTTGAATCAGAAAAGATACGCCCATTTTACCACATAAACACACACATAAACACATGCATAAACACACATCAACACACATCAACACACATCAACACACATGCACTTGCACTCACAAAAACAAACCTACACACAAAAACACAGAAACACACATATACACACAACAACAAACATAAACCCACACACACACACACACACACACACACACACACACACACACACACACACACACACACACACACACACACACACACACACACACACATATAAAAACACACATACAAACATAAACACACATACACATAAACACACATACTCACACACCTACACACACATAAACACACACATAAACACACACACACACACACACACACACACACACAAATACACATACACATAAACACACATACCCAGACACTCACACATACATACACTGTCTCTGCTGTGCCTGTTTGTGTCTGTCTGTACCACCCGGTCTATGTCTTTATCTGTCTCTGCCACGCCCATCTGTGTCTGTGTTTGTCTCTGCTACGCCGGTTTGTATCTGTCTGTCTCTGCCGCACAGGTCTGTATCAGTGTCTGTCTCACTTGTCTGTATCAGTGTCTGTCTCTGCTGCGCCGGTCTGTATCAGTGTCTGTCTCTGCCGCACAGGTCTGTATCAGTGTCTGTCTCTGCCAAACAGGTCTGTATCAGTGTCTGTCTCTGCCGCACTGGTCTGTATCAGTGTCTGTCTCTGCCGCACAGGTCCGTATCAGTGTCTGTCTCTGCCGCACAGGTCTTTATCAGTGTCTGTCTCTGCCGCACAGGTCTGTATCAGTGTCTGTCTCTGCCGCACAGGTCTGTATCAGTGTCTGTCTCTGCCGCACAGGTCTGTATCAGTGTCTGTCTCTGCCACACAGGTCTGTATCAGTGTCTGTCTCTGCCACACATGTCTGTATCAGTGTCTCTCTCTGCCGCACAGGTCTGTATCAGTGTCTGTCTCTGCCGCACTGGTCTGTATCAGTGTCTGTCTCTGCCGCACTGGTCTGTATCAGTGTCTGTCTCTGCCGTGCTCCAAGCGAACAACTCTCAGCCTTCCATGCATGCGTCTCCCATCAAAGCACCAACCTAGTTTCTGAGATGACAGGATTATGTGTTGAACCTGAAAAGTTTAACTTCCACCAAAGTGGAGACTTATTGGTGCATGTTTGAGACAATTGCAGTGAGGGAAATAAAAACAGGTTTGATATGTTCGTGTGTGTTAAACAAGAGGATCAACTCTGACCTTGAACGCAACATGATGCAGATGTCGTATGCGTAAATTATGCCAACACATCACTTGCAAACGAGGATAGCATCCATGTGCTACTCAGCTCTTTGAAGACAGAGATTTTTGGTCACAAATACATGGAATTAGAGTGGCTGATGCGGCTTATGCCCTTATTATGGGCTCATCAGGATAACGTACTGGTAAATCATTTATCTGTGACCATGCTTCATCGCTCAAAGGTGAGTGTGTCTGTCTCTTATGTGTACTGTCAGTGTAAATATGGTGATCAAGCTCGATACGTTTACCGTTTTGCTGGATACGTAATCAAATTGGAGAAGATAACAACTTGCAAAACATTCCAAACTGAGTAAAGAAAATAACATGTGTAACTTTTCTGTGATTAACAGAAGCATTGTACCCCTGGCAGGTCATCGGTGAGATGGACAATTTCTTGGACTGGCTCAAGTCCCAAGGCCTGAGAGCAGAAACAGCCCAATTTGAGGATGATGGATTAACAGCCGAGCCTGGTACGTGACATATTTTTTAAACACAACACAGCATGTGAAGAAGTAACCTTTTATTTTTATTTTTACCTCTGCCACCAAAGGTGTGTGGAGGTCATGTTTTCACCCCTGTCTGTTTGTCTGTGAGCAGGATATCTCAAAACATTGTGGGTGGATTCTGATGAAACTTGGTGGACAGGGTGCGCATGTGACGAGGACGTGTTGGTTAGATTTTGGTGAAGATCCGGATGTGGATCCTATATTTAGCCCTTCTGCCGGGCAGCAGGAGAGAGTGTGTGTGTGTGTGTGTGTGTGTGTGTGTGTGTGTGTGTGTGTGTGTGTGTGTGTGTGTGTGTGTGTGTGTGTGTGTGTGTGTGCTTGTGGGTGCGCGCGCGCGTCGGTCATATTTTTATCTTTATATCTTCTCCCAAGAGAACAATTGGAGACTATAAATGCCCAGTTTTTATTATCTGAAGGTTTAAACAAACGATTTGTGATCATATCCTGTGGCTCGTCATGTATGCAATTCACGATATTTCTTAATTTGTTAAATTTTACATCCAGGCACGAATATTTACTCAAAATATACACAGATGGTACCAAATTGTCGATAATCATGCCCCCAATGCCCCGGTTTAGTCCCGGTGTATACCCCGGTTTAGAATAGGTACACCGTTTCCCTGCGCATCGTAAGAGGCGACTAAGGGTTGGAGTCAGGAAGGGCATCCGGCCATAAAAACATTGCCTCAAAAAGGGAACCATGATTGTCATGGGGCCCGCAAGGCTAACCCCCACTCTAGTGGGGAAAATGGCCTTAAAACGATCATTCATTCATGCCCCCAATGCATATTGTTATGTTTGTGGGGGTAGTGATATGTAGAGTCAGGTAGATTTGTGTAGGTATCATGCTCCGACTGTTGTGAAGAAGAAGAAGCACCCCATGTAATATTGTCGTGCATCTTCGATTAACACCAGAGTTGCGGATGCCGATCACGAAGGCTTTACTCCCGAGGCGAAAACTCAATGGCGGATTCCAAAACCAAAAGCTACCCCAAGCGCGCGGGATGAAGGGAAGCGGCGAGAGCCACCGCAGCCTTAGCTATTAAAATCAACCACCCTGAAAACTGCGTTCAGGTATATACAAAAATAATACAAGGGTTTATTCAAATGAAAAGGCAAGACAGGAAAACCACGCGCCGGTAAATCTAATTCCTAAATCAGGATCCCGCACACCAGATATCAAATACAAGACGAGGGGATCTGAATTAAATAAAAGAACACGTCATGTAATTGTGAACGCGCAACTCGGTCTTATCTGGTCTTTGTCGTTGGCTTTGGCCGCCGTCCAACACGGCCCTGCTCGGCCGCCACCAGGCCTCGCTCCAAGTACCACAGCAACGCGAAGGCCCGATCGCACACCACGAGGTCCCTCGCTCCAAGCGCCACAAGGTCCCACAGCAGGACAGCGAGCTCCACTCGGGCTACACCTCTGCCCAACTCGGGTCGGGATCTCTGAACGACTCGACCGGGCTGCTCAAAACGAGTCCTCGTATCGACTCGACTGCGCAATGGCGTTCGGCAACTGGCGTTCAGCAACTCCCTATGGCTCAACTGTCGAACTGCGAACTGCGCACTGCGAACTGCCAACTCAACTCGGGTTCTCTCTCTGCACTCGGGATATGCCAACTCTCCTCGTGCGCACCTCAAACAAACTCTCCACTCAACTCATGCGCACCTCAAACAAACCCTCTAAAAAATGGTGCTCGGCCCTCGTTAATATCGATCTTCTTCGTGACGTCAGCCCTGGCGTGCTGCCAACCAATCAGAGCCTCCGCCGGCTCGCCCAGGGGCACGCCCACTGCACGCACGCCCACTGCACGTGCTATGCGAGGTGGATAGGCCTCTTGGAGGTGTAAATGGTGGCGGCCGTGTGGCGGCGCCCTGGCCTAATTTCTTCCTAGGTCATGTCAGGGGGGAGGGCGTTACTAGTGTTGTACTAAGGGATCCTAACTAATGTTTAAGTGGTGTGCAGTGCCAAAAGGGACAGAGGTTTGGCTAACCAGGTGAGGACACACAGGGGCTTATTCTTAATCCCTACACTACCTATCACTCGAATCTCTTGGTAGATTCACAATTATACATCTTAACCGACAAAACGCCTACACATGAACTTATTACAGGTAGTGTTCCTTACCGCGGCATCTCGAAGCATGTTACCTACTCAGATCTATTCTGCTCTACATATCACTACCCAAATTCATAACAATATAAAGAGGGCCTGCTTAGCCCGAATGTCGGATTCAGTTGTATATTCGTCCCCGTCACGAGGGAGCAGGGCATGTTAACTAGATTAGGGCATCAGGGTAAATTATCCTTTGTAAGTCTTACCCTTTGTAAGGTGCGAGGAGAGCTCGGCGGGTGAAGTACCAACCGAGAATGAAGGTGTGGAGGTTGAAAGAGGTGACAGTGAGGGAGGCATTAAAAGAGAGGCTGAGTATGGTGGAGGATGATGTGGTTGAGCTTGAAAGTGGTTGGATGTCAATGAAAGATAGTCTGTGGGAGCCGTTGGTGAGGTATGTGGATGGACAAATGGACCACCGAGGCACTCGGAAACATGGTGGTGGGATGATGAAGTTGGAAAGAGGATTGACGACAAGAGGAAGATGTTCAAGGAGTGGCAGAAGGCGAAGGGTACGGGGGCAGAAAAGGCCGAGCATGAAAGTTATAAGGCAGCCAAGAAGGCTGCAAAGAAAGAGGTAGCAAAGGCGCAGGAGGCATTTAGGAAAATGTTCGGAGAACGCTTGAATTCAGAAGAGGGTCAGAGAGCGGTATTCAGGATTGCAAAGCAGATAGCGAAAGAGAGGCATTATGTGATGGGGGTGAGTTGCTTGAAGGATGAAGTGAGACAAATCGTTGTGGACCCAGATGGAATTAAAGGAAGATTGGAGAGATATATGGAAATGCTGTTGAATGCAGAGAATAAATGGGATGGCAACATAGAGAGTAACCCAGTTTTAGGACCAGCAGAGAAGATAACAGAAGGAAGTTGAGGAAGCTATAAAAGCAATGAAGAGTAGAAAAGTGGGAGGGCCGACGGGAGTTGTTGGAGATATGTTGAAGGCAGCAGGAAGTTGGGGTGTGAAGAGAATGGCAGAGATCTGTAATCTGGTGGTGAAAGAAGGCCGCATTCCAATGGATTGGTAACTGAGTACCCTCGTCCCTCTATACAAGGGGAAAGGTGACCCTCTGGACTGTGGCTCGTATCGAGCGATAAAGTTATTGGAGCATGGAATTAAGGTATTGGGAAGGGTGTTGGAGAGGAGGATAAGGAAGAACGTGAAGATTGACGAAATGCAGTTTGGATTTATGCCCGAAAGAGGAACGACAGACGGGATTTTTATTGTAAGGCAGTTGCAGGAGAAGTACATGGAGAAGAGGAAGAAGTTGTTTCTTGGGTTTGTTGATCGAGAGCAGTGGTTCTTAACATTTTTAAAGGCGCCGAACCCTAAGGAAACCCACCGAACACTCGCGGAACCCCTCAAATTTGACAAAGAAATTAAGAAGAATTGCATCTTAATGCGTTTTCTGTTCTTCTTTTTGGGAGGCGTTCTGGGAAATGCGTGGTTTTGTTTGGGAAAGGGCCACCCTCAAATCATTTTCGCATGCAAGCCTGCTCCTTTTCTTTGTTTTAATGTCCACCAGTTTCGAAAACGCGTGCTCGCAGAGATACGTTGTAATGAACGGTGTGAGGATCTCAAGGGCAATTTTATCGATGTGAGGATACCCTGCCATTTGGTGGCACCAAAACGTGGAGAGCGTTGTTGAGTCTGGCTCTGCTGAAGTTCGATGAGGTCGTCAAGGTATTGGTTGTTGACATCTTGTTGACAAAATGTTGTTGTTGACAAAAAAAAAAAAAAAAAAAAATCTGCCGTTGCAACTTCGAAAGTAAAAGGCTGCCGTGCCCATGCTGGGTATTGCTCTTGGTCGGGGAAGTAGCCGTCAAATGACTTTCCCAGCTCATCCAAGTGCGTGGCAATTGCTTGCTTCAGCTCCCCCGGTACAGCAGTGCCTCCAACTTCAGACTCATCTTCGATCCCGCTCACGCACTCGTCCAGTAGCGAAAAGTTCGCGAAGTTGTCGTTCTCTGTTCGCCGCCTCCACAACGGTAACTTCTTTCGGAAAGCGCTCAGCTTTTCTTCAGATTCGATGACATTCACTCCACCACCATGCATCTGGCAATTGGGATGATTGAGTGCGTCGAAGATGTCAGCCAAGTACGCCAAAGCGAGGATGAACTCTGACTCTTGGAAGTGCGTTGCATGGCAATGCTGGTTTTATCGCAAAAACAGGGCTAATTCTACACGCAAGGCAAAAACACGGCTCACTACCTTCCCTCGTGATAACCATCGAACGTTACAGTGGTAGAGAAGGACTTCAAATTCAGAGCCAATTTCGATGCACTGCTCTTTGAAGATGCGATGATTCAGAGCACGGCTTCGCACGTAATTCACAGTTTCAACGACGATTTTCAGAACATTGGCCAATTTTGGAGGTAGGGTTTTTGATGCCAGCGCGTGTCTGTGTAGGACGCAGTGCGTGACGATGATGTGGTGCATCGGCCTTCACCAGCAGTCCAAAACCGGAGTTGCATCCCAGCATGGCTGGAGCTCCGTCCGAGCAAACTGCAGACACCATGTTCCACAAGAGGCCGTTGCTTCTGAAGAAGTCGTCCACAAGCTTCTTCACGTCAGCTGCCTTCGTCGTCATTATGAGAGGCTTGCAGAACAGAAAGTCTTCCTTGATCTCATCTCCTTTGACATAACGCACAAATAAGATGAGCTGGCTCAAATTTGAAACGTCGGTGGTCTCGTCGAGTTGAAGGCTAAATTTCGTCGGGCTCGCGACTAAATCTACAACTACCTGGGCGAGGATGTCGTCGCTCATGTCGTCGATTCTGCATCTGATTGTGTCATTTGAGAGTGGCACGAGAGACAACTTGTTTTCAGCAGCTTTTCTCAGCATGATGTTGGCCATCTTCACCGCGGCCGGTTTGATGAGTGTCTCGCCAACTGTGTGCGGTTTGCCCTACTTTGCGATCAGGTATGCAACTTCATACGACGCGGTGAGGATCGGTTTGTCAAATGGAACGAAGCCGAGAGTGGGCAAGGTAACACTTGCGTCGAATCGGACTCTCTTCATTTTGAATTCATCCAGTGTTGCGTCTTTGTACTGCCCCTTGCCGTGCAGTTTTTTGAAGTGTTCCCGTAGTTTTACTGGTGCTCGGCTGGAGTTGCTCAACTTGACATTGCAAAGCATGCATTGAGGACGCTGACTTCCGTCCCGTTCCATCAAACACGTGAACCCATACCGCACATAATCTTCCGACAACTTCCTTTTTTTGCTCGACATACTGCAAAAAAAAAAAAAAAGTAACAAACTGATCTTCATTGAGTACGGGCAAATAATTATATGACAAAAAATAAAAAAGGAACATGCTTAAATATAATCAGTACCCCTCTGAAAACTGAGAAATTTTAACAAAGAAAACATAACTTATAGTTACGATGACGGGATTTATTATCTACTCAACTCTATATCACCTCAAATCCCATTATAATATTACATAGAAAACTGTGAATTGTTAGTTTTGAATTGTGACCAAAGGAGTTATATCAACTCAACCTAATTTTCTGAGTAATTCAATCATATTTTATAATCACCATCCACTTTTGACTTTAATATAACTCTGAACCTGCCCTTCATATCCACAAACATTTCCAACTTATTTTTCAATTAATCAGTAACTCCAAAGTAATGATGCACGGCACACGGCAAGCTAATCTAGGCTATTCACTGGAATTTCCGAACACCTGCAAAGTCCAAAATCCAGTAAGTAAGTAAGCAAGTAAGCACCATCAACAGAATAATTAGCAAGTTGCTCATTGATTCAACTTACTAGTCAGTGTGAAACAACTTATCTTAAACACAGACCAGAGAAACCATGAATGGGATGGGAATACAATTGCAAATAACATTTCCATTCGTTCGTAACATACATAGCAAAATAATAATAATATTAATAATAAGCGTAATTACACATGGATTCAAAATTGATACAAAACTTTAAAAAAAAAAAAAAAAATTGCAATGTGTTTCGGAGGACCTCCGCCGAACAACTGAGACTGGCTCACTGAACCCCTGGAGTTCGGTCGAACCCAGGTTAAGAACCAAGGATCTAGAGAAAGCATTCGATAGGGTTCCACGTGAAGTAGTGACATGGGCATTGAGGAAGTGAGGAGTGGAGGAATGGTTGATCAGAGTATTGATGGCAATGTACGAAAGAGCGTGCACAGCTGTAAGGACGAAGGACGGGAACAGTGGTGAGTTTGAGGTGAAGGTGGGAGTGCATCAGGGGTCGGGACTAAGTCCACTACTATTTGTAGCTGTGATGGAGGTGCTGGCTCGGAACGTAAAGGAGGGTTTACCGTGGGAGTTGTTGTATGCAGATGATCTGGTGTTGATTGCAGAATGTATGGATGGACTGAAGGAGAAGATGAACAAGTGGAAGGAATGTATAGAGACAAAAGGTCTGAACGTGAATATTGGAAAGACGAAGGTGATGGCAAGTGGTAAAGCATGTGGTGAGGTGGAAAGAACTGGGAAGTGGCCATGTGCTGTGTGCAGGAAGGGTGTCGGAGTGAATTCCATTCAATGTACAATGTGCGCTGAGTGGGTTCATCAAAAATGTAGTGGTTTGAGAGGGTCATTAACCAGTGTGGCAGCTACATTCAAGTGTAAGGTGTGCACAGAGTGAGCTGCAGATGGAGGAAATGTTGAGTTGGATCTTGGAGATGGGGTGAAGCTGGAAGGTGTGAAAACATTTTGCTGCCTTGGAGACATGCTGGATGGAGAAGGTGGATCAGACTCTGCAACGGTTGCAAGAGTGAGATGTGCATGGAAGAAGTTTCGGGAACTGAGTGGCGTGCTAATGAGGAGGGGATTGTCGTTGAAGCTGAAGGGAAAGGTGTATGCTGCATGTGTGAGAAGTGTTATGATTTATGGGAGTGAGACATGGGTAATGAACGTAGAGCAGCAACGAAGGCTGGAAAGGGTGGAAATGCGAATGGTTCGGTGGATGTGTGGAGTGTCGTTGAGAGAGAGGAAGACAAATTATGAATTGCAAAAGATGATGGGAATGGAGCCTGTGATGGATGCTCTGAAGAGAAACAGGTTGAGATGGTTTGGTCATGTGTTGAAGAAGGATGAAAGTGACTGGTTGAGAAGAGTGATGGAAATGAATGTAGAAGGTAGTAGAGGACGGGGAAGACCGAGAAAGACTTGGCTAAAGGTGGTGGAAGAAGAAATGCGGGCAAGGTGGTCAACAAGGGGAGATGAAGAATATAGGGCAAAATGGAGAAGATTGTCAAGGGGACCGCAAGGCTAACACCTGCTCCAGCAGGGAAAATGGCCTTAAAATGCCTGTTGTAAGTCTTACCCTATGTGATTTATCCTTTGTCTCGTTTGGCACCGCACCGTCGACACTCGTGAGAATGGCCATTACAACATAAATTACAATTAAAACCTAACCGGAAGCCAGGCATCAAGTACCAGGGTTAACAATCCCACCTGGCAAGCACACATCGCTCGAGCAGGCCGAGAGCAACGCCCAGGAGGGAGTGATTGGGCGAGAGTTGACCAACAGGAAGGCCGGGGTAAGAAGGGACTCGCTGATTGGCCAGGGCGGAGCAAGAAGGACTCACCGATTGGAGAAAGAAGGAGGAGCAGCAAGTAGCACGCTGATTAGAAAAGACCACCGCTGACGTCGGAGGCGGACTGCACACTGATTGGTGGAGAACTGGACAAGGTTGTGTTGGACTGCGTTGATTGGAGGAAAAGCGCCGGTGACGTCACGAGCTGACGTTAAAAGAACTTGAGGACCGACATTTTCTCTCTCTTCCTCTTGCCCTCCACCCTTGCTCATTGGCTCTGGACTCTTGCATTTTGCCCTTCCTTGCCTCTCGCATTTTCCTCTTGTCCCTCGAAATCCCTGCCTCTCGCATTTTCCTCTTGTCCCTCGAAATCCCTGCCTCTCGCTCACCCCTGGTCTTCGACACTCGACTGAAACCGTCCATTTGCGTGCAAGGAGAACGGGGGCTTGACTTTATGCGCGTGCACCAAATGACGAGCGGTTTCCCGCCAACACCGGAACCGCGTCAAGACTGCGCGCTGGGGCCTGGACGATTGCCGACGAGGCACGAATTTGAGCTAAGTGCCATGATAAAACACACATAATTTATTTTATCCAGTTTATCCTTTCCCTTCGTCTGTGTTATAAGTCTGGTGTGGGAGCGCTACATTTCAGAATTTGATTTACCGTTGCGTTTCTTGTTTCCGGCATTCCGTTTTAATAAACCTGTTTATTGTCCCCCGTCGCACCGTGGAGCGAAAGGGGGACAATGGTTTCCCCTCCGTCCGTGTGTCCGTCCTTCCGTGCGTGCGTGCGTACGTAAGCGAAGGACGGCATTCGAATTTGGTGTGTGGGTGCAACCCACGTCAAAATCCAAGATGGCCGCCACCATGTATGTCTGACGCCATGTATGTCTGAACCTTGTGAGAGGAATATCTTGAAAAATAAGCGAAGTACCAACTTCTAATCTGGTGTGTGGGTGTATCTAGGCGTAAGGATGAACCCTATTGCAAATTGGGTCGCCACGTCAAAATCCAAGATGGCCGCCGCCATGTATGTCTGAACCTTGTGAGCGGAATATCTTGAAAAATAAGCGAAGTACCAACTTCTAATCTGGTGTGTGGGTGTATCTAGGCGTAAGGAAGAACGCTATTGAAAATTGGGTCGCCACGTCAAAATCCAAGATGGCCGCCACCATATATATGTCAACCTTGTGAGCGAAATATCTTGAAAAATAAACGAACTACTAACTTCTAATCTGGTGTGGGTGTATCTACGCATAAGGGAGAACGCTATTTAAAATTGGGTTGCCACGTCAAATTCCAAGATGGCCGCCTTGCGTCTTCCACTTTGTCAACTCGCATCACTTCACCAATGGGGGACCTAGGCATAACGCTTGTTTTTGTACATTTTAAATCCGTGTTTTCATGTGAGTTTATTTTCCGCAGGTTTGAGGACTGTGGTGGGATCCGTGAAGGGAAGCTCTTCAGCCTACTCCCCTCCTCTTTCTTTCTCCGCTCAAATATATAAAATTCGCTACTTGAACATCATTGCCTCCGAGTTATAGCTCGCTATTGGCTATCCGTGACTTTCCCGGTATTAACCAAGGGAAGTTACACAACAATATAATACCCATATATCATGATAATCCAGTTTTCCACCCTTCAGGAAACTAAAACGAAGTTTCACAGACCAAGTTGTGAAGTTTTCTTGTTCTCAAAGTTTTGTTCGGAGGGTTCTTTTGAGGATCGTCACTAAGCCCCAAACAGCTTCCAACTGCAGTTTGTTTGTTGTAATATTCCCAGGGATCGTTTTAAAGATCTCTGTATGGTTCTTTTTTGTCATTTCCATTGCTCCAATAATCACTGGTACAATTTCAGTGCTCTTCGTCTTTTCCCTTCATTTTTTGTGATCTTGGTATTTCATCATTTTCTTGAGTCCTGTGCTGTTGAGGCCAATTTGGCTGGGTCCTGACCCCTCAAATAGCAGTGCCTTCTTTTCTTTTTTTTTGTACCCAAGTATGATATCAGATCACAATTCTTTGTTTTCAATGCTTGATGGGATAAGTCGGTTGTACCTGAGCCAGGTATTACTTCATTGTTTTCAGTGATTGCTTTTGGATCACATTTACATGTGTTTTATGGAACTGGAATATTGAGACTTTTGCGGATGGGTTAGTGGATTACTCCACATTCCTTGTTATTTATTTGGGTGTCGCCCAAACAGCATTTTTGTCAGTTGGTTGTTTTCTCGTTTCGTTGTGGTCTTTCTCCAAATGGTGCAAGCTCATCTCCACTATTTTGTTTGCCAGCTCTTATTCCAGTCTTTACTTTTCCTCATCATCCTTATACTCCTTCTCTCCTTCACCTCCCTGTTCCTTTTGTCCTTCTGTGTGTTATCATCCGCTGTTCTAATTTTCATCCCATTCAATTGTGTTAGTGTTTTCACTCGGTCCACAATTGTAAGTTCGATCCGTTTCCCCTCCCCATTAGAGGGGTTCTTGGTGTCCTCCACCTCTGTTTCACCACGACTTCGTCGCTGGGTCTGCAGTGGCGCTCATCATTCCAAACCATTTCTTCATTGCGCAGTCCCTCCCCACACCATTGTGACCTCTTTTCCACCTATCCTCTGTCCATCCCTGGTGAGCGCATTGCTCCCATCCTCATCCTCCTGATTTCTTCTGCTTGTCTTCTGGCCTTCACTGTTGTCTCTTTGATTTTATTTTTATTTCAGGATTTATGTGCCATTGATGTTACTTTTTTGAACTGCCTCAGAGTGTCAACTCTGGGTGGGAGGAGAGAGGCATTGAGGGGTGAGGGGGGGTGGAGGTCGTGGGTCTGCAATCTACATGCACCTCGTATCGAGCTTCATCTGTGCTCCTTAAATAACTCTCTTCGTCCCACTCACATCACCAGACCTCTCCCCACTGCAGCTCCTTCCTTTCCTTCCCTTTGTCACCAGGATCCGGGTTTTGGAACCGCCATCGGCTGGTCTAAGCCGTGAGTCCACATGAGATGGTGTGACGAGAGATTAATTGCCAGCTTATTTGATGCAATCTTGTGTGTGTACGTCAGGGTGTATCCATGTCCTTGCTCATTCATGAGGTTTGTCTGTCTGTGTCTGTCTCCTCATTTTTTTTGTACCATTTGAGCTTTGTCATCAAGCTTTCAACATAACTTTATTTTGAGAACATGTAGAAGACAAATTAATAATTTGGTGAAAAGGCAAAAGGTCAGTGCCACATAAAATCGTCAATTTCCATTCAATTGACCTGAAATTTTAAGAATTTGCATACTGGGTCACTGCATTGCTTCATCTATCTATAATTCCAGTAATCTCTGTATGTGTGTATGTGTGTATGTGTGTATGTTTGTCTGTGACCGCTGTTTCTCGACAACCACGGGTCCGATATACTTTAAACTTGCCAGGTATATTGCTGGGGACCCGAGGATGTGCCTTTTCAAGGTTTCATATTAATCGGACAAGTACTTACCGAGCTATGTCCAAAAAACGATTCAACCAATCAGAGAGCAGCGAGTTATCGCGTGTGCCGAACGTGGCGAACACACTCTGCCTCGGACGGCACATTTGAGAGCGTATTCATTTATTTCACGTTGGCAAACTATGTTGCCGCTATGTTGGCGTTAAACTATGTTTTAAAACTAATTAAAACCATTTCATGTAAATAGAGGGGGGGGATTGTCACTGTACTCGCAAGCCGTTCGCCGTTCGCTTTGGCGTTGCGAATGGACCAAAACATTTCATGGACCAAACCATTTCATGTAAAGCGTTCGCCGTTCGCTTTGGCGTTGCGAATGGACCAAAAAATTTCATGGACCAAACCATTTCATGTAAATAGAGGGGGGGGGGATTGTCACCGTACTCGCACCCACGTACCCACGTACCCACGTACGGGCATTGCACCCACGTACGGGCATGCCCTAGTCAATCAAAAGCTGGAAGCCGATATATATATATATATATATATATATATATATATATATATATATATATATATATATATATATATATATATATATACATATACAGTGAAACCTTGACTTACGAGTGCACCAACTTACGAGTTTTCCGAGATACGAGCCGTCGCTCAGGCGGTTTATTGCTTTGAGATGCGAGCCGAGATCTGAGTTACGAGCTTACGCCACCCGCCACCAAGTGGGTTCCGGTCACGTGGTTATCTTGCCGTGCAGGCATCTCTGCCGTATATAGCTGCTGCTTTGTTTTCGCATTTTGGTTATTTTTGAGCTTACGCCACCCGCCACCAGGTGGGTTCCGGTCACGTGGTTATCTTGCCGTGCAAGCATCTCTGCTGTATCGCTGCTGCTTTGTTTTCGCATTTTGGTTATTTTGGAAAATTTCTTAGTTTTAACCATGGGTCCTAAGAAATTGAGTGCCAAGGGCAGTGCTGAGAAGAAGAAGAGGACGATGTGCTTGGATATAAAACACGCAATCGTCGAAAAACATGAGCGAGGTGTGCGTGTTGTCGACTTGGTGAGGCAGTACGATCGTAGTACTTCTACGATATGTACGATTTTGAAGCAGAAGGAGTCGATAAAGGCTATAACGCCAGCCAAGGGCGTTAAGATTATTTCAAAGCTCCGGACCTCTATCCATGAAGAGATGGAGAAGTTGTTGTTTGTGTGGTTGACGGAGAAGCAGCTCACAGGAGATACCGTGACCGAGAGCATCATGTGTGAGAAGGCCCGAGACATTTACGGGGATTTGGTGCAGCAGGCGGCGGGAACATCAACGGACAAGGCATCGGAAGTCATTCAAAGCCAGTCGGGGATGGTTTGATAATGTTAAGAAGACGACCGGCATTCACTCCGTCGTCAGGCATGATGAGGCAGCAAGCTCGGATGTGAAGGCAGCTGAAGATTTTATTATAACTTTTGCCGAACTGATAGAAGCCGAACGATACATCCCCCAGCAAATCTTCAACTGTGACGAGACAGGGCTCTTCTGGAAAAAGATGCCGAGGAGGACGTATATAACGGCAGAGGAGAAGAGCATGCCAGGCCACAACTTGTTCAGAGTGCCGGCGATAGCTCGCCTTCTCTTTGTGGAAGACACGGTGAGATCCTTAACAGCCAACAACTAATGGGACGCAAACAGGGCGCCCAGTTTAGCGGTACACACATTGATGAATCACCCTGCCTGTGATTCACCCATGACAGGTTATAGCTGGGTCGGGATTCAAACCCAGGCTGGACAGTTTAGAGTCAAGTGTGCGTACCTCCAGTCCAGGCCATCCTGCCAACTTGTATGCTGCATACAGGTGAAATATAAAGCGCGAGATATTTTTATATATACTGTATATTTAAAAAAAAATTGGTGTGCTTTTTGGCGGGCTGGAACGGATTAATAGCATTTCAATGCATTTTAATGGGGAAATTTAATTTGAGAAACGAGCAAATTGAGTTACGAGCTCGGTCACAGAACGAATTAAACTCGTAAGTCAAGGTTTCACTGTATATATATATATATATATATATATATATATATATATATATATATATATATATATATTGTTGAGGATCTCAGCGCCGGCCTTCTCCCCTTACCAAGGGGGGATTAGTCCCCTTGTCTTTGACTGACCAGGCACGACCCGAGGCCTATGACGTCCTTTCCGGACAGCGCTAAATAGGGTTGTAGGACCAGATTCGCTATTACCTATGTACTAGCGCTGCCCTGAAACGAGGAGTTAAGCCTCGCCCGAATCACGGGTGTTGGTGGATACGCCGAGCGGTAGCGAACCCGTGATCCGAGCCGTTAGCAATTATTAGACCCCGATCCAAGCGGTTCTTATTCGTGTCACGCTTACCCAAAGGAGAAATCACAGAAGCGGTCGAATTGGGAAGAAAGGAAGAACAGAATTTATTCACACTATGTACAATGATGAGAAGAAGAAGACACAGTACGGCCTTAATAACAGTCTTAACTTAATACCCCAGACAAACGGGCCCGTCTCACACACAGACACTCACACGGGGATTGCAGATGAACAGGTTGATGGTCACCAGCGCGTCCAGGGATGGCCTCCGTGCAGCTCTCTCTCTCTCCGGTCCCCAGCTCATACCTTGAAGATGGATTCCAATAGCAGGGAGGAGTTCGTATGGTGCCGTTGGAACGCACTGGGCTACTTGCGGGGTGAACGGTAGGGGAGGGCTCTGGCGGTTAATCACTCGCAGGCTATTACCGCGTTTTATCCACGTGGCTGGAATATTCGCTGTCGGCTGGCTTGGCTGTAGCCACGTACATAATAAACGAATACCGTTCCAAGCCTCAAAACGGCAATATAATCAAGGGCTCTCAATGCACTCGCCGTGAAAGTCCTCTTGCCAAAGCGCGATTCCTTCACCGTCATCGCCTCTGACGTGCTGCCTTGCGTCGCCCCACTCCGACCCCGCACTCCTCCCTCTTCTCAGGCCTACCTCGTGTCACTTGACTAGCGAGCGAACAAAGGGCAGCGAATACTGCTGGCAGCCAAAGCGTAACAACTGCTGCGGGTAGCCCAAAGCATAACAGAATGAGGGATCAGCCAATTGGGGCGCGGGATCAATTATGCCCTTAGATGGAATTGGAGGGTGGCGCAAAAATGAAGGGACCTAAACTCATGGCTTTACACAACGCAGATATTACTAGGGAAATGGCCTATACTCACACATACTATGACATAACTAATACTCTAAGTGGGCCTACGTGTTGCTCGTGGACTAACTATGGGGGGGCAAACCTTTAACCTTTAATGATGTCATATGTACAAATCTCAAAACCGTAGCAATATATATATATATATATTGTTACGGATCGCGGTTAGATGTTATGATGGGCCGAGCGGATGGTCCACCGCGACCTAACAGTTCCCCCCGATTCTTCCCCAACTCACCCGATTCCACTCGAACGTTGGCCAAATCGCGCAACGCTAAATCAATGATGGAAAGGACACAACGACTGGGATAGATGAAACGACGCAAGGGGTACAGTTCTCAAGACCTCCGGAGGAGGATATAATTAGTGGTGGAAAAAAGGGGTAGATTACAAGGTAGAGTGAGGTAAAAGACACAGAAGAGATGGGCACTTAAATACAATCTTATTTTTTTCCCAGACAGACCACAGACAAACGGGACAAGGCTGACTTACACAGGGATTGATGGCAGGAAGGACAGGTAGTTCGATAGCACAAGGTGCACCTTGGCTCGGGGACAGGATCAAGCACGGTCCAAAAGATGCAGGGAGGCCTCACAGCACTCGGAGGTGGCGTCTTTCTTTCTCCAAGCTCAGCGCGCATCTGACGTCACCTCCCCCTCGGCTGCGCATGCTCAGCGGGGAGTCACACGCCCTCGGCTGGTTGGCTCCGCCCCAGATGGGACCGGTCCGCCGCTTCTATTGGGTGCGGGGGTTACCGGGCTCCGCCCTTGACGAGGAGCTGACAGGGAGCCCCTGGTTGGTAACCCCGTCGAGCACATGTTCGATGGCGGCTCGTTGGAAAGGCCTGGTGCCCTCCCAACACCCTCTACCAACCAAGCCGGAGTGAGGACGCGCACTCCCCGCGCCGCCGCCGTTGCTGTTGTTGTTGTTGTTGTTGTTGTTGTTGTTGTTGCTGAACCATGAGGAAGAGCTGCGGGGAGGTATTGGGAGGTCCTAAACTTCCTAACGGTGCCATACCATCACATTCTGGTGCAACGAAGAGTCAGAATTAATGGAAACGAGTCCTTAACTGACATAGACTAAGAATAACTAGCAAGATGTCCTATAGTTGTCTTACATGAGATGCGGTGAACCTGGGTGCGACATTTAATGGGGGAAATAGGGGGAGGTCGGGTCTACAGAGTGTTGTTTACAGAAAATGGGACTAGGGAATGGGGGATTGGGGATAGTTGGGAAGTATTGAGGAAATAGGGGAATATTTACAAGCGGATATGGATGGATGCAAATCCCATATCCGCAACATTGCACCTTTCTCTACCTCGGGGCGTCTCGACCCGATAAATTTTTACCTACGTTAGTGTGGCACTCAGATGTAGTTCCCTCTACTATTAACTCAACCCTGAGTGCGACAGTTTTACAGATGTTCACAAATGAGTAAATATGTCCCCCTGTGACGTTGCACCCTTCTCCTAACAGAAACACACCCACAGGATAACCGAATCGCGGAAAGCATCCTCAAACTAAACATACAGCCGGTAGGGAGCATCATTTATACAAGACTACACTGATATTTACACTACGATCCAGGACCTGTTCTTTGAGGAACACATGCAGATGTTATGCATAGGGAGAGCACGCATGCCAGCATCGATACACCAACCCACGAGTGCCCTGTGGCCCTACGGTGCACCAATAAAGTGTTCAATAATAAATGCACAATCAAGTGTCCATGGTCACCGGTGGTGTCGCAGCCGGCCGATGTTCTGCCGCTGGTCTTGCCTTCATGGAGTGCACGTGGCCTTCTGGCTTCTTTAGAAATAAAGAAAGGCGCCAACCGCGTCCATTTCTGAATTGTGGCCGTCAGGGGGGCCAACTAAAAGTGGTTCACCTGTATGGCATAGGTGCCACGTTGACCCAGAGGTCCATCCACGGGTGGTGCTTGCCCGCAAAAGAACTGCGGTCCATGGTGGGCGGCCACAAAAATTGCGGTCCATATGGTGTATCGATCCAGGCAGCAAGCAGCGGAAGTACAGGCCCACAACTGCGGAGCCAGCACCTCTCTCTCCTCTCTCTCTGCCCCAAAGCCAGATCCTCGGAGGTGGGAGACAAAAGGAGACAAGTGAGTAAGGTGGTAAGGGCGCAAAAGTGCATGCAATATAAGGTAATGCACACTGGGGGCACATGGGAACCAGGTGAGACAGGTACGTTCCTACCGTACGCCCCCCCCCCCACCAGGTAACCTACATTGCCCCTCCCTTACCCCTTACTGTATCCACAAAACACAACACTACCCATAAACATCTACTTTACACATCAACAAACGTCCCTACTGTCTTCCCCGTTCCTCCCATAAACCAAATTCGTCTTCTCTCCCTCCTAACCAATCAAATTTGCCATTTCCAACTCTCATCAAAATTTGCCATCTCCAACTCAACATCAAAATTTGCCATCACCAATTCATCATCAGTCCCTCCTAAGGAGGGAGAGATGGAATCACCCCAATGTCTCATCCACGTCGTGATGCGTCTCACAAATCCACACAGCAATTTTCCGTTCCTGCAACACAGAACAAAGGAACACAGGTGTGGAGTCATCATCATCACCTCAGGTAAGTGGCTGCGTATGGTGCGACAGGTTCATCAATCCTAACTATTTCCTAAATGACTTTGACAACTTTACATTACCCGGGGTCTTTCCCTGCCAATCCATTGGCCAACTTACACTATGGGTTCGAAAAACCAATTCCCATTGACCAAACTGTGGTGCTTCTCAAGTTGGGGTCTCACTCCCCCGATTCATCACTCGGTGCCCCCGCACAATTTCGGTGGCTGGGTCGTGTGACGCTCCTAGCTGGTCCGCCCACCTGCACACCTCCACCACTGTTGTTGCCTACCGAGCTCACCTGCTCCTCACCCTAACCTAACTAACTGGGGAAGGCCCTCTCGCACTCTCACCCCCTCAGTGCCCTCTCTGGCACGGCCTGCCCGATCCACACCCGGGATCCTCAGGCACCCACTGACACTAACGGCTCCCAGAGCCCACCTGCGGCCCCACCTGGCCGACATCTAACAGTGGCGGATTGCCCAACCATTCACACTCATACTAACAGGCCACACGACCAGCCAATTTCACCACACCAATGCACCCATCCACAATACCATTCTGCAACCACACCACAAATGCCAATATCCAACCACAATTTACCTATACCTTCTAACTATTCTTTAAACTACCCTCCCCGGGTACTCGTGAAAAGGGGTCCACTCTTCCCCCATCCACACCTTCGCACCATGCACACCACTCCGTACCACTTACTCCAACTCTCTCCACACCACTCATTCTCTGCTCCATGTATTCCACACACCTGTACTTGCACACCTGTGCTCTCATACTTGGTGCCGCCTGCACCCTTCTCTCCCCCAAGCGCATTCGCGCTGATCCACAACACTCACTACTCATACACTGCTCCACACACCTGTCCAGTTCTCACACAGCATCATCTCATCTAACTACTCCCCTCTGAAACTTGCGCTTCCCAGTCGTCCCTTTAAACTATTGCGCTCCCTCGTCATTATCATCCACTCTAATCTACCTGCGTCCCCTCTACAGGTATCCTTGTCGCTAACTAACCTTAACGTTACCTAATGTCATCTTCGCTAGATCCCTACACACAATATCCTAACCCACCCGGGCTAGTTTTCACTGCCATACACCCCATAATCTATAGCGCATTTGCCCCCCCCCCCCTTTGTGAGGGATGACAGAGTTGCCATCCCACCACATCGGGCATCTCCCACTACCAATTTTGCATATCAAATTTCAACAAATCAAAAATTTGCCAATCACTACCCATCATCTGCCAATCATTACTGCCAATCCTTTACCAATCATCAAATTTTTTTTCTTCTAATTTCGGGGCCAAAACACTATCCTCGTCATTACAGTCTACTTACTAATGCCTCTCGGTGCGCCAATTAACTTCTAAAGCTCGGCTTCGTACAGCCAAGCCATGAATGCGGGTTGTTTGGTGCCAGCGGCTGGATACGTCCCGCATTCGGTGCAGGGAAGGAGGTTTACCCGGGCCGAGGTCCCACGCACCATCTCGGCACGGAGCCATCCCATGGCCCGATCTCGACCTGCCGGAATGCCTCAACAAAAAGTGGTCGCCATGACGACTCTTCCTATCGGGCTGCCAGCTCCGCCTAGTGGAGCACGGACGCGGCCGTTCAAAGCGAGGCCCAGCGTGGATCGCGTACGGCGGTCCTTTCGAACCCGCCGTGGCTCGGATCCCCGCTGGTTCTCGCGGCACGTGAAGCCCGGCACGCACCGAGGGCCCGATTCGGCTATAAGTCGCTCTAACCGCTAACCCGGTTACCGTCGATGCCTCACCTGCATGCTTACACGCATACGCTACCCCTTTCTTGCTCATACATCCAGCCGTTTCCCTGCTCTTGGTCATTGCACCTTCTCTTACACACCCAGGTACACTCATTCCACTCACAGACTTGGTCACACACCTGACCACCGAACACCTTGTCACACATTCGTTGCTCGCACACCTCACCAACAGACCTCTTCGCGCCCCCTCCTCGGTCACCTCCTCTGTGACAATCACAGGTGTGCTCTCACTCGCACACCCAACCACGTGCCTCACTACCAATTCCAGCGTGCATTCCCACACACGCTCTACCATTCCAGGTGTGCTTCCTTTCTCACCTGTCACAACCAACTCACGCTCCGTGTCACTCTTACTACTCTCACCTCCACTCTTGACAGCGCACTCACCCTTACTCTTGACAGCGCACTCTTTCCTCATGCACCCGTCCGTTACACACCTTTCTCGCGCACACTATCCCGTTACACCCTCTGTAACACTCACCACAGGTGTACACTCTTCCTTACTTTTGACAGCGCACTCGTTCCCCATGCACCCCAGAGTCGGACTTTCTCGCACACCTCCTTTTTCGCACACCAGACCTGTTGCACACTTCACCAACGGCCTCTCACGAACACCCGGGTCCATCTCGACCCCCAAGCTTATTAAATCACCTGGCGCATCATACGCACGACCATATTGGTCACCACTTACACCGGGTCCTCTTTCTCTTCGCTTCTCCTCCATCACCTGCGAATCCCTCATCCAGTTAATGAGCACATCATCACGATCCGAACACAGACTTTGGACCAATTCTTTTACTTCTTCTTTGATCTCTTTCTTATCCCCTCTCCGTCGCTTCTTAATTTCGCTTACCCCTTCTTCCACTTCTTCTAATTTCTGCTTCACCTCTTTTATTTCCCGGTGCGTCTCCTCAAGCTCTTCCTCTAAGGCCACCTTGACCGTTTCTATGTGCGTCCTCACCTGCCGGTCCTTCGTCTCCATTACCTCTGTCACCTTGTCCAACCTCGTTGTCAGTCCCTCACGTACCATCTGACATTGCCTCTGTGTCGCTATCAAGTCATTTTTTAGGTCGTTTTGTGTCGCTTTTAACCCTCCTAATACCGCAGTGTTCCTTTGAACCTGCTCCGTTAGTTCTTTTTGTCCCTCCGTCAGCTGTTCCACTCCCAGCGTCAACTCCTCTATACCACCTTGCAATTTTACAGTCCCCTTTCTCACCTCCTTCTCCATGCGCTCCTTACAGTGCCTCACCTCCTCGCGCACTCCTCCGACCTCCTCACTCACACCTCTTCTGATCTCTTCTCCCATCACTTGCATCTCCTGCCCAGATGCCACCCTCATCTGCTCCATTTCCTCCCTGTGAGCATCCAATTTAGTTTCTACCCCCATTCTGACCCCCTCTATCTGCTGCCCCATTTGTTTAACTTCCCTTTCTGCTTGGTCCCTCATGTCCCTCAATTTGCCTTCCATACTGTTTTCTAACCCCTCTTACCCCTTTTTCATCCCTTCCATTTGATTCTCTTGAGTGGCCATTCTGTTTTCTACCCCCATTAACCCCTCCTGTATTTCCCCTAATCTATTGTCTAATCCCTCAAATTTGTTGTCTAGTCCCTCAAATTTGTTTCCTAATCCCTCTATTCTACTCCCTAACCCTCCGATCTGGGCCCCCATGTCCTCCCTCAATTTCTCGCTATTGGACCCCATCCTTTGTTCTAACCGTTCCCCCATTTCTCCCATTTTGCCCCCCATTCTACCCCCCAATCGCTCACTATCAGCCCTCATCTCGTCCTTCTGCAGGTTGAGGGACGCCTGCATTTGTACCATAAATTGCTCCATGAGGGCCTGCATTTGGGCCATCCCTCCCACTTGTGCAGCAGGTGCGGCCGCCGTAGCCATGTGCGAGGCGCCATTTTGCGCGCCCGCAACCTCGTGCGCGAGGACGCCATTTTGCGAACCTGCCGCCCTCACTGCTTCGCTCTCCTCATGTCCCTCAATTTGGTCCTGGATCGACCCTGCCTCACTCTCCTCTACCGGAACCCAGCCGTCTTGATCTGCCATAGCGCGACTTTCAAAATTCGGGGTTTTTTTTGTAAAACAAAATCAAATTTCGGTGACTTTATAATTTTGACCAAATTTTTGTCTAGATGTTTTTTTAAAAAATTGGGTTCGGGCCTCGAATCTCACTCGTCGACACCAGTTGTTACGGAAATAACACAATTGGTGTCCAAAATTTGGGCTAAATAAATTTAGTCCCAGGTCCGAATCCCAACTCCTGACACCAATTGTTACGGATCGCGGTTAGATGTTATGATGGGCCGAGCGGATGGTCCACCGCGACCTAACAGTTCCCCCCGATTCTTCCCCAACTCACCCGATTCCACTCAAACGTTGGCCAAATCGCGCTACGCTAAATCAATGATGGAAAGGACACAATGACTGGGATAGATGAAACGACGCAAGGGGTACAGTTCTCAAGACCTCCGGAGGAGGATATAATTAGTGGTGGAAAAAAGGGGTAGATTACAAGGTAGAGTGAGGTAAAAGACACAGAAGAGATGGGCACTTAAATACAATCTTATTTTTTTCCCAGACAGACCACAGACAAACGGGACGAGGCTGACTTACACAGGGATTGATGGCAGGAAGGACATGTAGTTCGATAGCACAAGGTGCACCTTGGCTCGGGGACAGGATCAAGCACGGTCCAAAAGATGCAGGGAGGCCTCACAGCGCTCGGAGGTGGCGTCTTTCTTTCTCCAAGCTCAGCGCGCATCTGACGTCACCTCCCCCTCGGCTGCGCATGCTCAGCGGGGAGTCACACGCCCTCGGCTGGTTGGCTCCGCCCCAGATGGGACCGGTCCGCCGCTTCTATTGGGTGCGGGGGTTACCGGGCTCCGCCCTTCACGAGGAGCTGACAAAGCCCCTGATTGGTAACCCCGTCGAGCACATGTTCGATGGCGGCTCGTTGGAAAGGCCTGGTGCCCTCCCAACACCCTCTACCAACCAAGCCGGAGTGAGGACGTGCACTCCCCGCGCCGCCGCCGTTGCTGTTGTTGTTGTTGTTGTTGTTGTTGTTGTTGCTGAACCGTGAGGAAGAGCTGCGGGGAGGTATTGGGAGGTCCTAAACTTCCTAACGGTGCCATACCATCACATTCTGGTGCAACGAAGAGTCAGAATTAATGGAAACGAGTCCTTAACTGACATAGACTAAGTATAACTAGCAAGATGTCCTATAGTTCCTATAGATGTCCTATAGATGTCCACGGGTGACACCGTCACAATTTCGGTCTTTGAGGCCGGCCGATAGGCACAGTGTGGTTCTCCTGACCACGTGGCCCTTGACTTGGTTTGTCCGCACAATGTGGGCGCTTTCAGGATGAACTTTAGCCGGGGAGCGTTTGGGTGCGTGGCGCCTTTGGGCGCCCCGGTCTGATACTGCCGCCCACGCGCAGAACACCATGTGAGTGCACGTGGGTCCCGGCGGTCCCACTGGCCTAGCGCTACCATGTTTAGACAGCGAGATCCGTCCCCGGGCACCGGCAAGCCAGGCACGGTAGGACACCCGCGGAGCCCCGGCGGACCAGGGGCGTGCGAGCCTACGCGTTAGCGTGCTACGGCGGAATCAACGGCTTCGGCCACGGCCAGGCCGATACTCGGCCCGGTCGCACCGGAAATGAACTGGTTCGACGCCCGCGCTAGAGAGGTCGCGGGCGACTGAGATGTTTTAACAAATAATTAATTAATTTGAGACGTCCGATTTCTAGTGTTTGGAAATTTGGAAGAGCTTGACCCTAGCCTTTCCCTTGCGAGGGCAAGGAGGAACTTAACACTTGACACTTAAGCTTAGTTTGAAGTACACCCTGCCAGCGCTCCCGGTGGGATGGCAGGGCAACCAGAAGGGACGAGGTTCTCCTGACCACGTGGCCCTCGATCTGGGAAGCGAGAGGCGTTCCATTAGTGGACGCGCCCCTCACGCCCGACTTTTGGGTGGCCCCGGCAGGCCGTTTGTTTTGACGTTCCGTGACAGGCCCCGCACCCCCACCTCAGGGCCGACCGGGCGACCGGAATGAATCCCGGTGTCCCGATCCGAACCTTCAGAGCGGGCCGGCTGCACTTTCCGTCCCTGCGGTCCCAAATACCGGAACCACCCGAATACCACTTTATTTGACAAAATGAGGTGCGGCCTACAGCCTTAGAAAACCAACCCTAAATAAGTCAATACCTCCAACGACACAGGTGCGCATTCGTGCCGCGTGACGTGGTGATGTCATCGCGCTTTCACCTTAAAAGATTTATTTGATATTTTGATATAAACCTGCCAATAAAGGGTGATGGGAGGGTGATGGCAGGGTGATGGGAGGGTGGTGGGAGGGTGATGGCAGGGTGGTGGGAGGGTGATGGCAGGGTGATGGGAGGGTGATGGCAGGGTGATGGCAGGGTGATGGGAGGGTGATGGCAGGGTGATGGGAGGGTGATGGCAGAGGGTGATGGGGGAGGGTGATGGGAGGGTGATGGGGGAGGGTGATGGGGGAGGGTGATGGGGCCTCCCTATAGAAGTCAGTATCTCCAACGACACAGGCGCGCATTCGTGCCGCGTGACGTGGTGACGTCATCACACTTTCCCCTCAAAAGACCCATTTGATATAAGTTAATATTCTGATATAAGCTTTAGAAAACCAACCCTATATAAGTCAATACCTCCAACGATACAGGTGCGCAAAATACAAAACACAAAAGATTTATTTGATACAAGTTAATATTTTGAATAACTCGGTCAATATCAGTCCGAATTTCGCCAAATAAAGGTTCCCGTTATCCACAGATACCCCTGTATCCTCCTCGAGGCGAAGTCAGGATGAATTTCGCAAAAAAAAATAAAGTCCTTCGGCAACGAAGATTTAACATGGGGCTTTCCTATGTAACTTTACCCTGAAGTAATTTTACCGAAAATCCTGGAAATTTCGCAGGGCCTGCTTCTGTCGAGTGTTAAGACGTACTAGCAACTGTGAAATCTGGAATCAGAATTAAAATCCGAGCCTCCGTTACCTCTAAGGGCCCCCCAAAACAAATCGCATATATTCCTAATGAAAAAACTTCAAAGCTCTTAAATCCCGAATCCCATGCCATCCGATGTCAATCCATATATCTATGCCTCCCTACGAACGTTGTGCATGTAATGATAAGAATAAGAACCATCAAAAAATATTTTGTGACCACTTTATTTAACAAAATGAGGTGCGGCCTACCATCTAGTCGAGACCAAGTCACCCCGGCCGATCACCCATTCCGACCCCAAATTCCTCATCGATGATAACTAAACAATATATTATATGAATCGCACCGTACATACCTCCTTCTAGATCTTGTTCTTGTCTTGATATACTCACTCAGGCTCACTCTATTACGACTGAGTCCTCTCAGCTTTTCCAAATGGCGCCCGCTACGCCTCGTGTCCAGTCCACCTCCGAGCTCTTCTTCTTCGAATGACACTCATGGTGGGGGCGTGATGACGTCACTGCGCTTCAGTCTTAGAAAACTAAGGGCGTGATGACGTCACTGCACTTCAGTCTTAGAAAACTAACTTTTATATAAGTTAATATTTTCAATAACTCCTATAGGCGAAGTCTTAGAGAATTTCGCAATAAGAAATAGAGTCCTCCGGTGACGGAAATTTAACACGGTGTTTTCCTATGTAACTTTACTCTGAGGTAATTTTACCAAAAATCCCCGAAATTTCACGGGTCCAGCCCTATTGAGTGCCTGCGGCCTCTCAAGTCCCTTCACAGAGTCGGGCTAGAGTCAAGCTCAAAAGGGTTTTCTTTCCCCACTGATTCCGCCAAGCCCGTTCCCTTGGCTGTGGGATCGCTGGACAGTAGATAGGGACAGTGAGGATCTCGCTCATCCCTTCATGCGCGTCACTGTTTAGATGACGAAATGAATGAGTTCATTCATTTTCGCTGCATGATTAAGGGTGACACCGTCACAATTTCGGTCTTTGAGGCCGGCCGATAGGCACAGTGTGGTTCTCCTGACCACGTGGCCCTTGACTTGGTTTGTCCGCACAATGTGGGCGCTTTCAGGATGAACTTTAGCCGGGGAGCATTTGGGTGCGTGGCGCCTTTGGGCGCCCCGGTCTGATACTGCCGCCCACGCGCACAACACCATGTGAGTGCACGTGGGTCCCGGCGGTCCCACTGGCCTAGCGCTACCATGTTTAGACAGCGAGATCCGTCCCCGGGCACCGGCAAGCCAGGCACGGTAGGACACCCGCGGAGCCCCGGTGGACCAGGGGCGCGCGAGCCTACGCGTTAGCGCGCTACGGCGGAATCAATGGCTTCGGCCACGGCCGGGCCGTCGCACCGGAAATGAACTGGTTCGACGCCCGCGCTAGAGAGGTCGCGGGCGACTGAGATGTTTTAACAAATAATTAATTAATTTGAGACGTCCGATTTCTAGTGTTTGGAAATTTGGAAGAGCTTGACCCTAGCCTTTCCCTTGCGAGGGCAAGGAGGAACTTAACACTTGACACTTAAGCTTAGTTTGACGTACACCCTGCCAGCGCTCCCGGTGGGACGGCAGGGCAACCAGAAGGGACGAGGTTCTCCTGACCACGTGGCCCTCGATCTGGGAAGCGAGAGGCGTTCCATTAGTGGACGTGCCCCTCACGCCCGACTTTTGGGCGGCCCCGGCAGGCCGTTTGTTTTGACGTTCCGTGACAGGCCCCGCACCCCCACCTCAGGGCCGACCGGGCGACCGGAATGAATCCCGGTGTCCCGATCCGAACCTTCAGAGCGGGCCGGCTGCACTTTCCGTCCCTGCGGTCCCAAATACCGGAACCACCCGAATATCACTTTATTTGACAAAATGAGGTGCGGCCTACAGCCTTAGAAAACCAACCCTAAATAAATCAATACCTCCAACGACACAGGTGCGCATTCGTGCCGCGTGACGTGGTGACGTCATCGCGCTTTCACCTTAAAAGATTTATTTGATATTTTGATATAAACCTGCCAATAAAGGGTGATGGGAGGGTGATGGCAGGGTGATGGGAGGGTGGTGGGAGGGTGATGGCAGGGTGGTGGGAGGGTGATGGCAGGGTGATGGGAGGGTGATGGCAGGGTGATGGGAGGGTGATGGCAGGGTGATGGGAGGGTGATGGCAGAGGGTGATGGGGGAGGGTGATGGCAGGGTGATGGGAGGGTGATGGCAGGGTGATGGGGGAGGGTGATGGGGGAGGGTGATGGGGCCTCCCTATAGAAGTCAGTATCTCCAACGACACAGGCGCGCATTCGTGCCGCGTGACGTGGTGACGTCATCACACTTTCCCCTCAAAAGACCCATTTGATATAAGTTAATATTCTGATATAAGCTTTAGAAAACCAACCCTATATAAGTCAATACCTCCAACGATACAGGTGCGCAAAATACAAAACACAAAAGATTTATTTGATATAAGTTAATATTTTGAATAACTCGGTCAATATCAGTCCGAATTTCGCCAAATAAAGGTTCCCGTTATCCACAGATACCCCTGTATCCTCCTAGAGGCGAAGTCAGGATGAATTTCGCAAAAAAAAATAAAGTCCTTCGGCAACGAAGATTTAACATGGGGCTTTCCTATGTAACTTTACCCTGAAGTAATTTTACCGAAAATCCTGGAAATTTCGCAGGGCCTGTTTCTGTCGAGTGTTAAGACGTACTAGCGACTGTGAAATCTGGAATCAGAATTAAAATCCGAGCCTCCGTTAGCTCTAAGGGCCCCCCAAAACAAATCGCATATATTCCTAATGAAAAAACTTCGAAGCTCTTAAATCCCGAATCCCATGCCATCCGATGTCAATCCATATATCTATACCTCCCTACGAACGTTATGCATCTAATGATAAGCATAAGAACCATCAAAAAATATTTTAAAACCACTTTATTGGACAAAATGAGGTGCGGCCTAGCATCTAGTCGAGACCCAGTCACCCAGGCCGATCACCCATTCCGACCCCAAATTCCTCATCGACGATAATTAAACAATATATTATATGAATCGCACCGTACATACCTCCTTCTAGATCTTGTTCTTGTCTTTTGTGACAGGGTGACACCGTCACAATTTCGGTCTTTGAGGCCGGCCGATAGGCACAGTGTGGTTCTCCTGACCACGTGGCCCTTGACTTGGTTTGTCCACACAATGTGGGCGCTTTCAGGATGAACTTTAGCCGGGGAGCGTTTGGGTGCGTGGCGCCTTTGGGCGCCCCGGTCTGATACTGCCGCCCACGCGCAGAACACCATGTGAGTGCACGTGGGTCCCGGCGGTCCCACTGGCCTAGCGCTACCATGTTTAGACAGCGAGATCCGTCCCCGGGCACCGGCAAGCCAGGCACGGTAGGACACCCGCGGAGCCCCGGCGGACCAGGGGCGCGCGAGCCTACGCGTCAGCGTGCTACGGCGGAATCAACGGCTTCGGCCACGGCCGGGCCGACACTCGGCCCGGTCGCACCGGAAATGAACTGGTTCGACGCCCGCGCTAGAGAGGTCGCGGGCGACTGAGATGTTTTAACAAATAATTAATTAATTTGAGACGTCCGATTTCTAGTGTTTGGAAATTTGGAAGAGCTTGACCCTAGCCTTTCCCTTGCGAGGGCAAGGAGGAACTTAACACTTGACACTTAAGCTTAGTTTGAAGTACACCCTGCCAGCGCTCCCGGTGGGACGGCAGGGCAACCAGAAGGGACGAGGTTCTCCTGACCACGTGGCCCTCGATCTGGGAAGCGAGAGGCGTTCCATTAGTGGACGCGACCCTCACGCCCGACTTTTGGGCGGCCCCGGCAGGCCGTTTGTTTTGACGTTCCGTGACAGGCCCCGCACCCCCACCTCAGGGCCGACCGGGCGACCGGAATGAATCCCGGTGTCCCGATCCGAACCTTCAGAGCGGGCCGGCTGCACTTTCCGTCCCTGCGGTCCCAAATACCGGAACCACCCGAATACCACTTTATTTGACAAAATGAGGTGCGGCCTACAGCCTTAGAAAACCAACCCTAAATAAGTCAATACCTCCAACGACACAGGTGCGCATTCGTGCCGCGTGACGTGGTGACGTCATCGCGCTTTCACCTTAAAAGATTTATTTGATATTTTGATATAAACCTTAGAAAACCAACCCTACAGAAGTCAAATGGTCCAATAAAGGGTGATGGGAGGGTGATGGCAGGGTGATGGGAGGGTGGTGGGAGGGTGATGGCAGGGTGGTGGGAGGGTGATGGCAGGGTGATGGGAGGGTGATGGCAGGGTGATGTTGTTGTTCGCATGTTGGCACGGCAAAAGGGTTTTAGCTCTTTCACGAGCCTCGATCTTGTATACAAAAAAAAAAAAAAAAAAAAAAAAAAATTGTTGTCTTACATGAGATGCGGTGAACCTGGGTGCGACATTTAATGGGGGAAATAGGGGGAGGTCGGGTCTACAGAGTGTTGTTTACAGAAAATGGGACTAGGGAATGGGGGATTGGGGATAGTTGGGAAGTATTGAGGAAATAGGGGAATATTTACAAGCGGATATGGATGGATGCAAATCCCATATCCGCAACAATATATATATATATATATATATATATATATATATATATATATATACAGTGAAACCTTGACTTACGAGTGCACCAACTTACGAGTTTTCCGAGATACGAGCCGTCGCTCGGGCGGTTTATTGCTTTGAGATGCGAGCCGAGATCTGAGTTACGAGTTTACGCCACCCGCCACCAGGTGGGTTCCGGTCACGTGGTTATCTTTCCGTGCAAGCATCTCTGCCGTATATCGCTGCTGCTTTGTTTTCGCATTTTGGTTATTTTGGAGCTTACGCCACCCGCCACCAGGTGGGTTCCGGTCACGTGGTTATCTTGCTGTGCAAGCATCTCTGCCGTATATCGCTGCTGCTTTGTTTTCGCATTTTGGTTATTTTGGAGCTTACGCCACCCGCCACCAGGTGGGTTCCGGTCACGTGGTTATCTTGCCGTGCAAGCATCTCTGCCGTATATCGCTGCTGCTTTGTTTTTGCATTTTGGTTATTTTGGAGCTTACGCCACCCGCCACCAGGTGGGTTCCGGTCACGTGGTTATCTTGCCGTGCAAGCATCTCTGCCGTATATCGCTGCTGCTTTGTTTTCGCATGTTGGTTATTTTGGAAAATTTCTTAGTTTTAACCATGGGTCCTAAGAAATTGAGTGCCAAGGGCAGTACTGAGAAGAAGAAGAGGATGATGTGCTTGGATATAAAACACGCAATCGTCGAAAAACATGAGCGAGGTGTGCGTGTTGTCGACTTGGCGAGGCAGTACGATCGTAGCAGTACGATCGAAACATTTTGAAAGGGAGGAAGAAACAAACCTCGTTGGACAGGTTTTTATTGAAACGCCCTGCAAGTGAAAGCGAGGAAAGTGGCGAAAAAGGCAAAAGTCATCTCCTCCACCTCCGCCAGCATCTTCGTCTGATCTTCAAGGTAAATACACTTAATAAAACCAGTTTATTTCTTTACATTGTGGCGGACACTGAAGCTCACTGGCGTGGTGACATCATTCCGCGCACCGAGTGGGCGGCGGTCACGCCGAAGGGTAGGCGTAGCCTCAGGATATACACTTGGCGTGCAGCCCTTGAATAAAGCGCGCCAGTGTTACAGTGTTACAGTGAGCTCTTGAATAAAGACTCTTACAAATTACCGCGTTGTCCGCTTCCTCCTTGTTTACAATCAACGCGCGTAACGGCGCTTATTATGTACAGTATATACGAGGTCGTGCTTGTTTATACATTATTTGTTATTTATAAAGTACATTTTTCTTGTTTAAAAACACGTAACAAAAAAAATTGGTGTGGTTTTTTGGGGGCTGGAACGGATTAATAGCATTTCAATGCATTTTAATGGGGAAATTTAATTTGAGAAACGAGCAAATTGAGTTACGAGCTCGGTCACAAAACAAATTAAACTCGTAAGTCAAGGTTTCACTGTATATTGTTACGGACCGCGGATAAGATGTTAATGGATTGCCGAGCGGATGGCGGCCACGGCCTGAACTATTAACAATGACTAAGACCCGATTCCTTAAACATGGGCCAAATCGTGCCACAGATATTCAATGAGGGAAAAGACAAAGACGACATGGATGTGTAGAAGAAGAAGACAAAGAGGGTTTGAAATACGAATATTATTTATTACTATTTACAGGACCAAAAGAAACCAAGGAAGAAGGAAAGATAAGAAAATAAAGCAGAAAGAGGGATGGACCAGAAGGACACAGTGAAACTCTAGCTTAACTAAACAGGCTTAACTTATACCCCAGAACAAGACACACAAAACAGACTACGAGCAAACTCACACGAATGGGGAAATTGCAGGCAGGAATGGAAGGACTGGAAGGAGAGGAACGCTCCGCTCGAACCGGAGCACGGTCGGCCCGGGAGTCAGCAGCCGCCGCCCTTCCTCGCTCGGCACGTCCAGCAGCCGCCGTCAACGCCCTAGCTGCGGTCGTGCGGGCTGCCGCGATATGTGCACCCTGGCGGACTCAAAGCTGCTGGTGGAGCCAAAACTGCTGGTGGAGCCAAACTGCTGGTGGAGCCAAACTGCTGGTGGAGCCAAACTGCTGGTGGAGCCAAACTACTGGTCGGGCGCAACTCTTTCTTGGCACTTCTCACTTAAACGCAACCACCTTCGACTCCTTCTCATCACTCTCTTGAAAGGCTTCCGCGCGCGCTTTTTATAACGCCCGCGGGCGATCAAGCCGCCGGCCTCTAGAACACGCCCATCCGTGAGCTCGCCTCGGCCCTGATTGGTCGGCACGGGCCCTCTGGCTCCACCCTTGATGACGATGGGCGGCACGCCCAGGATTCGGCAGCTCCTCCCCTTTCTTTTCCAAGCCTACCTCGTGGCTAATGGAGTCACGGTGAATGCAGTTGGCAATTGAGGCTTTATTAAATGAAAATGAAAGGGGATCTATCTATTTGAATTCGGTGCAATGGAGTGTCAATTAATGGAAGACAAATCCTTAGCCTAATACACAGAATAAGGAAATAACTACCAACAAGGAGGAAATCTATGATTGGCTAACGTGATTGTTTATGACCTAATTACGGGACGCACTTTGACCTTTATACACAACTGGAGGAAGGAGGGTCCACAATAAAACTAAAAAAACACAATCCTCATATCCACAACACTGCACCCTCCTCCTCTTAGGCACGTCCCGGGCCTCTTACCTTTACTTTTAGTGTGGCACGTAGGTGTAGTTCCCTCTACATTTAACCTGACCCTGAGTGTGACAGTTTTAAAACATAAATAAATATTTCCCGCTGCTCCATTGCACCCTACCTAACAGACTCACACCCACCGCTAACCGAATTGCGGAATGGTCTTCAAACTATACATTTACGGTGGGGGCGCATTATTTACAATGACTCTACTTTATTTACAAAACGCAACCCAGGACCTGTGATCGTTCTTTTGGGGGGGGGGGGGGGGCGGGGGAGACAGTCTGCTCTGCATCGACGCACCATGAAGCACCAAAACAACGCATCAATACACCCTCAAGCACCAATCGGTGCACAGTCATTGCAGTTCAATAATAAAAATAACCAAACAAACCCTTGGTGCTGGTCTTGCTCTTCGGCTCCCTCTGCTGGCTAATGCTCTCTTCTTGTTGTCATCTTCTTTGCTGGCGGCCTATTTGGACATAAAAGTGCACAAAACATGTCCATTGCATTTATTTATGGCCCACAGGGGGCCGACTATGTATGGTTCACCTGTGGGGCATAGGTGCCCTGTGGCCAAGGTCCGCCAGCAAGATCTCGGGCCTTCATGGCCCGTTCCAGCAGAGGGGCCATGCCCCAACCGATGAGGTCCCTGAGTGGTGCTCAGCCACTGACATGTGGTCCATACGGTGGTGCATTGATGCAGACAGCTTTGGTTGCGAGAGTTTCGGGCACCCAATGGCGGACTCACGCACGCTCCCCTCGGTGCCCAGTGGTGCACAGTCCTCATGTGGGAGACAAGGGGGGTGGGGGGGGGGGGGAAAGACAGGTGAGCGAGGGGTAAGGTCACAAGGGTACACATCAATAAAGGCAATGCAAGGCGAGGTGCGTACGGAGAGCGAAGTGAGAAAAGCTCATCCCTACCGTACGTCACCCCCCCTGTCCCCTACTCCACCCTTGCGCTTACCCCATATTTACAACAATCTACACATTTACAAATTCGTCACTATCGTCACGTCTTCCCCATATTTCCCCTACACCAAATTCGTCTTCACAATCCCACTAATCAAAATTTGCCATCACCCAATTCATCATCAATCCTCATAAGGAGGAAGAGATGGAACAACAGCACAATGTCACACCCACGTCATGATGTGTCTCACAATCCAAAACATTTGCACAATAAAATAATAAAACAACCTGGCATGGTGTGGAGTTTCGTCACCTCAGGTGAGTGGATGCAGATGTTGCGAGGAGATCTTCATCCTAACTACTTTCTAAATGACTTTAATACACTTTACACAACCCGGGGTCTTCCCTGCCAATCCATTGGCCAACTTACACTATGGGTTCTAAAAACCAATTCCCATTGACCAAACTGTGGAGCTTCTCAATTTGGGGTCTCACTCCCCCGATTCATCTCCCGGTGCCCTTGCACAATTTCTGGGCTGAGACGTGTAGCTCTCCCAGCAGGTCTACCCACCTGCACACCTCCACCACTGTAGTTGCCTCCGAGCTTACCTGCTCCTCACCTAACTTATCTAATTGGGGAAGGCCCCTCCTGGCTCTGTCACCCCTCGGTGCCCTCTGGCACTGGGCTACCCGGGTCCGTCCTCCGGATCCTCGGGCCCCATCCACAACAACTCTACCGGCTCCCAGAGCCCACCTGCGGCCTCACCTGGCCGCCATCCTCACAGTGGTGGAGTGCTCAACCAACTACACACACTAACAGGCTACACGCCCAGCCATTTCCACAACACTAATGCACCCATCCAAGCATCATTCTTCCACCACGCACCACAGATGCCAATATCCAACCACAATTTACCTGTACCCTCTACCTAACACTCACACTACCCTCCCCGTGTATTCGTGATGGGGGTCCATTCTTCCCCCATTCACACCTTCGCACCATCCACTCCACTCCACAGTTTCCACCATACTCACTCCACGACCATCCACTTCATACTCCATATATTCCATACTCCATGTATTCCACACAACCATTATCCATACACCTGCAGTTGCACACCTGTGCAATCTCACCTGGTGCCACCTGCACCCTCCTTCCTCCCTGGACCATTTGGGTCAACACAACACACATCACCATCACTCCCTCATACACTACTCCATACACCTGTTCAGTTGCACACCTGTGCAATCTCAATACAACTCACAATCACAATCATTTACTCATACCCTGCTCAATACACTTTCGATCCTCACACACACGGCATCATCTCATCTAACTACTCCCCTCTGAAACTCACGCTTCCCAGTCGTCCCTTACTTTATTGCGCTCCCTCGTCATCATAATCCAAACTAATCTACCCGCGTCCCCACTACAGGTATCATTGTCACTACCTAAACCTTACCGTTACCTATTGTCAATCTCTAGGTCCCTACACACTATATCCTAACCCTCCCGGGCTAGTTTTCACTGCCAAACCCCATAACTAGTGCTCCTTTGCCCCCGCTGTGAGAGATGGCAGAGTTGCCATCCCACCACATTGGGTGTCTCTCACTACCAATTTTTGCACACCAAATTCCAGCCAATCAAAAATTTGCCAATCATCTGCCAATCCTCAAATTTTGTTTTTCTAATTTTGGGTCCAAAACACTATCATCATCACAGTCTACTCACTAGAGCCTCTCGGTGCGCCAATTCATCTCCAAAGCTCGGCTTGGCAAAGCCGAGCAATGAATGCGGGTTGCTTGGTGCCGGCGGCTGGATCCGTCCGGCATTCGGTGCAGGGAAGGAGGTTTACCCGGGCCGAGATCCCACGCACCATCTCGGCACAGAGCCGTCCAATGGCCCGATCTCGCCCTGCCGGAACGCCTCAACAAAAAGGGGTCGCCATGACGACCCTTCCTACCGGGACGCCCGCTCCGCATAGCGGAGCAGGGACGCGGCCGGTCAGAGCGCGGCCTGGCGTGGATCCCGCACGGCGGTTCTTTCGAAACCGCCGCGGTCACGATCCCCGCGGCACGCAAAGCTGCCCGGCACGCCCCGAGGGCCCGCTTCGGCTATAAGTCGGTCTAACCGCTAACCCGGTTAGCGTCGATGCTCCACCTGCATGCTTACACCCCGCAGCCCGTTCCTTGCTCATACATCCAGCCGTTCCCATTCTCCTAGTCATTGCACCTTCTCTTACACACCCAGGTACACTCATTCCGCTCACAGACTTGGTCACACACCTGACCACCGCACACCTTTGCACACACCCCGTCATTCGCACACCGCACCAACACACCTCTTCGCGCTCCCTCCTCGGTCACCTCCTCTGTGACAACCACAGGTGTGCACTCGCTTGCACACCCAATCACGTGCCTCACTACCAACTCCAGTGTGCATTCCCATACGCGCTCTACCATTCCAGGTGTGCATCCTGCCATTCCAGGTGTACATCCTCTCTCACCTGCCACCACCAACTCACGCTCCGTTTCACTCTCACAACTCTTACCACCACACTCGATCGCGCATTCACCCTTACTCTTGACAGCGCACTCTGTACCCATACACTCCTCTGTTACACACCTTTCTCGCGCATCCTCTTGCGCACACTCTTCTGTTACACCCTCCGTAACACTCACCACAGGTGTGCATGCTTCCGTCACATCTCTTGTAACACTCCCCATCCCGTGCTTCCATGTGCCCCCCCGCACACGCGCTACGACCAACTCACTCTCGACGGCACACTCTCTCCTCGGCGCGCACTTTTTCCTCACACACCCCAGAGTCGGACATTCTCGCACACCTCCTCCTTCGCACTTAGTACCTGTCGCACACTTCACCAGCGGCCTCTCACGAACACCCGGGTCCAAACCAACCCCCAAGCCGACTGAATCTCCCCTCACACCATATACATTTCCGCGTATATCTCCACTCACCTCGGCACCTCGTCTCCGCACCTCTTCCGCCACCTGCAAACTCTTTATTTGGTTAGCAAGCACACCATCACGATTTGAGCACCGACCATGTACATATTCCATCACCTCCTCCTTTATCTCCCTCTTAGTTTCCCTCCGTCTCTTCTTAATTTCACTCACCCCCTCTTCCACATCCTCTAACTTTTGCTTCACCTCTTTTATTTCCCGGTGTGTCTCCTCAATTTCGTCCTCTAATGCTACCTTGACCGTTTCTATATGCGTCCTCACCTCCCGGTCCTTTTGTCTCCATTGCCTCCGTCACCTCGTCCAACCTCGTTGTCAGTCCCTCACATACCATCTGACATTCCCTCTTCGTCGCTATCAAGTCTTTTTGTGTCGCCTTTAACCCTCCTAGTACCGCAGTGTTCTTTTGTACCTGCTCCACTAACTCAGTCTGTCCCACCATCAGCTGTTCCACCTCCTGCGTCAGGTCCTCGATGCCCCCTTGTAACTTTGCCGTCCCATTTCTCACCTCTTTCTCCATATGCTTCTCACCTCGCTTTACCTCCTCGCATACCCCCGAGCCCTCCTCGCTTACACCTCGTCTGATCTCCTCTCCCATTTCTCCCATCTCTTTAGTAGATGCCACCCTCATTTGTTCTAATTCATCACTCTGAGCATCCAGTTTACCTTCCAACCCGATTTTCACCTCCTCTATCTGGTTCCCCATCCGTTTGATTTCCCGGGCGGATTGCTCCCCTATTTCCCGCAATTTGCCTTCCATCTTATTTTCTAACCCCCCTAACCCATTTTTCACCCCCTCTATCTGATTCTCCTGGGCAGCCATTCTATTTTCCACCCCCATTAACCCATTTTTCACCCCTTCTATCCCGTTGTCTAACCCCTCAAATTTATTGTCTAACCCCTCGAATTTACCCTCAAATTTCTTGTCTAAACCCTCAAATTTATTTCCCAACTGTTCGCTGGTACCCCTCGCTTCGTCCCTCATTTGGCCCCTCATTCTGTTTTCCATCCCTTTGAAATTATCATCTGTTTTTACCATAAAGGCCATCATCTGTTTCATAAACAGGTCCAAATTCATTGGCATCTCGGGCTCAGCTGCTGCGACCACGGGCGCGGCTAAATTTGGTGCCGCTACAACCACGGTGCGCGAGGGCGCCATCTTACGCATCTGAAACTCCCTCAACCACCTCACCATTGGTCTCCTCCATTTCCTCCCTCTGGTCCCGGGTTACCCCTAACTCCTCTTCTAGTTCCCCCACCGGCATCCGATCACCTTGACCAGCCATGGCACGATTTCCAAATTTAAGATTTTAAATAAAACAAAATTTTGGGCCACCCGTAATTTTGAGCGCGCTATTCGCACTTCAGGTCCGAATCCCACTCCTGGCACCAATTGTTACGGACCGCGGATAAGATGTTAATGGATTGCCGAGCGGATGGCCGCCGCGGCCCGAACTATTAACAATGACTAAGACCCGATTCCTTAAACGTGGGCCAAATCGTGCCACAGATATTCAATGAGGAAAAAGACAAAGACGACACGGATGTGAAGAAGAAGAAGACAAAGAGGGTTTGATACGAATAATTATTTATTACTATTTACAGGACCAAAATAAACCAAGGAAGAAGGAAAGATAAGAAAATAAAGCAGAAAGAGGGACGGACCAGAAGGACACAGTGAAAACTCTAGCTTAACTAAACAGGCTTAACGTTTACCCCAGGACAAGACACACAAAACAGACTACGAGCAAACTCACATGAATGGGGAAATTGCAGGCAGGAATGGAAGGACTGGAAGGAGAGGAACGCTCCGCTCGAACCGGAGCACGGTCGGCCCGGGAGTCAGCAGCCGCCGCCCTTCCTCGATCGGCACGTCCAGCAGCCGCCGTCAACGCCCTAGCTGCGGTCGTGCGGGCTGCCGCGATACATGCACCCTGGCGGAGTCAAAGCTGCTGGTGGAGCCAAAACTGCTGGTGGAGCCAAACTGCTGGAGGAGCCAAACTGCTGGTGGAGCCAAACTGCTGGTGGAGCCAAACTACTGGTGGAGCCAAACTACTGGTCGGGCGCAACTCTTTCTTGGCACTTCTCACTTAAACGCAACCACCTTCGACTCCTCATCACTCTCTTGAAAGGCTTTCGCGCGCGCTTTTTAGAATGCCCGCGGGCGATCAAGCCACTGGCCTCTAGAACACGCCCATCGGTGAGCTCGCCTCGCCCTGATTGGTCGGCACGGGCCCTCTGGCTCCACCCTTGATGACGATGGGCGGCACGCCCAGGATTCGGCAGCTCCTACCCCTTCTTTTCCAAGCCTACCTCGTGGCTAATGGAGTAGCGGTGAATGCAGTTGGCAATTGAGGCTTTATTAAATGAAAATGAAAGGGGATCTATCTATTTGAATTCGGTGCAATGGAGTGTCAATTAATGGAAGACAAATCCTTAGCCTAATACACAGAATAAGGAAATAACTACCAACAAGGAGGAAATCTATGATTGGATAACGTGATTGTTTATGACTTAATTACGGGACGCACTTTGACCTTTATACACAACTGGAGGAAGGAGGGTCCACAATAAAACAATAAAAAACACAATCCTCATATCCACAACAATATATATATATATATTATATATATATATATATATATATATATATATGTATGTATGTATGTATGTATGTATATATATATATATATATATATATATATATATATATATATATATATATATATATATATATATATATATATATATATATACGTATATGTATATATATATGTATATATATATATATATATATATATGTATGTATAGTATGTATATAATATATATATACAGTGGTACCTCGGCTTACGAGTTTAATCCGTTCCGTGACGGAGCTCGTAAGCCAAATCGCTCGTAAGTCAGAAAGCAAATTTTCCCATTCAAATGCATTGAAATGCTATTAATCCGTTCCAGCCTCAAAAAAAAAACAACCAATTTTTTTGTTAGGTGCTTTTAAATAACAAAAATGTACTTTATAAATAACAAATAATGTATAAACAAGCACGACCTCGTATATACTGTACATAATACAAGAGAATGTAAAGAAATAAACTGGTTTTATTAAGCAGAGGAGAAGAGCATGCAGGTGAGGTGTGCGTGTTGTCGACTTGGCGAGGCAGTACGATCGTACTCCTTCTACGATATGTACGATTTTGAAGCAGAAGGAGTCCATAAAGCTATAACGCCAGCCAAGGGCGTTACGATTATTTCAAAGCTCCGGACCTCTATCCATGAAGATATGGAGAAGTTGTTGTTTGTGTGGTTGAAGGAGAAGCAGCTCGCAGGAGATACCGTGACCCGAGAGCATCATGTGTTTGAAAAGATTGAAACTCGGATATCGAGGCACGGACCACGAGGTGTTTTTTCTTTTTTCTTAATCTCGGTTTCAGTGAACTTTTGCTCTGTGCTCACGTGTACTGTACCTGTACCTGTAATGGTACGTCAGAGGGATGGCACCTGTTGTCATCATATTAAGTGCAAGATGTTCTGCATCGTAAGTTGGTACACCGTGGTCTTTCGGCGGTGTTTAAGCCGGCCGTCTTGGCTTCTGTCACCATTGGCATTGAGTCTTTCGATGTAGGTAGGTCGTTGTGTGCCGGTGCCTTGGCCGAATTCCTTCATTGCTGCATTGTTAGCTCACCTGGTTTTTTATACCACATCTTTGGTTATCGGACCAGCGAATGACGTCATCTCAAAGTATGGCTTATTCTCACTTGTCTTGGACGATCTTCTACTTCTAGCCTTCCACCGTGCATTGGTGTCCACTGTACTTACTGTACAGTGCCTGGTAAAATTGATGTAATGGGTTTTTGACCGTCAACGCCATGAACCGTCATGAACCGTCATGAACCGTCATGAACCGTCATGAACCGTCATTGAACCGTCAACGCCATGAACCGCTAACACTCAAAAGCCCATTTATCGCGCCTTATAAAGCAAAACCGCAAAACCGAAAGCCATGCCTCTCAAGCGAGGCGTGCTTCCGTGGTCACGTGATCCACAGGTGTAGCTCATTATACCCGCACGCGCGACACGCTTGGCGGTCACGTGACCAGCCACTCTGGAGGCGGGGATCCCCGCCGATGACGTCACCGGCTGGAGCAAGGAGAAGTTCCTCGCTCATGTATTTCGACGATTGCGTGTTTTATATCCAAGCAGAGATGCTTTCACGGCAAGATAACCGCGTGACCGGAACCGGAAGCCACAACTGGAAAATTCAAAAAAATAAATTTTTGAGCTCGTACATCGGATCTCGGCTCGTATCCCAAAGCAACAAACCGCCCGAGCGACGGCTCGTATCCCGAAAAACTCGTACGTTGGGGCACCCGTAAGCCGAGGTACCACTGTATGTATGTATATATTATATATATATATATATATATATATATATATATATATATATATATATATAAATATATATATATATATATGTATATATATATATATGTATATATATATATATATATGTAGATATATATATATATATATGTATATATATATATATATATATATATGTATGTATATATATATATATATATATATATATATATATATATATATATATATATATATATATATATATATTATATACATATATATATATATATATATATATATATATGTATGTATGTATGTATGTATGTATATATATATATATATTAGGGTGGTCCACAGATATATGTAATATTTAATACTCTTAAAAATCCATGCTCCACAAGGCTGCCCTTGTTCCTATGTTAATAAAGATTCTATGAACCAAATATGAGGTCAATTGGAACTTATTTATAGGTTGCTCAAAAAATAACATTTTAATTTATCCAGTTTTTTTTAGATGGCAGAAACTCACAGCTCTTCCACAGTTGGTTGCTGGGCAAGTCTGAAAAGGAAATAATATGTGGGGGACTACCAACCAAAGGACACACATTGCAAAAAATGGTGTACCATCACATACAAGAACACCATACATTTCGTGAAAGTGCCAAACTTAGTGTACAAGCTCTGTGTGCATACTGGGAGAAAGCACGAATTCCAGTGCAGTGAGTAGATTCCTGTGAGCACCAACTTTTGAAGTTGTATGATGCCTACAAACTGGTAAAGAAAAATATAACCAAGACATTCAAAAACTATAGAGTGAAGGAGCAGATGTTCAAAGATGATCTTCAATCCCTCTTCGATATCTCACCAAATGATGCGCTTGAGAAAATGACGAATGAAGAAGACAAAGCATTCCTTATCACCTTATCATGGCAGCGTGAGGATCCCTCAAGTTCACATATGGGGATCTGTGGACAACTCTCTGGCAGTGAAGGAGAACAGAAAGCGTATCAGGCTTGAGAATGAAGATAAAAGAAAGAAGAAACATGCTGCTGAGACTCGAACAGCAATGCAATCTGTTCCATCAACATTGGCTGTGGTTGATGATGATGATGAGTCTGAGATTGAAAGCTCCGATTCAGGGGACAATGATTCAAACTTCAAAGTCCATCTTCTGCCAAACAGGTGAAAAAGGCTCCCATCAAGGTGATCACTGCAGCAATAGTGGCAACTCTGGGCAGAGTAAATCGCCCAGATCGGCATGCTATGTTTGTGGCCAGTGCTTTTGCACAATCTCTTGGTCATACCATTGAAGACATTTCTCTGTCACGCAGTGGAATTCGTCGTGCTCAAATTCGTGGAAGGGAAATAATGGCCACTTAAGAAAGGCAAATTTATCATGTAATAGCCCACTCCTACTACACTGGGATGGGAAACTGCTCCCTGATTATACTGGCAATCACAAAGAATCTGTTGATCGGGTAGCGATACGATCGGGTAGCGATCGGATCGGGGATCGGGTAACTGGTATGAATACCAAGAAGTTGCTTGGAGTCCCAAAAATTCCCCAAGGCACTGGTGTAGCACAAGCAAATGCATGCATACAACTTCTTGAGGAGTGGAATGTCAAACAGTTGGTGAAAGGCATAGTGTTTGACACCACTGCATCCATCACAGGGCTGAGAAATGGAGCATGTACCCTCATTGAAGCAGCTTTGGATGCTAAGCTTGTCTGGATTGCATGTCGTCATCATGTGTTTGAAGTAATGCTCCCTGATGTTACAACTAAAGTCATCGGACCCACCACGAGCGGACCTGAGATCAGACTGTTCAAGAGGTTTCAGAAACAGTGCCTTTAATTGACAAGAAGAGGTTCCAAGTAGGAGAAGATAAAATATTTTCCAATAACCTTGTTGAACGTCAGAATATGATACATTTTTATGCAGCTGCACTCCAAGAACAACACCCACGTGATGACTATGAAGAACTTCTGAGACTATGCCCATACATTTCTGGGTGGATGTGAGGCCAGGGAGGTGAAATTCCGTGCCCCAGGAGCTATGCACAATGCCCGCTGGATGATGAAAGCCATATACAGTCGCGTGAAAAAGTAAGTACATACCCCATGTAAAGTTTTGACTTTTTCAACATATTCAACATACAGCTATTTGATCTTCATTTCAACAATATTGACAGAAAAAGGTGATATAATATAACAAATATCATGAAACATTTACATTTTGTAGTCCATTGTTTAATTTAAATAAACTTAAATGCAAATTTCGCATGTGGAAAAAGTAAGTACACCCTTGGCTCCAATACTAATAGGTGGTATTGCCCCCTTTGGCAGAAACAACCTCAAGTAGGCGTTTCTTATAACTGTCTACCAGTCTCTGACAAATCGAATGGGAGAAATTTTTGCCCACTCCTCCATGCAGAATTCTTTCAGCTATGCGATGTTTGAGGGGTTTCTTGCATGCACAGCTCGTTCAAATCCCCCCACAACATCTCGATGGGATTTAGATCCGGGCTTTGACTTGGCCATTCCAGAACCCTCCATTTCTTTCTTTTCAGCCATTCCTTGGTGGATTTACCTGTATGTTTTGGGTCATTGTCATGTTGCAAGGTCCACCTTCGGTTGAGCTTCAACTTTCCGACAGATGGCCTCGCATTATCCTCAAGCACGCTCTGGTACAATGAAGATTCATAGTGGATTCTATGATGGTGAGTTGCCCAGGCCCCGATGCAGCAAAGCTGCCCCAAACCATAATATTTCCACCCCCATGCTTTAAAGTTGGTATCAGGTTCTTGTGGTCAAATGCTGTCTTGGTTTTCGCCAAACATGTCTTCTGGTACTGTGACCAAATAGCTCTACCTTTGACTCATCTGTCCAGAGCACATTGTTCCAGAAGTGCTGGACTTTGCCTAGGTGTTCATTGGCAAACTTTCGTCTTGCCCTGATGTTCTTTCTGGACAGCAAAGGTTCCCTCCTCGCACACCTCCCATGTAGATCAAATTTGTGCAGCCTCTTTCTAATGGTAGACTCGTGCACTTTGACATCAACAGTGGCAAGAGCTACCTGTAGGTCCCGTGATAACATTCTGGGGTTCTTAGAGACTTCTTTCAGCATCTTGCGGTCTGCTCTCGGGCTGAACTTGCTGGGGCGGCCTGGCCTGAACACGTTGGCAGTTGTTTGGAATCTTTTCCACTTGTAGATGATCTTCCGGACAGTCGAATGATTGATTTCAAAATGTTTGGAGATCTTTGTAAATCCCTTCCCAGACTCGTAGGCATCTATAACCTTCTTTCTGAAGGTCTCAGATAGCTCTTTTGATCTAGGCATGGTGATGTCGCACACTTCAACAACAAAGAGCAAACCAAACTAAATGTCTGAGGTTTAAATAAGACAGGTGCCTCCAAGATCCTCTCTAACGATGTTCTAATCATTTTGCACCTGAGCTGGTGCACCTGATTCTAATTTTAGGTATTTGTAGTGATAAATGTAGGGGTGCACTTACTTTTTCCACATGCGAAATTTGCATTTATGTTTATTTAAATTATACAATGGACTACAAAATGTAAATGTTTCATGATATTTGTTATATTATATCACCTTTATCTATCAATATTGTTGAAATGAAGATCAAATAGTTGTATGTTGAAATATGTTGAAAAGTCAAAACTTTACATGGGGTGTACTTACTTTTACACGTGACTGTATGTTCCCCCATCCAAAACCATGATCTTTGATGCAACCCAAACCTTTTTCAAATTCCGTTTTTCTATCCTGAAAGTCCAAGTAGTGTCCATTTGTTTTCTACCATTTCCCATGTTCTCCTACTCCCCCTCCCTCCTCACCCCCTCTCCCTTCCGGAGATCTACCACTGTCCCTGTTCTCTACCGTTCTTGTGTTTCCATCTTTCTCCCCCTCTTGTTTCCCGCTCCCCTTATTGTATGTTTTATGTGTTTTCTGTTTTTGTCTTTGTGTTTGATGTGTTGCTCTCACACGAGCCTAGACTTTATGAACAAAACAAAAATGTCGACTTGTGTGCAGGTGACCTGGAAGAGGGAACTCATTTCCAAATAGTCAGGTTCACTATGTTAACAAATATAATTTCGTTCAAAATTTTGGTAGATTAGCAAAACTATACATTTTTGGAATATTCAGAGCATGAGGAATCCAAAAATTAATGTTTACATTTGCGTAGACACCTTTGCGAAAATGACACTCAGGACAGTAATGAAGATCGTCAGGTTCACTATGTTAACAAATATAATTTCTTTCAAAATTTTGGGTTTAGCAAACCTGTACATTTTTGGAATCTTCAGAGCATGGAGAATCTGAAAATCAATGTTGGCATTTGCACAGACACCTGCATGGCCGCCATTTTGGATTTTGAAAATGGCCACCATAAAATACATATTTTGCGCGATCTCGGCTTCTAGTCAACCTAGAGACTTAATTAAATATGCTAATCCTATGTTTTCTGGGTCAAGGAATTTAACAAAGGCCTCAAAATAGTGCTCAGGTTTATAGAAAAGCAACAAACAAAGGTAATTGAAAACCATTGTCTTTATATTTGTGATATAACTGTATTACATAATACATGATATTGCAAGTCCTTTGAAGTTATAGGTTGTTATAGGAAGTTATAGGTAGTATCAGATTGAACTATAAGTCCTATACACAGGATCTACGAGGTCTATACCGTTCAGGAATATGCTTTTACAGATCTTCATCACTGTCCTGAGTGTCATTTTCGCAAAGGTGTCTACGCAAATGTAAACATTCATTTTTGGATTCCTCATGCTCTGAATATTCCAAAAATGTATAGTTTTCTAATCTACCAAAATTTTGAACGAAAAAACATAGTGAACCTGACTAAAATGGATATTGCTCAAAACCTTTAGAACTCATCTGTTATTATCAAAGAGTCAAACGATGCCTTTAGGGTCTGGAGAAGGCACTGACAGAGGGACAACAACAAAGGCTTCAGGTTTGCAAGAACAACTGAGTCAAGAGGAATGTGGGAGTGAAGAAGGTGGATAGAAGGAAAATGGATGAACTGAGGGAGGAAATTGGTGTGCAGATGAGCTTGACAGGGACATTGCTGAAATGTCGGCTGAAATGTGCAAGACATTTGGTGCGGATGGGGGAAGAAAGAATGCGGATAGGTTGAGGAATAAGGAGGAGAGGTAAACTGTGGTTGAAGTGGGAGGATTGTGTTAAAGATATCAGCAAAGTGGGGGTGGTTGGAGGGTGGACAGAGTTGGCTGAGGACGGAGGGGACTGGAGGAGTTTCATGGTCAAGGCAGGGCAGGAGCTTGGTACCGTTGGACCTCATCCCTTATAATGGGAAGAGGAAAACAACAACAACTCCCCACATTTTGTGAACACGTCCAAAAGTTCCAGTACCCTTTTTATGTTCCGATATGCAGGTATTATGTTCTTGGGTTGTCCGTCCATGTGTCCACTGCAATAACTTGTGAATCATTAAAGGGATTTTTTTTTACCAAACTTGGGACAAGTATGTAATGTCACAACAAAAGAATATAGTAATATATAGTAAGAAAATAATATCGTGTCATGTCGCCGGTGATTACGATTTCTTATCTTCTGGACCCTTCAGCAGACACAAAAAAAGACAAGGGGAAACATAAGGAAAATAAAATAAATTGTCTTATTGGTCGGTCAGTACGAGGCTTTTGAATGAAGTCGGCAGTGCCAGGTGGCCCGACGCCGCTCACCTGGGAAGCATGCAAACAATAGCGCCGAGTCGCTCTCCACTGCGCCACGAACGTTAGACAATTTGTGCAGCCGGTCCTGCTTCGCTCTCCACTCCCTCCGAAACGCAACGTGGCCCCAGCTACTCCGAGAGCACAACAGTTCAACAACACCCCTTGGCAAGAAACTACTTCAGCAGCACCGACACGATATAACATAGTATGTCACATCAAATGGTGTATTTTCAAAAAAGGCATTGGAAAAGTAGCATCCTCGTTCGTTTTGGAGCAGAGCTGTCTGATTAGCAATGTCTTATATTGATACATGTGGTGGGAGGAGGTTGCAGTAAAGACATGGACCAAATGTCCTGTAACGGTGTAATAATTCTGTGATATTTAGATAATCCTTTTCCTCGACTGAACAAATGTCTTATTGACCTCATTTATATTTGAAAGTTTTAATCTTTGTGTCCTTCAAAAGACTGACACTGAATTGTTTGCAGGTGATGTCTATCCTGTGAAAGTGGAATGCACACAAAACAACAACGATTCTTCTGACTCAGAAGTTTTGAGATATGCTTCTGTAAAGGAAGAGTCAGATCTTCCTTTCACAGATGGCAGTGCTGCCTATTCTGCAATTGGTGAGCAGAAACCTACAAAATTACCATTCAGGGCTGAATTTACGAAAGGCACTTGGTGAACATCTTGCTCACAAATGCATAAACCTTAAAACCTGTCAAAACTATTGTTACGTTTGTGGGGGTAGGGGATGGAATACCTCAGTCAAGATAGAATCGTTTCCCGTTTAGAATGCTCCGTGTGCCTCTTGAAGCCATGTCGATTTAGCTAAGTCGGCCGTCTGTCTGGGTAAGAGCGTTTGCATGTCTCCATACAAAGGGGTGGAGCTTGTGTTAAGAATATAGGGACTATATGATTAACTCCCCAGTTTGGAGTTGCCCTCGGTGATTTCTCCCTTTTTTATTGCAAATAAAAAGCCATGCCGCAAACGCTCCATTCGCTCACCGTGCCGCCACGGCCAACAGAAACAGCATTTGCCGATCATGCCAGTGGCTCTGCCTCGCGACTGCTGACGTCATTCGAACATTCCCGAACAGAGATTGGACTCTGCCCCCCAAGGCCTCGTTACGAGGAGGCCACGCCCCGGCCTTAGGGATTGGTGGAGGCGCGATGGGACGATTGAGTAGGGCTCGGTGATTGGACAGAGTGTGACGTCAGCGTGGAACATTGGAGAGCTGAAGAAAGGATAGGTTGTCTCGTCGGCTAGCTCTCTTGCTCCTAGCTTTCATAGCGAGCAGACGCATCTTTGACGCATCTCTCTCTCTCTCTCTCTCTCTCTCTCTCTCTCTCTCTCTCTCTCTCTCTCTCTCTCTCTTTCTCTCTTTCTCTCTTTCTCTCTTTCTCTCTTTCTCTCTTTCTCTCTTTCTCTCTTTCTCATATGCTGTGATGTGATTTCAGAGCCTTTGGTGCAGCCGATTTGGTGCTTTGTGCAAGAGATTGGTGCAGCTGTCAAAGCGGAGCACGAAAGCGACGCTCAGCGGGGCTCGTGGTGGTTCAAATGGAAGGGGAGCGACCGAGGGTTGCCTGCCCAAGTTACCTCATGTTTGTGTCGCAGTGGAAGAGTGATTCGGCGCCATCTTACTCCCGTCGACGATCGGACTGTTGGCCGAACTGCGGAACCCATTCCACCACCACCAAACGTCTACAAGCCCTTGGTTGAACCGCAAAGCTGAGTGCCGGCAGATTACAAGCGCATTTTATTTTTCTTTCTCTTTCCCTGTGTCTGTATATGAGTCTGACGAGACGTCTCACATTAGGATATTAGTTTTAGTTACCTCACCTTTCGTTCTCTTTTACATTACTGTGAATAAATTTATATTTGTTGAAATTTACTTTTTGTCCTGGTTCGTTTTCTTTGTATTGTGGGTTCGGAATAACCCCATGTGTTTCCGATCAAATAAGAGCCTTCCCGCGTGCGCCAAAAGCTGCCGCCATATTTTTCGGTTTGTACGCTTCGGAGTTGAACCTCGTTTCGGTCGTTCGTCCTCTTGGGGTCTTAACCCGGGGACACGACAACTGTTGTCAAGGAGTGCGATTTGAACCCGCTAAAATAAAAATATAATAAAAAACTGATGTCAGGTAGTGCGAGTGCGACACCCGCTGAGTGCAATTTGTTTCATTGAGGGGGAGGTGATCATCGTGACCGGGGTGTCCAAATTTTGAGTTGATTGGTGTCGGGAAAGAGCGCAAGGCAGTGCGTTGCTAAATTTAGATTCTTTGTTTTTTTCTTAGGTAAATTGCACGTGCGTGGAAAAACTGCTCGTCACGTTATGGCGGACTTTAATGAAATCGAGGAGCAGATGGAAGGTTCTGAGGGACATGGAAGCGGGCCAGTGGTCGATTAATTTTTTAATTTTTTTTGGAGGATAGGGTTGGAACCACCCCCACCCCAAGCGTTCGAACCCCCTCTCCCACCATGCCGGAGCCAGGGACGCAGGGACAGGTGTGATGTCCGACCAGGTCTTGGTTCAATTATTTCTGGAAATGAAGGGTATGGGTGAACAAATGAGGGCAATGGGTGAACGTTTGGAGGGACAAATTAATGGAATGAAAGGAGAAATGAAGGGCATGAACAAGCAATTGGAAAACAAAATTGAGGGAATAAACGAACAATTGGATGACCAAAATAATTAAATGAGGGGAATAAACGAGCGATTGGAAAACAAAATTAATGCCAAAACTAATAAAATTGATGGAATGGAGGGAAAAATTGGGGAAATATCATGAACTTGGGGAACAAATTGATAACACATTTGGGGAGCAGGAGAGGAAATGTTTGTTGGAAGAGGACCTGGATGGCTATCGGACCTGTGTGGATGTCAGAATGCACCACCAGGGAGAGGAATTGGGACTTTTGCAGCACCAGGGCGGTGGTTTGGAGCAAGAGGTAAAAATATTGGAGGCTCGTGTTACTGAACCAGAGTGGGAATTTATAGATAAAGACTTATATTGTGGCCACAATTGAGTGGGGAAATTGTGAATGAAATGGTACAGGAGCAGCCAAGCACTTTGCACAATATCATCAAGGAGGAGGTTGCTTGGGTCCAACAGAGTCTGGGAGATGTGGTGTGTCGGGCAGTTAACTACCGCCAGGATGAGATTAAGGTGACCGAGTGGACCCTCACCACGAGCCACATTTGGGCACAGGAGGTTCTGAAATTCAATACCCAGCTGGGGGGATGTTTTGGCCCTGAGCTGGATTCAGACAAGCGGGAGTCGCGGAAAAAGAGCCTCAGAAAAGGTGATCCCCATAGTGAATTTGGAACAACTGCAGGGAGGGGCAGAAAAACCCAAAGAAGGGGTTTTGACCTGCGGGGTTTTGACCTCAAAACTCCCAACCCACCCCTCCCCTTATAATCTCCCTCCTCACCCCTCCTCTTCAAATCTCTCTCCTCACCCCTCTCTCTCAAATCTCCCTCCTCACCATTCCCACTCCCCCTCCCTCTCAAATCTCCCCTCCTCACCCTCCCTCTCAAATCTCCCCCCTCACCTCTCCCCTTCAACACTCAAATCTCCCCCCTCTCCCTTCCCCCAAAACTTCAACACTTCAAAATCTCACCATTTTTCTTCAATTCTCCCCTCTCACCCCTCCTCCTCCAAGTTGTCTCTTAACTCCTCCACAAAGCTTCCTCCTCCCCACTTCCTCTCCCTTCCAACTCATACTCCACATCCTCCAACCTTATCCTTCACTCTGCCACCCCGCAAACAACACCTCACTGTGCCTCATCCCATCACCATGAAACCTTTTGTCGTCCTGATCCTTCCCCTTCTCCTAGCTCTCCTGCAATCTCCGATACACTGTCAACTGCTCTCCACACCTCCCACTCTCCTCCCACATCTTTCCCAACCCATCCCCTCCCTTGTCCTGTATTGGTGAAATGTCGGCTGAAATGTGCAAGAAAATTGGTGCGGATGGGGGAAAAAAGAATGACAAAGAAAGCGGATAGGTATAAGGAAGGAAGGTACACCATAGACTGAGGAATAAGGAAGAGAGGTAGACCGTGGTTGAAGTGGGAGGTTTGTGTGAAGAAAGATATCAGTAAAGTTGGGGTGGTTGGAGGGTGGACAGAGTTGGCTGAGGATGGCGGGGACTGGAGGAGCATCATGGTCAAGGCAGGACAGGAGCTTAGTACCATTGGACCTCACCACTTAAAGGGAAGAGGAGGAGCACAGCAACAACTCCCCACATTTTGTTAACATATACAAAAGTTCCAATACCTTCTTATGTTCCGACATACATGTATTATGTTCTTGGATTGTCCTTCCATGTGTCCAATGCAATAACTTGTGAATCTTTAAAAAGATTTTTTTTTCCAAACGTGGGACAAGTATGTAATATCACAACAAAATAATATAGTAATACATAGTAACAAAATAATATTGTGTCATGTCGCCAGTGATCAAGATCACTGGCGGCAGATTGCCGAACAGTTTTAACTCCGAGGCGGTCAAGCCAGAAATTGGCGGTACCTTTTTGGCGAGTGTGGGACGGAATCAAAGTGCTTACCTTCGACGGCCGCCACACGGGTTATCCTCGGACCCACGAACAATGAACCACGACACACAATTGAAAATGCAACACTGATTTATTTTCATTAAATTCATTAAGATGACATAAAGGTTGGAGTAAAATAGTTGAAATTCCTACTTGAGGGACCCTCCAGCAGACACAAAAACAGACAACGGGAAAGATAAGGAAAATAAATAAATTGTCTCATTGTTCGGCCAGTACTAAGCTTTTGAATGAAGTTGGCAGTGCCAGGTGGCCCGACGCTGCTCACCTGGGAAGCGTGCCAACAATAGCGCGGAGTCGCTGTCCACTGCGCCACGAACGTGGGGCAATTCGTGCGGCCGGTCCTTCTTCACTCTCCACTCCCTCCGAAAAGCAACGCGGCTCCAGCTACTCCGAGAGCACTTCAATTCAATAACACCCATTGGCAAGAAACTGCTTCAGCAGCACCGACACTATATAACATCGTATATAACATATGCCACATCAAATGGGGTATTTTCAAAAAAGGCATTGGTAAAATAGCTTTCTCATAAGTTTTGGAGCAGAGCTGTCTAATTAGCAATGTCTTATTTTGATACATGTGCTGGGAGGAGGTTGCAGTAAAGACATGGACCCAATGTCCTGTGACGGTGTAATAATTCTGTGATATTTAGATCATCCTTTTCCTCGACTGAATAAATGTCTTCCTGACCTCATTTGTATTTGAAAGTTTTAAACTTTGTGTCCCTCCAAAGACTGACACTGAATTGTTTGCAGGTGATGTCTATCCTGTGAAAGTGGAATGTACACAAAACAACAACGATTCCTCTGTCTCAGAAGCTTTGAGATATGCTTCTGTAAAGGAAGAGTCAGATGTTCCTTTGACAAATGGCAGTGCTGCCTGTTCTGCAACTGGTGAGCAGAAACCTAGAAAATTACCAATCAGGGCTGAATTTACGAAAGGCACTGAGTGAGCATCTTGCTAACAAATGCGTAAATCTTAAACCCTGTCAAAAATAGTTATGTGTGTTGGGGGTAGCGGATGGAATACCTTCGTCGAGATAGAATCGTTTGGGTTTAGAATGCTCCGTGTGCCGCGTGAAGCCATCTCGGTGTATCGAAGTGGGCCGTCTGTCTGGGTAAGAGCATTTGCATGTCTCCATACAAAAGGGGTGGAGCTTGTGTTAACATAGGGAGTATATAATTCACTCCCCAGTTTGTAGTTACCCTCGGTGATTTCTCCCTTGTTCATTGCAAATAAAAAGCCATGGCACAAACGCTCCATTCGCTCACCGCGCCGCCACGGCCAACAGAAACAGCATTTGCCGATCATGCCAGTAGCCTCGCCTCGCGACCGCTGACGTCATACGAACATTCCGGAACAGAATTTGGACCGGAGTCCAATCTCTGTTTGAGGCCCTCCGAGGCCTCGTAATGAGGAAGTGACGCCCGGCCTTCAGGATTGGTGGAGGCACGAGGGGATGATTGAGTAGGGCTCGGTGATTGGACAGAGTGTGACTTCAGCATGGAACATTGGAGAGCTGAAATAAGGAGAGGCTGTCGAGCCAGCTGGCTCTCTTGGTCCTGGCTTTCATAGCGAGCGGACGGATATATAGCTCTCTCTTTTCTTAGTCGCGGGAGGGAACGGCTGCGTTTTCGTGGCCAAGTGCACTGTGGAGTGATTTCTGAGCCTTTGTGAACTTTTGGCAACATTAAGGAAGAGATTGGTGCGGCCGTCGAAGAGGAGCAAGAAAGCGACGCTTTGCGGGGCTCATGTTGGTTCAAATGGAAGGGGAGCGACCGAGGGTTGCCTGCCCAAGTTACCTCATGTTTGTGTCACAGTGGAAGAGCGAATCGGTGCCATCTTGCTTCCGTCGACAATCGGGTCGTTGGCCGATCTGCGGGACCCATTCAACCACCACCAAACGTCTACAAGCCCTCGGTTAAACCGCAAAGCTGAGTGCCGGCCGATTATAAGGGCATTTTATTTTCTTTCTCTTTCCCTCTGTCTGTTTATGAGTCTGAGAAGAGACGTCTCGCATTTGGATATTAGTTTTAGTTACCTCGCCTTTTGTTGTATTTTACATTACTGTGAATAAATTTATATTTGTTGAATTTTACTTTTTGTCCTGGTTCATTTTCTTTGTTTTGTGAGTTCGGAATAACCCCGTGTGTTTCCGATCAGATCCGTGCCTTCCCCCGTGCGCCAAAAGCTGCCGCCATATTTTTCGGTTTGTACGCTTCGAAGTTAAAGCTCGTTTCGGTCGTTCGTCTCGAGGTCGAGAGTGTTGTCGTTGTCGAGGTCAACTGTTGTCGAGGAGTGGGATTTGAACCCACTAAAATGAAAAATAAAAATAAACTAGATGGTATTCATAGAATACTTACCCTGCGCAGTCAACTTGGTGTGAGCCAACTCTTCGATTTTTTTAACGTTTCTTTTTTTTTGATCCAATATGGCTGCCAGACCACGTGAGCGATGACATCATAAATTTATATTCTCTGAATAATTGTTGCATAGATCATGCTCAATAAATTTCAAACTGAGCAGACGAAGCGATGTCCCTGTCGAATTATGACGTCGGTGTTATGGTACCAATGACGTCATTGTTAACACCTATTCTCCATATGGAGTTATTTACAATGAACCACGTTTCAATTTTTAAAATGCTGACACGGTGGACCTCTCCTCAGTGAAAGACACATGAAAGCCCGCTTGGAATTTCCAAAAAAGCACCTGAAGGACTCGGACTGTGAGAAACAAGATTCTGTGGTCTGATGAAACCAAGATTGAACTGTTTGGCATCCGGCTGGCTACACTGCCATAAATCCCAGATCGGTGGAGTGTTGCAGTGATGGTTGCCCTTCTGGAAGTTTCTCCCATCTCCACACAGGATCTCTGGAGCTCAGCCAGAGTGACCATCGGGTTCTTGGTCACCTCTCTTACCAAGGCCCTTCTCCCCCGATTGCTCAGTTTGGCCGGGCGGCCAGCTCTCGGAAGTCCAGGTTATTCCAAACTTCTTCCATTTAAGAATTATGGAGGCCACTGTGCTCTTGGGAACCTTCAATGCAGCAGAATTATTTTTTTTAGGCTTCCCCAGATCTGTGCCTCGACATAATCCTGTCTCTGAGCTCTGCAGGCAGTTCCGTCGACCTCATGGCTTGGTTTTTGCTCTGATATGCATTGTCAGCTGTGAGACCTTATATAGACAGGTGTGTGCCTTTCCAAATCATGTCGAATCAATTTAATTTACCACAGGTGGACGGACTCCAATCAAGGTGTAGAAGCATCTCAAAGATGATCAAGAGAAATGGGAGGCACCTGAGCTAAATTTCAAGTGTCATAGCAAAGGGTATGAATATTTATGTCAATGTGATATTTCAGTTTTTTTCTTTTTAATAAATTTGCAAAACTTTCTAAAATCCTGTTTTCTCTTTGTCATTATGGGTTATTGAGTGTAGATTGATGAGGGAAAAAAATAATTTAAACGATTTCAGCATAAGGCTGCAACATAACAAAATGTGAAAAAAGTGAAGGGGTCTGAATACTTTCTGAATGCACTGTAGCATGCCACATCAAATGGGGTATTTTCAAAAAAGGCATTGGTAAAGTAGCTTCCTCGTAAGTTTTGGAGCAGAGCTGTCTGATTAGCAATGTCTTATATTGATACATGTGGTGGGAGGAGGTTGCAGTAAAGACATGCACCAAATGCCCTGTAACGGTGTAATAATTCTGTGATATTTCGATAATCCTTTTCCTCAACTGAATAAATGTCTTTCTTTTTTTTCTTTTTTTCTTTTTTTCTATTTTTGTATACAAGATTGAGACTCGTGTAAGAGCTAACATTAATGACAAAAAACAAACGGACACGTAAGACGAAATAAAGGGAGTGGGAGACGAGATGAGGAGAGAGGGGAAGCACACAAGTACAACATTTGAGAGCAGGGACATCGGGAGATCTGTAGGAGGGAGAGCGCTTGGAGGGAGGAGGCATGGGATGTGGGGGGGGGGGTGGGGGTGGGAGAGGTATAAAACACATGGACACTGCTCAGATTTCCAGGAAAGAAGTCGTTATTTCAAAAAAAAGTGGATCTGGGTTGAATTAACGGGGGTAGGAAAGATCAAGATTTTGGATGGGGGAAGATAAGAGATGGTGGTGAACAGTTGTTTTAAAGACCTGGAGGGGTGAGTGGGATTGACGAGAGTGAGGGAGTTTGTTCCAGAGGCAGGAGAAAAGAGGAATGAAAGAGTGAAGGTGAGCAGAGAGTCTTGATTTTGGCAGTTTCACCAGAAGAGGGTTGCAGGCAGATCTTGTGCGACCTGTAGGAGTACTTGGGGGGACAGAGCACAGACAGAGCTCAGGAGGGCTAGGCCAGAGAGGCCTCATTTATATTTATTTATTGACTCATTACTTATTTATTGACCTCATTTATATTTGAAAGTTTTAATCTTTGTGTCCTTCAAAAGACTGACACTGAATTGTTTGCAGGTGATGTCTATCCTGTAAAAGTGGAATGCACACAAAACAACGATTCTTCTGACTCAGAAGCTTTGAGATATGCTTCTGTAAAGGAAGAGTCAGATGTTCCTTTCACAAATGGCAGTGCTGCCTGTTCTGCAACTGGTGAGCAGAAACCTACAAAATTACCATTCAGGGCTGAATTTACGAAAGGCACTTTGTGAGCATCTTGCGAACAAATGCGTAGTCCTTAAACCCTGTCAAAAATAGGAATGTTTGTGGGGGTAGCGGATGGAATACCTTCGTCGAGATAGAATCGTTTTGGTTTGGAATGCTCCGTGTGCCACGTGAAGACATCTCGATGTATCTAAGTGGGCCGTCTGTCTGGGTAGGAGTGTTTGCATGTCTCCATACAAAGGGGTGGAGCTTGTGTTAAGAAGATAAGGAGTATACGATTAACTCCCCAGTTTGTAGTTGCCCTCGGTGATTTCTCCCTTGTTTATTGCAAATAAAAAGCCATGGCACAAATGCTCCATTCGCTCACCGCGCTTGCACTGCCAACAGAAACAGCATTTGCCGATCATGCCAGTATCCCCGCCTCACGACCGCTGACGTCATTCGAACATTCCCGAACAGAGATTGGACAGGAGTCCAATATCTGTTTGAGGCCCCGCGAGGCCTCGTAACGAGGAAGCCACACCCCGGCCTTCAGGATTGGTGGAGGCAGGATGGGATGATTGAGTTGGTCTCGGTGATTGGACAGAGTGTGACATCAGCATGGAACATTGGAGAGCTGTCGAAAGGAGAGGCTGTCCCGCCAGCTGGCTCTCTTGGCCCTGGCTTTCATAGCGAGCAAACGGATATATATCTCTCTCTATTCTTTGTCGCGGGAGGGAACGACAGCGTTTTCGTGACCTGGCTCGCTGTGGAGTGATTTCTGAGCCTTTGTGAACTCTTGGCACTACTAAGGAAGACATTGGGTTGCCTGCCCAAGTTACCTCATGTTTGTGTCACAGTGGAAAAGCGATTCGGCACCATCTTGCTCCCGTCGACGATCGGGCCGTTGGCCGAACTGCGGGACCCGTTCAACCACCACCAAACGTCTACAAGCCCTCGGTTGAACCGCAAAGCTTAGTGCCGGCCGATTATAAGCGCATTAATTTTTTTGGTTTATGAAATTATAAATATTTTTATAATTATAAAATATATATATTTTATATTGTTACGGAATCCAGACGACGGCGCTCCCCTTACCAAGGGGGGTTAACCCCTTGTCCTGTATACTGGCCGTCGCCGATCCTGGGGGTATGATGTCACGCCCGGTCAGCGCTGAATAGGGTATTAGGTCTATCCGTCCTATGACCTAAGTACCAGCGCCTCCCGGTACGCAAGGAAATACTCCCGCCCGTGCCGCAGTGTAATTGATGGATTGCGCCGAGCGAAGCGAACTGCGGTGCGAGCCGTGTAACAATGACTAAACCCGATTGCGAAGCGTTGGCCGAAATCGCACCACAGGAACTCGATGGGGAAATCACTAAAGCGATCGGACGAGAAAGGAAACCAAGTAAAGGGAGAACAGATATTTATTATTATTTACACAAAACCCAAAGAAGAAGAACGAAGTTATTTACAGAAAAAGAACAGAAGACACAGTGCAATTCTTAGCTTATACAGGCTTAACTTATACCCCACAGGACAACACAAACAGACTCACACGAATAGGGAATTGCAGGCAGGAATGAATGGAGGGATGAGGTGGGACCACAGGGCTGGAGGGGTGAGGTTCAATTCCGTGCAGGACTGGAGGCGAGCAGCCGCCGACTCTCCGCACTCTGGTTTACACAGCGGGATACTCGTGGCAGCGTGTCAAAGCTGCACGCTGCAGGGGGCTGTTGTGAAGCAGCGTCTCTCGCCTCTCTCTCGTACCTCCTCAAGCGCCTTCTTCCACAGAACCGACCTCACACAAACCTCACTTGACTTCTTGATTCGCGCTCCCTCACTCATCTGCGTAAGCAGTCCCTCACTCACCCTTTTTATGGCCCTCCCCGAGATCAAGCCGCGGGCGACGAGGGCACGCCTACCGGGTCGCTCACCGCGGTGCCAATTGGTTGGCACGGGCTCTTCCTGTCTCCGCCTACCATGACGAGGGGCGGGCCACGCCCTTCTTCTCCGAGCTGACCACGTGCGTAATGGAGGCGAACGCTGCTGGCAATGAAATAACATAGAGCAAAATGGACGAAAGGGGGCCTATCTTATTTGATTGATGCAACGCAAGGTCAACTACTGGAAACGCATCCTTACCTGACACACATAATAATGAAATAACTGTTAGAAGGGCCTACGATTTGCTACGTGTCGTAATGTGGTCTAACTAAGGTGCACTCATTTCAATTAACAGCCAATTAAGGGGAAATGTACACAGGGGTTATTCATAAGAAAATTTAATACTAAATTTCATGTGAAGGTTCTAAAAACCGTAACAATATTTTAAAATATAAAATAAAAAATATTTATATAATAAACAAAAAATTATTTTTTGAATTTTACTTTTTGTCCTGGTCCGTTTTCTTTGTTTTGTGGGTTCGGCATAACCCCATGTGTTTCCGATCAGATAAGAGCCTTCCTGCGCGTGCTAAAGGCTGCCGCCATATTTTTCGGTTTGTACGCCTCGGAGTTGAAGCTCGTTTTGGTAATTTGTCCTCTTGGGGTCTTAACCCGGGGACGCGACAATATCGTTGCACACACACAGCCAATCCGCCCGTCCAGTTCGCAATTTGTGAAGGGAGATAAACAGTCAATAACTTGTACGTGTCGAAACATTTGATTAGCCTACGACAAACTGCACATGTCTCGAACATCCAATTTATATAATGCACTTGCATGGAATCGCAGCATCACAGACAATTGTTGATGGGGATTCAGCACATTGCTCCTCATCGTAGGTTGATCCAAGTCATCTTGCACAGTATTCAGCAACGACCAAAGTGATTCCTTTGAGAGTTTGTAACGCTGGACAAATTTAATATTGCCATATTTCTTCAGAAGATTGCATCTATCAACAAAGATTCTCAATGCATATCGGCGAACTTCCCCATTACTTTCCCCTTTGTCTCCTCTTGAACTTATTCAAGCACTCCTAACACATCCATACGATATTCACCATCTCATATTAACTACCAATCAAAAGTCCTGCAAGACTCTGCTCATGTTCACTCTTCACTCTCTGCTCACGTTCACTCTTCCCACCAGGTCTTCAAAACAGCTTTTCACCAACATCTCTTGTCTTCCCCCATCCAAAACCTTGATCTTTTCTACCCCCGTTAAAACGCCCTAAATCCACCTTTCAATGTCCAAATTCCAAGTGGTGTCCATTTGTTTTCCACTGTTTTATCCCTCCCCAGCCCTTTGTCTCTCCCACAGATCCACCGATGTCCCTGTTCTTTGCTGTTGTTGTGCTTGTATGTTTTCCTCTCCCTCCCCCCCCCCCCCCCTCTTGTATACCACTCCCTTTATTGTATGTTTTATGTTCCGTGTATGTTTTTGTATGCAATGTGTTAGCTCTTTCTCGAATCTTGACTGAATGCCAAAAAAAACCCTTTTCGAATTTCTAAAATCCTAAATTTTCATCCGATTTACTTGAAATTTGAATAGGATTTTCATGTCGGCTTACTGAATTCAACCACCAACTATTTTTGAAATCAACATTGGCCAAAAGGTCAACATAGGCCAAATGTCAACTACCATTCCAGATTTCTCAAATCCTTGATTTTTCATTCCAATTGAATTGAAATTTGAAAAGGATTTTCATATCAGCGGACTGAATTAAACCACCAACTATTTTTGAAGTCAAAAGGATGCGCTGCTGCGTGCCATTCTACATTATTTTCTTTTATTTTATTGTTATTTTTTTGTATCCAAAGTCGAAGCTCGTGTAAGAGCTAGCGCATAAAACACAAAAACAGAGACACATAAAACGTAAAATAAAGGGAGTGAGAGACGAGAGAGGGGGGGGGGGGGGGAGAGAGAGAGGGAAGCACACAGGCACAATAACAGTAGATAACAGGGACATTGGTAGATCTGTGGAAGGGAGAGGGCTGGGGGTGGGGGCGGGATAAAACGGTATTAAAAAAATGGACTCCACTTGGGCTTTCACGAAAAAAGTCGGAATTTGAAAAATGTGGATTTGAGGTGTATTAACCTTGATCTTGCAGAAAAGATCAAGGTTTTGGATGGGGGAACCAAGTGATAGTGGTGAACAACTGCTTTAAAGACCAAGAGGGAGGAGTGGGATTGAAGAGAGTGTGGGAGTTTGTTCTAAGGGTGGGAGAGAGGAGGAATGAGAGTGAAGGTGAGCAGAGAGTCTTGATTTTTGGCAGTTTCCCTAGAAGAGGGTTGCTGGCAGATCTTGTGCGTCCTGAAGGAATATATGGGGGACAGAGCACAGACAGAGCTGAGGGAGAAAGGCTGGAAAGGAATCGGAAGAAGACAAAGACTACCAACCTGCCTGTGGTTAGAGCGTGAAAGGCCCTCAGAATCAGCTTCATTGCAGGAGATACCAATGATTCTCATAGCTTTGGTTTCGACAATATGAAGCTGAGCTAGGTGTGAGGAGGAGCACCAGCCCAGAGGAGAGAGCAGCACTCCATCAAGCTGTGGATGAAAGCTTTGTATGTGGTGGGAGCTCAGTCGTGCCAAGAAAGGACTTCGCATGACGGAGGATGCACAGGCTTGGAGGCTTGGAAATGTGGTTTTCCCAGGAAAGATCATGGCAGATAGTGCGACCCCAAAGATTGAGTGACAGAACTTCTTCGAGAAGCTTGTTGAGAAAGTTCATGGGAGGGTTTTCCAGATGTTCTTCATGAAGAGAAATCGTTAGGGTGTGAGATTTGTCAGGATTGAATGACATGTTCAACTTGTTTGACCACGTTGTGATTTTATCCGGTCTGCATAGTGTGAAGAGGCTACTGCCTGCCAATCTCAGGGTCGAGTTATGGAGCGGCAGAGGGTGGAGTCATCAGCAAAAAGATAGAGGATTTTCCAGAGCCTCGGATTGATCATTAATGAAGACCAGAAAAAGTGCAGGGCCCAGAACACTGCCTCGAGGAACTTCAGCCTGGACAGGAATGGTAGATGAAACAATTCCATTCAGGACCACACATTAACTTCGACCAGAGAGGAAGTCCACAAGCCGTGCTTGGAGATTTCCATTAATACCATAAGAGGAGAGTTTGGTAAGCAGGGCGGTGTTCCCAACCGTATCGAAGGCATGAGATATGTCAAGGGAGACGGCTCTGATTTCCTGTTTAGCATTGAGGACTTCCATGCATTGTTGAGACAGCAGAAGCAGCATGTCCAGTTTGAAGTGGCGTTGTCTGAATCCAAAATGAGGACCAGAGATCAAGCCATTGGAGAAAAGGAAGGATTTAATATCAGAAGCGATGATGGATTCCATGACCTTGCTGATGATTGAGAGTAGGCTGATTGGTCTGTAGTTTCAGATTCCAGGAGCTGCTGTGTTCGACTAGGTAAGGTGGGTACAGAGCAATGAGTTGGGACACAAGATTTGAGACAAACACAGAGTTGAGGCATTCAGCTTTTTCACGTGCGGTGTCAGGTGTTTTGCCTTTTGAGATAAGGGAGGGCATGGAAGGGGAACAAACACCAGAAACAGATTTGACCAGCCACCATCAGAACTTGGAGGGAGACAGGTTTGAGAGTTCAGTTTTGAGATTCGAGAGATATTATTTTCTGGCTTTCCTGAAGGGAGACACACACTTGTTCTTCAAGGAAGCTTTGTTAAAGGAAATTTTGAGAAATTTTTAATGCCAGTAAATTCCAGAATTTTACAATTCTTCTTTTATTTAAATTTAATTAAATGTTTGAACACAAATCGTCTTCTTGTTACTTCCAATAACCTACGGTTTAGCAGTTAATCAGGTTCACTATGTTTTTTCGTTCAAAATCATGGTGGATTAGCAAACCTATACATTTTTGGAAACGTTATTACATGGAAAATCTGAAAATCAATGTTCACATTTGCCAATTCCGACCAATTCGATTCGACCAATCGACCAATTCCATTTGACCAATTCGACCAATCGGCTTCGATCGACAATTCGATCGATTAGATTCATCGAATTCGATTCGATCGACCATTCGACCAATTCGATTTGCCAATCAATTTGACCGACCTTTGCTTGTGTGGAACGGACTGTGAAAACGATGCGGACTATATTGTCGGATACGACACACAGGACAGTGATGACGAACTCTAAATGGCATATTCTGTAATCGTGTATGTTTGATGCCATTGACTGCCTGTGTATATTTTGTCATTGACTGCCTGTGTAGATGTGAAGTTATACTGACTGCATGTGTATATATGATTTTGCTGACTGCCTGTGTATGTTTGGTGATATGAATTATTGTGACACATTTTGATGTTATTAACTGCCTGTACAAAATGATAACATGTATTTGATTATGCAACTTATCGCGAATATAAAGACAGTATTTTGCAATTCAAAACCTTTCATTCGTGTCTTACCATTTCCCATAGCACTAATTTGATACTTTCATTGGATTCCTTGTCCCTGAAAATATAGGTTTAGTATATTTTTAAAAGTTTTTAGGGTAATTAGAGGCAGAAATAGAACAAAATATGTATTTTACAGTGGCCATTTTGAAAATCCAAAATGGCCGCCATACAGGTATCTCTCCAAATGTAAATATTGATTTTTAGTTTCCTTATGCTATAACCTTTCCAAAAATGTATAGGTTTGCTCATCTACCATGATTTTGAACGAAATATAATTTATTGACATAGTGAACCTGACGAAGTACTTGGACATGTTAAATAGGGTGGTGTATAAATAAGGGTTATGTGGAAGACTGCTTCGAATTGCACTTAACATCTGGAATTTTTAGTTTTAACAATGTTTAACTTCATTATTATATTTAAATTGAAGTACACATTCCATGACGTGACATGTTCTGTGAACTCTCAAGATGGTTCTCAATGTCATTTTCCTGCAAAAGACTGACGCTGATTTGTACACAGGTGATGTCTGTCCTCTAAATGTGGAAGGCAGACAACACAACAATGATTCATCTGTCACAGAAGATGCAAAATGTGCTTCTGCAAAGGAAGTTTCAGATGATATTCACATGACAAATGGAAGTGTTTCCTCTTTTGCAACTGGTGAGTGGAAATGTAAAAAAATTAACAAACAATCTTTTGTGTTGAGAAAATATATAATTTTTGGAAATGTGTTAAATATTTTGCATTTTGATTTTGACAAAAAAAAACAAAATGTTGTGTTCTTTGTTTCTGCAGAACAATCCAGAAGTAATATGGGTCAAATAAGGTTCAGTCGCAGCTTGACAGTGAGAAAGAAGCCTTTTTTGAAGAAACAATCACAAGATCAAGACTCACTTCCTATAAAATACAAGTGCATGTCAGGGCCTTGCAACACCAAGATTCATATTAAATTAAACAAACAAAAAAAGGTTGAAGAAAGGGAAATAAGTTATAAGTGTAATGTGTGCAGAATGGATTTTACGTCTAGTGACATGAAAATACACAGGAGGATCCATACAGGAGAGCGATCCCACAAATGCTCGATATGTGATAAAGGTTTCTCTCAAAAAGGCAATTTGAAATTACATATGCGGATCCATACAGGAGAGCGTCCTTACAAATGCTCGATATGTGATAAAGGTTTCTCTCAAAAAGACAGTTTGAAATTACATATGAGGATCCATACAGGAGAGCGCCCTCACAAATGCTCGATATGTGATAAATGTTTCTCTCAAATAGGCGTTTTGAAATTACATATGAGGATCCATACAGGAGAGCGACCCCACAAATGCTTGATATGTGATAAATGTTTCTCTCAAAAAGGCGTTTTGAAATTACATATGCGGATCCATACAGGAGAGCGTCCTTACAAATGCTCGATATGTGATAGAGGTTTCTCTCATAGCATCAGTTTGAAATTACATATGCTGCTCCATACAGGAGAGTGTCCTTACAAATGCTCCACATGTGACAAAGGTTTCTCTCAAAAAGGCAATTTGAAATCACATATGATGATCCATACAGGAGAGCGTCCTTACAAATGCTCGATATGTGATAAAGGTTTCTCTCATCACAGCAGTTTGAAAAAACATCTGCGGATCCATACAGGAGAGCGTCCTTACAAATGCTTGATATGTGATAAAGGTTTCTCTCAAAAAGGTGTTTTGAAATCACATATGAGGATCCATACAGGAAAGCGACTTCACAAATGCTCGCTTTGTGATAAAGGTTTCTCTCATAGCAGCAATTTGACATTACATATGAGGATTCATACAGGAGAGCGTCCCCACAAATGCTCGATATGTGACAAAGGTTTCTCCCAAAAACGCTATTTGAAATCACATATGAGGATCCATACAGGAGAGCGTCCTTACAAATGCTCCATATGTGATAAATGTTTCTCTCAAAAATGCAAATTGAAATTACATTTGATGATCCATACAGGAGAGCGTCCTCACAAATGCTCGAGGTGTGACAAAGGTTTCTCTCAAAATGTTGATTTGAAATCACACATGAGGATCCATACAGGAGAGCGTCCTTACAATTGCTCGACATGTGATAAAGGTTTCTCTCTAAAAGACAGTTTGAAAAAACATATGAAGATCCATACAGGAGAGCGACCCCACAAATGCTCGATATGTGATAAATGTTTCTCTCAAAAAGGTAGTTTGAAATCGCATTTGAGGATCCACACAGGAGAGCGACATCACAAATGCTCGATATGTGATAAATGTTTCTCTCAAAAAAGCGATTTGAAATTACATACGATGATCCATACAGGAGAGCGACCTTACAAATGCTCAATATGTGATAAAAGTTTCTCTCAGAGCAGCAATTTGAAATTACATATGATGATCCATACAGGAGAGCGACCCCACAAATGCTCGATATGTGATAAAGGTTTCTCTCGAAAAGGCGTTTTGAAATTACATATGATGATCCATACAGGAGAGCGACCTTACAAATGCTTCATATGTGATAAAGGTTTCTCTCAGAGCAGAAATTTGAATTTACATATGAGCATCCATACAGGAGAGCGACCTCACAAATGCTCGATATGTGATAAAGGTTTCTCTCGAAAAGGAGAATTGAAATTGCATATGAGGATCCATACAGGAGAGCTGAAATACCATGATATGAAAAATGAGGTTAAGTGGTTTTTGAAATTGAAGAAACCTGAAATTGTACCAGTGATAGTCGGAGCAACAAGGAATCCCGATGATCAAGAAAACCCGAACTGAGTACTTAAAAAACAATTCGGGAAATATCACAACAAGCTGCAGGTGGAGGCTGTCAGAGGTTCAGTGAGGAGTATAAAAGGAGCCCTTGGAACAAAGATATGAGAATTGTCCTTTTCCGAACAAACTGGTTGATGAATAATAATCCTTTACCGAAAAAGGAGCTGGAGATTTTGAGTTCTCTCAAAATGGAGATAAGCTTGAGATAATCTCTCAATCTGATCTTGGATCTCATCGCGCTTCTTTCAGGGTCCACTGTCTTCCTTGGGTTTCCAGTTTGTAATTCTTGTAATGTCCTTGCCATGTATCCAGCCAACTTCCATTTGAGTTTTTTTTTGTTTGTGACCCGTGTTTTGGCATTTTGTTTTCTATCTGATTTAGTTGTTTTTCTTGTCCCTTTTTGGTTATGCTCAGATGGCATCTTTCCATGGCAGTTTGAACATCAATTTTCACTCGATCTTTGCTGTAGTCCATGTTTCATTGCCAAGTGAGAATGGGGAGAAAACCCTTGTTGTAAAATTGTTTATCAGAAGAAGACTCCTGCCTATGTTTTTCGTGAAACTTGAATTTGTGAAGTGTTTCACAATAAAGAGAGGTCCTCAAAGCACAAATGCAGTTTTTTTGTTTGTTTGTTTTTTCACCTTGTATTGATATCACGTATCAGATATTATTCACAATAACACTGTCGGCGTTATTGTGAATTTTGAATGGCACATTATGATCAATTAATCAGTCAGGTAAGAGTTTGGAGTTGTCCATATTCCCATAAGTAATCCTGATCAAACCGAGAGTTTACCAAATCAGATGAAAGCCTTGCATAGCATTTACCATCATGACATTACTGCACTTCGTGCCATCACTGATTGCTGCTAAGCAGCTTTATTACATAGGTCCCAATGTGGAAGGCCACACAGCTAGTTGGTACCACATTTTCTCAACATCAATGTTAATGCATTGTTAATGGAGGTAATACCTTCAAACACAGACTTCCAAAGAAGAGAAGATGGGAACGAAGCCCTCCGCCCCTCACCTCTGACCCCTCCCCCCTCCTCCCTCCCCGCCCCAACCCCCCCCCCCCCTCAACTCCCCCCCCCCCCCAAAAGGTTGAGATTCAAGTCGATGTGGCCACTGGCCAGATGAAGTAGATATAATTATTCCAGAAACTAAAACAAACAAAAATTCAAAAAACATATCCTTGCAACTCCGGACCAATCAGCTTGCTTCCAATCCTCAGCAAGGTCATGGAATACATCATCACTTCTGACATTAAATCCTTCCTCTTCTCCAATGGCTTGATCTCTGATCATCAATTTGGATTCAGCAACTACTCCGGTTTACCAGTTGGAGGAGACCCAGCGGGAGGCCTTACACAAATTAATCCAAACCCATTTGGACATCTTCTCCTTGTCCTCCGAGGACATTGGACGTACGGGCCTGGTGAAACATCAGATCCACACCAGTGAGGCCGGGCCTATTTGTCAGCCAGCCCGACGGCTCCCTTGGAGCAAGAGGGAGGAAGCTGATGAGCAGGTAGAAAAAAATGCTCAGTCCAGGTATCATTGAGTCCTCGGGAAGTCCTTGGATGTCACCGGTTGTATTGGTTAAAAAGAAAGATTGGACCACTCGGTTTTGCGTGGACTATCGCCAACTAAACAACGTGACACTCAAGGACTCGTATCTCCTGCCTAGAATTGACGATACCCTTGATATCGTTGCGGGCTCAAATTGGTTCTCAACCTTGGACCTTAAGAGTGGGTATTGGCAGGTGGAGATGGAAAGGGCAGGGAAGGAGAAAGCTATATTTTCCACAGGTAAGGGGCTGTATCAGTTCACTGTGATGCGGTTTGGTTTGTGTAACGCCCCCGCCACCTTTGAACGATTTATGGAGCGTGTGCTGGGTGGCATGCCATGGCAATCGTGCCTGGTGGACCTGGAGGACGTCCTGGTACACGCTAAAACATTTCCCTTAGGCCAGTGGTTCTTAACCTTTTTAAAGGCGCCAAACCATAATGAAACCCACCGAACACTCGCGGAACCCCTCAAACTTGACAAAAAAAATTAAGAATAATTGCATCTTAATGCGTTTTCTGTTCTTCTTTTCGGGAGGCGATCTGGGAAATGCGTGGTTTTGTTTTGGCAAGGGCCACCCTCAAATCATTTTCGCATGCAAGCCTGCTCCTTTTCCTTGTTTTAATGTCCACCAGTTTCGAAAACGCATGCTCGCAGATATACGTTGCAACAAACGGCGTGAGGATCTCAAGGGCAATTTTAGCGATGTGAGGATACCCTTCCCTTTGGCGGCACCAAAACGTTGACAGCGTTGTTGTGCCAAAGAGTTGTTGTTGAGTCTGGCTCTGCTGAAGTTCGATGAGGTCGTCGCGGTGGTCATTGACATCTGCCGTTGCAACGTAGAAAGTAAACGGCTGCCGCACCCATGCTGGGTATTGCTCTTGGTCGGGGAAGTAGCCGTCGAATGACTTTCCCAGCTCATCCAAATGCGTGGCAATCGCTTGCTCCAGCTCCCCCGGTACAGCAGTGCCTCCAACTTCAGACTCATCTTCAATCCCGCTCACGCACTCGTCCAGTAGCGAAAAGTTCGCGAAGTTGTCGTTCTCTGTTCGCCGCCTCCACAATGGTAACTTCTTTCGGAAAGCTCCCAGCTTTTCTTCAGATTCGATGACGTTCACTCCACCGCCCTGCATCTGGCAATTGAGATGATTGAGTGCGTCGAAGATGTCAGCCAAGTACGCCAAGTCGAGGATGAACTCTGACTCTTGGAAGTGCGTTGCATGACAATGCTGGTGTTCTTGCAAAAACAGGACTAATTCTACACGCAAGGCAAAAACACGGCTCACTACCTTCCCTCGTGATAACCATCGAACGTTAGAGTGGTAGAGAAGGACTTCAAATTCAGAGCCGATTTCATTGCACAGCTCTTTGAAGATGCGATGATTCAGAGCATGGCTTCGCACGTAATTCCCAGTTTCAACGACGATTTTCAGAACATTGGCCAGTTTTGGAGGCAAGGTTTTTGATGCCAGCGCGTGTCTGTGCAGGACACAGTGCATGACGATGATGCATGGTGCATCGGCCTTCACCAGCGCTCCAAAACCTGAGTTGCATCCCAGCAGGGCTGGAGCTCCGTCCGAGCAAACTGCAGACACCATGTTCCACGAGAGGCTGTTGCTTCTGAAGAAGTCGTCCACAAGCTTCTTCACGTCAGCTGCCTTCGTTGTTGTTGTGAGAGGCTTGCAGAACAGAAAGTCTTCCTTGATCTCGTCTCCTTTGACATAATGCACAAATAAGATTAGTTGGCTCAAATTCGAAACGTCGGTGGTCTCGTCAAGTTGAAGGCTGAATTTCGTCGGGCTCGCTAATAAATCTGCAATTACCTGGGCGAGGATGTTGTCGCTCATGTCGTCGAATCTGCATCTGATGGTGTCATTTGAGAGTGGAACGAGAGACGACTTGTTTTCAGCAGCTTTTCCCAGCATGATGTTGGCCATCTTCAACGCGGCCGGTTTGATGAGTATCTCACCAACGGTGTGCGGGTTGCCCTGCTTTGCGATCAGGTATGCAACTTCATACGATGCGGTAAGGATCGGTTTGTCAATTGGAACGAAGCAGAGAGTGGGCAAGGTAGCACTTGCGTCGAACCTGACTCTTTTCAATTTGAATTCATCCAGTGTTGCGTCTTTGTACTGCCCCTCGCCGTGCAGTTTTTTTAAAGTGTTCCCGTAGTTTTGCTGGTGCTCGGCTGGAGTTGCTCAACTTGACATTGCAAAGCATACATTGAGGACGCTGACTTCCGTCCCATTCCGTCAAACACATGAACCCGTACTGCACGTAATCCTCCGACCACTTCCTTTTTTTGAATTACGACCAAAGGAGTTATATCACCCCCACCTAATTTTCTGAGTAATTCAGTCATATTTTATAATCACCATCCACTTTTGAATTTAATATAACTGAACCGCCCTGCATATCCACAAACATTTCCAACTTACTTTTCAAATAATCAGTAACTCCAAAGTAAGGCGCGACCAATGTTGCACGGCACACGGCAAGCTAAATGAGGCTATTCACTGGAATTTCCGAACACCTGCAAAGTCCAAAATCCAGTAAGTAAGTTAGCAAGTGAGCACCATCAACAGAATAATTAGCAAGTTGCTCATTGATTCAACTTACTACAGTCAGTGTGAAATAACTTATCTTAAACACAGACCAGAGAAACCATGAATGGGATGGGAATACAATTACAAATAACATTTCCATTCGTTCATAACATACATAGCAAAATAATAATAACTAGTCGAAACCCGTGGAACATCCACGGAAGGGAGGATGTGGTGTATGGATAGAGTGTACCATTATGGATGGCATAGGGGATTTGCTTGTCCGAGTAAGAGTTAGGAAGAAAGATGAGAATGAAGAGTGCGTATATGCACAACGATCGCCGACACCGGCACAAATGCATGCTCTGGATTGTCCACTCAGTGGACGGCTTGCGGACGACTCAGTGGACGGTCATCTAAATGTCTTTTTATGGTGAATTCAAATATGGCATTGATTTTTTGTTATATTCACTCTGAAACATTAAAAATGAAAGAAAACCGAACCACTTGGGAACGCCCCTAAAAATTCTGCCCCATACCTCAAAGCCGATGACGTAATCCATGTGATGTCACCTCCAGAACACAGCTCGCTCGCAAGCATGCTCCACGTGCATTTGCTTGATACAAAACAAACACTTATTTTAACTCCGATTTACATTCCGTTTCCACTTTTAGTGAGAAGTAGGGGTCTGTGCAACCATTCATAAACTTTATTTGGTGCAAATCGGATAATTTTTAGCCGAGTAACCTCAGACCGCGAGTTGTTATTTATATATTAATTCACACATTGTTGAGTACGTGCAAGCCGCTCCACGGAGCGACCTTGCGGGCTTGTTTTAACTCCGATTTACATACTGTTTCCAGTTTTAGTGAGAAGTAGGGGTCTGTGCAACCATTCATGAACTTTATTTGGTGCAAATCGGATAAATGTTAGCCGAGTTACCTTAGACCGTGAGTTGTTATTTATGTAATTCACACATAGTTAAATACGACCCGGGAATCGCAACGTCACTCCATTTAACTTTATTAAAATGACGATAAAGACGTTTCCTTATATATCCTAATTTAAAATGTTCAAGGGAATAAAAAGACCATTTGGTTCACACCACTCGACTGTCCAATCAGTGGACGGCTCGCATCGCCTTCGCCCAGCAGACGCCAATACGATGGCATCGTAATATGGCTTCGTATCGGCCGTTAATCGGATGCTTTTGGGTCACAAAGTCGGCGAATTCAGATTTTTCGAGTATGTCTGTACGTGATAAACAAAGAGCGCGGTTCATAGATGGTAAATCCATTAGTGCCGTGGGCATTGGGTCACTGGGTGCGGCGTAAAAGGGATAACAAAGTCGAGTCCTTACGCTATTATTATATAGATATTAATAATAAGCGTAATTACACATAGATTCAATATTGATACAAAACTAAAAAAAAACAAATTGCAATGCGTTTCGGAGGTCCTCCGCTGAACAACTGAGACTGGCTCACTGAACCCCTGGGGTTCGTTCAAACCCAGGTTAAGAACCACGACCTTAGGCCATAGCTAATTTGGACCAGGTGTTTGCGTGCCTCAGACAGGCATGGTTGAAATTGAGTCCGGCCAAATGCACTTTGTTCGCCAAGGAGGTGGCCTATCTAGATCACGTCATAAGTCATGAGGGGGTAAAAAGAGACCCAGGAAAAATTACTGCAGTGGAGGAGTGGCCTGCACCTCATAACATCAAAGAGGTACGGGGGGTTTTGGGACTCTGATCCTATTACAGAGGCTTTGTGGTGTTGTGGAAGGAAATTAATTGCGTAAGTGATTTTTGTAAGTTAAGTGCATTTCCTTGAGCCTCCACCTGTTGTGGCAAACATTTAAGTTTTAATTGCGTACTTAGCTTCATAAATACATATATTAATCAGCGTTAAGTGTATTCCATTTTATTTGTCTGAGAGCTTTTGGACATGTTTGAAATCTGTGCAACTGACGAATTATCGCAGGGCGGGCCCATGTAATGTGCAAATGGTTGCTGGAGGAACCTGCCGGCTCGGAAAAGCTTCCCGCCATTTGTAACTCTTATCATGGGGGAAATGAAGGCCAAATCCCTGTTGCATGACATGCTCCACACCTGGTGCGCAATAATTAAAATTACAAAGCATACATTGTTTTCCAAAGTACTGTCGATGAGTTCGTAAAACTTTAACCGTATACTCAAATGGTTTGGATTATAGAACAAACATTTTATTATTAGTAATATTTTGTATAAGCCCAGAGAAACTTTCTAAAGCTATTTTTTAATTAGTGTTGAGCTCCATGCAAGGTTACACCGGCACATCCCACTAAAAAGATTAGATTGTGACTTGGCAACGACATTGAAGGAGTGCCGTTCTCTGGGGAATCAAATGAATTGCACACTTTCTTTCAAGCCAACACAACTGTGGGTTATGGGAATGTTCTGAGACAAAATGGGAATATGTATTATGTTATAACTGTATGCTTCATAATAACTGAGAATTGTATTTTCTGTAACCCAAAAGATGAAAGGAATGGACAAAACCAGATTGCCTTCATTACGTTTGAATCTCTTGCAACTTTTCTTATCTCCTCCCCTTCCTCTCTCTCCTCCCCTCAGCCCAGCCCCATTCTCTTTTTCTTCACAAGTATAAGAAAGGCTGTGCTGCACAAATGCTTCAAGATTTTGCTTAGGAATTGTTGTGTGTTTGTGTGTTTGTGTGTGTGTGTGTTCTTTTTGGATTTGGATTTGTGCCAAGTGGTTTTCTGTATTCCTTTGATGTATATCTTCCTTGTAACATAAGCAAAATCCGCCACATTTCATTAAAAATCAGTCGATTGTCTTCTGAACAAACTGGGACACTGTAAATTCTGCACGAGACATGAGGACAGGGAACAATTGGCAGAACCCACCCCTACTCTCAGAGTCCGCGCAGCTCAGGTGAGAGGGTCAATCTTGCCACTAACCGCTGATGAGGAATTCGGAACTTTGCCTTGGAGCACGGGCCAGCGGGAGGATCCCGTACTGGGACAGGTTTACGAATGGGTTTGATTGGGAAAGAGACCTAGTGGGGAAGAGGTCACCCCCCTCGGGGCACCAACAAAGGCATACTGGGCTCAATGGAAGACCCTATAATTGAAAGATAGCATCTTGTATCGCAGGTGGGTAGAGATTCCCTCTGAGAAAACTTCCTGGCTGGTGATAGTCCCGGAACAGTTCAAAACCACCATCTTACAGCAGGTGCATGGTACCCGCCCTGGCGGCCCATTGGGCAGGACAAAGTAAACACCTCGGGTCCGCCGAAGATTATATTGGGTAAATATGGGGCGCGATATACAGGACTGGTGTCGGAGATGCGATGCCTGTACTGCTTAAAAGGGACCAGCACAGAGGATGAGGGCCCCTCTTCAGTGGTCAGATGCTTCAAGGCATAAGATTGGCAAGGCATTTGGCATTTGGCAGCACCAAAAGGCATTTGGCATAAGAGAGGGTTGGGGCTTACTGTACTGGCCCACATCAGCAAAGGCCGTGACCAAAAGAAACACACCATTGGGCTTCTTGATCAAGAATGAAGGACTCAGGTACTCCACGGTGATCCACATGTCTTCTGGGCGGGCAAAGACTCCAGGTTTTTCCAAGTCATCAAACTTGTGTTGCAGTTCACATAATTTATCATGTGCATACTGTGGCAACCGGCCTTTGCGCTAGCTGTGAGGGCTGAACCGGGCCCATGTTAACAACATCCTCCAAAGGACCTGCAGCACCGTTGTAACCTTGGAAGACTGAGTCAAACCCTTCATCATATTCTTCCAGAATTGCACAAAACTTGGATCACATTTCGGGAGTGATCATGTTGTCAGGGTCCAGGGTAACGGTTGTCGAGTGTTTTGTGGGCGAAATGTGTGTGTGTCTTACTTTAGGCATGTTGGTCTCAGTATAAGACCCTGATTGTTCTTTGGTGTACTCAGGTATGTACAGTGCATTCAGAAAGTATTCAGACCCCTTCACTTTTTTCACATTTTATTATGTTGCAGCCTTATGCTGAAATCGTTTAAATTCATTTTTCCCCTCATCAATCTATACTCAATACCCCATAATGACAAAGAGAAAACAGGATTTTAGAAAGTTTTGCAAATTTATTAAAAAGAAAAAACTGAAATATCACATTGGCATAAATATTCATATCCTTTGCTATGACACTTGAAATTTAGCTCAGGTGCCTCCCATTTCTCTTGATCATCTTTGAGATGTTTCTACACCTTGATTGGAGTCCACCTGTGGTAAACTCAATTGATTGGACATGATTTGGAAAGGCACGCACCTGTCTATATAAGGTCTCACAGCTGACAATGCATATCAGAGCAAAAATCAAGCCATGAGGTCGAAGGAACTGCCTGCAGAGCTCAGAGACAGGATTGTGTCGAGGCACAGATCTGGGGAAGCCTACAAAAAAATCTCTGCTGCATTGAAGGTTCCCAAGAGCACAGTGGCCTCCATAATTCTTAAATGGAAGACGTTTAGAACAACCAGGACTCTTCCTAGAGCTGGCCGCCTGGCCAAACTGAACAATCAGGGGAGAAGGGCCTTGGTAAGAGAGGTGACGAAGAACCCGATGTTCGCTCTGGCTGAGCTCCAGAGATCCTGTGTGGAGATGGGAGAAACTTTCAGAAAGACAACCATCACTGCAACACTCCACCGATCTGGGCTTTATGACAGTGTGGCCAGACGGAAGCCTCACCTCAGTGAAAGACACATGAAAGCCCGCTTGGAGTTTGCAAAAAAGCACCTAAAGGACTCTCGGACTGTAAGAAACAAGATTATATGGTCTGGTGAAACCAAGATTGAACTGTTTGGCTCATTAATGTTTAATGTTTTGTTCAGGTGTTACACATGCAATATAATCTTTCAAATGTTCTAGGGGAACCTGTGAACCAATGTAAATTGTGTGTTGGAAACAGGCTCTGGTGTGATTAAATGAAAGAGGAGAATAACCCACTTGTAAGAATCAAAAAGAGGCTTTTGGAAGAGTTGCTGGAGATGATGATCAATGAATTTGGCTGGCTCAAGATGAAATTATTATGGCATGCACCTCCAAAACATGGATAGACACTTTCCTTTGGAAATTTGAAAATTGTGGTTCACCTACCCTCACAGGAGTTTCAAGACGACCATTTGCCTGAACCACAGTGTTATATGTGGGTTGAAAGTGACCACCTGCTTTAGTGCACACCTGTTTTAGAGCTCACATCAACTGCCAAAGTTTCTTCTTCCATTGGCATGGCAAACTCCTGATGTTCCAACATGACATCACGACTCTGCTGATTGCCAAGGAGCGTGAGTCCTGGATGGGACTGCTGGACTGCGCTGGACACTCAGCCTTCATGGCTCTGCTGGCTGTTTCTGGTGTGCATCATGGATGAATTGGACATCATGATCCTGGAGCCTTCATCGATGCACCTCCAGCTTTGGTCCTTACCTCAAACAATTATGCTGATTGAGCGGGGTTTGTGCAGCTCCTCACACTCTCTGCTTGAGAGGGCAGGTCAGATGAAACTGGATGACAGCCTTGGTGAAGATCTGCTAATGCTTGTTGTAAGAATGGCAATGATGCTGCCTGCTGTGCAGGGTCGTTTTGTGATATTGCCCATCTACAACCATATTGGTGATTCAACGTGCAATGGCTTGTGTGCTGCTGAAACGTGGCAGATTGTGCATTGCAAGCACAAAGAAGATTGTGACCTGTAAGGGTCACTCTTTGATGACAGGAGCACAGAGTTCCAGCATTAATCCTGCTGCAGAGAATCACACATGAATAATTGCCAAATGTTAAAGGAAGTGGATCATTTGAATGAAAGAGCTCCACAACAAACAACTTTCAACGACGGAGTGATTCAACATGCGAGACGATGCCTAATAACAAACAAACTTTTTCATGTGGATGGTGTATGCTCAGGAAGACGGGAAATTGAACACCCAAATTTTGTAATTTGAGTACCTTGTAATTGTTTTTTAAATTGATAATATAAACAAAAACAAAAAGTGAGGGATTGCAGAAGTATAAAAACCTCTACAAGCCAGGGGTAGGCGAGTTATCGCAGGCATTCAAATTCAAACTTGACCCTGATCCTCTAAATTAATAAAATGTAACAATGATGTGTAACTCTCACTCATTTGAACTCTTGCAACCCTGTTTTTCTCCTAGATGGAGATTGGGAAAAAGCAGATGTCCTCACACACGCTAAGGCATATTATCTCAGGGGAGCAGTAAGCTCTGTTTATTTTGTAAGACAGTTAGAAATCTCTGTTTTCTCATGACTTTACATTCGTGGCCGTGAGAGTTGGAGATAACGAAGGAGAAGAATCACGAAATGCCTGTTATCTCTCTGAATCTTATTCGACCTCCCCTCTTTCATCTTCGACCATAAAAAGCCATCCAACCGAAAATCGGAGAGGCTCTCGGTTCAGTTGTATGTATGAAATGTAGTGTGTTGAGCCTGCGTGATGATTGAGAGGCTCTCGGTTAAATTGCATGTTTGAATGTAGAGTACTGTTGTAGTACCTTTGGTATCGGTGAATCGAGGACTCCCACGTGTTATTAAATCAGCCGATGGTACTTCTGAGATTGGACAATTAATTTATTGTGTCTTGTCAAATCATTCAAGGCTAAATTAATTAATTCCGTAGCATGGCTTTATGGTTGTATTCTGCTGCCATTTGACCTTTTAATACCCTTTGCACCACTTGCACCCTTTGAGACCCGACATAAACCTTTTATGACCCCGAAGACACTTTCAATCCCTTTTGACCCATTAGCAAATCGGAAAAGAAAAATTCTCTCGAAATAGTTTTTGATGACCGTTTTTGTGCATCACTCGTGTCGTATCACAAATTACAATGACAAATTGAAACCGATTTCAACATCGGTTTTGCTTTGGGATAAGTGAAACGGAAACTACTGTTCTACCGATTTATCGAATGGGAAATCAGAATTAAATGTTGTTATACTGTAAATACCAAATGGAAATTGCTGAAAGCAAAGCTGGGGGTAGAGTGAGGGATAGGTGCCTGGAGGTGGTCGGTTCGCATGGGAAGACCTTTGGTGATCTTCGGTCAGGTGGTAGGCCCAAATCGTGCCGATGTCCTTTTCCCAGCTGAGCTGCCATAATTTTACTCTCACCCTGAAGCAATACTCGGGGCCAATTTGAATAGGATATACATATCGGCAAACTGAATTCAACCACCAACTATTTTTAAGATCAACATAGGCCAAAAGTCAACCACCTTTTTCAAATTTATAAAATCCTCAATTTTCATCCGATTGAATTGAAATTTGAAAAGGATTTACACATCGGTGTACTGAATTCAACCGCCAACTATTTTTGAGATCAACATAGGCCAAAAGGTCAACATAGGCCAAAGGTCAACCACTTTTTTTCAAGTTTCTAAAATCCTGAATTTTCATCCGATTGACTTGAAATGTGAATAGGATTTTCATATCAGCTAACTGAATTCAACCACCAACTATTTTTAAGATCAGCATAGGCCAAAAGGTCAACAGGTCAACAACAATTTCAAATTTCTAAAATCCTCAATTTTCATCTGATTCACTTGAAATTTGAATGGGGTTTACATATCAGTTAACTTAATTCAACCGACAACTATTTTTCAGATCAGCATAGGCCAAAGGTCAACCACCCTTTTCTAATTTCTAAAATCCTCAATTTTCATCCGATTGATTTGAAATTTGAAAATGAATTACACATCGGTGAACAGAATTCAACCACCAACTATTTTTGAGATCAACATAGGCCAAAAGGTCAACATAGGCCAAAGATCATCCACTTTTTTTTAAGTTTGAAAAATCAAGAAATGAAGAAGTTTCTAAAATCATTAATTTTCATCCAATTGACTTGAAATTTGAATAGGATTTTCATTTCAGCTAACTGAATTCAACCACCAATATTTTTGAGATCAGCATAAGCAAAAAGGTCATCATAGGCCAAAGGTCAACAACAATTTCAAATTTCTAAAATCCTCAATTTTCATCTGATTCACTTGAAATTTGAATGGAATTTACATATTAGTTAACTGAATTCAACCAACAACTATTTTTGTGATCAGCATAGGCCAAAAGGTCAAAATAGCCCAAAGGTCAACCCCTTTTTTCAAATTTCTAAAATCCTCAATTTTCATCCGATTGACTTGGACATTTTGACTTGACTTGACTTGACTTGACTTGAATCGCATTTTCATGTCAGCAAACTGAATTCAACCACTAACTATTTTTAAGATCAACATTGGTCATAAGGTCAACTAGGCCAAAGGTCAACCGCTTTTTTCAAATTCCTAAAATCCTCAACTTTCATCCGATTGTCTTGAAATTTGAAAAGGATTTTCATATCACCTTATTGAAAGCAACCACAAATAATTTTTGAGGTCAACATAGGCCAAAAGGTCAACATAGGCTGAATTTCTAAAATTGTCAATTTTCATCCGATTAACTTAAACGTTGAAGACGGTTTGCATATCAGGTCACTGAATTCAACGACTAATTATTTTTGAGGTAAAAAGGATGCTCCACTGAGTGCCATTCAGACCAGGTCACTCTACTCTGGACATGCTGTTTCTGCTGTCTCAACAATGGATGGAGGTCCTCAATGCCAAACAGGAAATTAGAGCTGTCTCCCTCGACATAACACGTGCCTTCGATACGGTCTGGCACCCCGCTCTGCTCACCAAACCCTCCTCCTTTAGTATCCATGGAAATCTCCACACATGGCTGGCGGACTTCCTCTCTAGTCGTAGTCAATGTGTGGCCCTGAATGGGTTTCTCTCATCTCCTCTTCCTGTTCAGGCTGGAGTTCTCCAAGGCAGTGTTCTGGGCCCTGTGCTTTTTCTGGTCTTCATCAATGATCTCTCCGACTCTCTTGAAAATCCTCTCTATCTCTTTGCTGATGACTCCACTCTCTGCCGCTCCATTCCTCATCCCTCAGATCGGCAGTCTGCAGCCTCCTCACTCTCTGCAGACCTGGACAAAATCACTGACTGGGCAAACAAGTGGAACATGTCTTTCAATCCTGACAAATCTCACACTCTTACGATGTCTCTCTGAAAAGACTGACTGGACAACCCGCCTATCCACTTTCTGAATAATCCTCTCCAAGAAGTTCTGTCACTCAAGCTTTTGGGTCTCACTATCTGCCATGATCTTTCCTGGGAAAACCACATTTCAAATCTGGCCTCCAAAGCCAGTCGCCGACTGGGCATCCTCCGTCGTGCGAAGTCCTTCCTTGGCACACCTGAGCTCCTCACCACATACAAGGCTTTCATCCACAGCTCAATGGAATACTGCTCTCCCCTCTGGGCCGGTGCTCCTGCCTCACACCTAGCTCGTCTTCACGCTGTTGAAACCAAAGCGTTCAGAATCATTGGAATCTCCCGTGATGAAGCTACCTCCGAGGGCATTTCACTTACTCACCGCAGGCAGGTTGGTTTTCTTTCTGTCTTCTACCGACTCCTCTCCGGCCTTGCGCCTTTAGCTCTCTCTGGGCTCTGTCCCCCAAATATTCCTAAAGGTCGCACAAGATCTGCCTGCAACCCTCTTATGGTTAAACTGCCAAAATCAACACTCTCTGCTCACCTTCACTCTTTCATTCCTCTTTTCTCCCACCTCTGGAACAAACTCCCCCACTCCCTTAAATCCCACTCCTCCCTCCAGGTCTTTAAAACAGCTGTTCACCACCATCTCTTATCTTCCCCCATCCAAAACCTTGATATTTCTACCCCCGCTAATTTCACCCCAAATCCTCTTTTTTGAAATACCAACTTCTTTCCTGGAAGTCCTTGTTGTCCTTGTGTTTTATACTTGTGTTTTATACAAGCCCTCTCCCTCCCACACATTCCCGATGTCCCTCACAAATGTTGTGTTTATATGCTTCTCTCCCCATCTTGTCTACCGCTCCCCTTTTTATATACTTTGTTTGTGTTTCTGTTTGATTTGTTTGTGTGATAAATGTTAGCTCTTTCACGAGCCTCGATTATGTATATAAAAAAAATAAATGCTACTTTGTTCTGTTTTGTCAAGTGCCACTCTGAGTGATTTTTCATTTGGCTGTCTTTTTCTGCATCCGCACTGAATAAATATGATTTCTCTAACTGTTGGTCTGATTGACAGGAAATTTTCACCACAGGTGCATCTCCACCTGTCCAATTTTTTTTAATGAAAAGTATGACGTAATATGTCACGTGGTACGGGCGCCATCTTGGAAAAACTGAAAAACTTTGCACCTCTATATCTCCGAAAGCACTGCATCGAAAAAATTGAGACCTGGCTAATTGTAAAGAACTCTCCATGGGGAATAAAATATGTTAATGATGTCATAGGTGCCTCCAATATGACGTCATAATTCGACAAGTACAGAGCTTCATCCGATCAAGATGAAATTTGGTGAGCGTCATCTCCGGCTAAATTGGTGGAGAAAAGAAAATGATCACGTCATTGGTCATGTGGATAGTCTTAGTAATCTGGGTCTGAATCTGGTTCAGAACATTCCGATTCCTCGGCAGTGTTTGGGATCTCTTCTACCTCCAACAGCTCCAGCACCTGCTCCACACTGAGGCTCTGTTTCGACATTGTACAATACTAAAAGAAAAATAAAATGTTATGAGCCTGCATTCTCGAATTTCTAAAGTATACGTAAAGCAATGTACATGTAAAGTAAAAACACGTAAAGTAATGTACATGAGGAGAAAACACGTACAGTAATATACACGAGGAGAAAATACGTACAGTGATATACACGAGGAGAAAACATGTAAACTCAGAAGTCATAAAAATAAAATGAAGCTTACCTTTGTTCAAAGGAATTGAAGTTCTATGAATCGAAGAGTCAAGGTGGCAAAACAACCAATGCAAAGTCAAGAAAAACTCACAATGCACATGATAACTGGAAGCTGCACTGACGAGATGATGTCACAGATGACTCATGAACAGGATTGAGTGCGTGTTTACAACATTCATAGGAACGAGTACTATTGTCATGCAAATGAGGGAGACGAAAATAACGCCTATAATGTACCGGGCCTTGGAGGCCCGTAGGGTGTGAATCAGAGGTAGTGTTATGAATTCAACTTTTTTCTCGAAACCGAACTAATTATTTTTTTCACAAACAACACAGAAATATGTGTCACCAATTTATAGGAGCATCCAGGAAAGGTCATGCAGATCAACGTTTTCATAATAAAGTTATTTCGAAACAAAAAGCTGCAGGACCTCCCAGGCCCATAGAGTGCATTTTAGGGCCCGAAGCCCTATGCTTTTTGCTTCTTTGTAGGAGATACCAATTATTTCGTGATCTCAGGATTTCATGGCACCCAGAAATGAGAGTTATCAATTGGATAACAACCACTAATGGAGAGGGGTGTTCGATTAAGCAACAGACAAAGGCCTTGTAGGATATGAGAAAATAAGACGCACTATAGAAGACATCGGAAGATAACCAGTCTAAGACGAGCTTTGTATGAAACCATGAAATGTGGTCTGCCCATCAGAAGTAATGCTTAATAGTGAGGCCCAAAGTTTGAGGAGAACAATTTAAACATCTCACTCATGATTGTTTTCTTCCAAGTTATCTCTTTTTTTAAATTCGTAAAAGGCTTTCGTGCTAGATTTCATCGCTTTTCGTTCATATTTATGGATCGCTTTTGATTCTTGTCATGTAAGAAGTTGCACAATACTTAGGATTGTGAAGGTTGTTAAAAGTTAACTTTCTCAAATGGTTTGTACCAGTATGTCTCACTATGCAAAGGGTATTACTTTGGAAAACACATGAGTGAATTTTTATCAAAAAGGAGAAATGAAAATAAATATTTTTTTTAATAAAGAGTTTAATTTAAGACTTTGAAAATATGGATCAAAATCATTTCTACACCTGTTACATTTAAATATCACATCTCAAACATTTTGTAAAGACTTCAATATATTCATCGTTTAGTATTTTATAGATTGTTTTTGAGCTTCTCGAAATTGAACAAAATTGAATTATACCATGCCAATAACACAACCCTCTGGCTTATACTAATCTCTATTGCACAACTCTACACTTACTCATACCAATCTCTGTCACATTACCCCACAGGAGCTCATACCAATCTCTATTGCACAACTCGGCACTCACTCATACCAATCTCTGTCACATGACCCCAAAGGAGCCCACACCAATCTCTATTGCACAACTCTACACTCACTCATACCAATCTCTGTCACATGACCCCACAGGAGCTCATTTTAATCTCTATTGCACAACTCGACACTCACTCAGACCAATCTCTGTCACACGACCCCACAGGAGCTCATACCAATCTCTATTGCACAACTCTACACTCACTCATACCAATCTTTGTCACATTACCCCACAGGAATTCATACCAAACTCTCGATCACATAAACCTACACCAGCTCATACCCATCTCTATCACATAACCATACACCAGCTCATTCCCAACTCTATCAAACAATTCTACACAAGCTCATACCAATCTCTATCACACAATTATACACTAGCTCATACCAATCTCTATCACACAACCCGACACTAGCTCATACCAATCTCAATCGCACAATTCTACACTAGCTCATACCAATCTCAATGACACAATTCTACACTAGCGCATACCAATCTCAATCACACAATTCTACACTAGCTCATACCAATCTCTCTATCACACAACCCGACACCAGCTCATACCAATCTCAATCGCACAATTCTACACTAGCTCATACCAATCTCAATCGCACAATTCTACACTAGCGCATACCAATCTCAATCACACAATTCTACACCAGCTCATACCAATCTCTCTATCACACAATTCTACACCAGCTCATACCCATCTCTATCACACAATTCTACACTAGCTCACACCAATCTCTATCACACAACCCTGCACTCATAACTATCACGAACACAAAACTTCACATTTCTCCTCTATAAAAACTGTAAATGAACAACAAATGCCAAACAGTGATATCAATACAGTGAAATACCCTTATAGAAAGAATGCTGATGTACATTTTGATATCACTGTCTAAAGATAGCTCGAAGCATTGGGTTATAAGCACTATGACCTGTTGTGAGTTACAGGAAGTGATATGGAAAGCATATTATATTCCTGTTCTGGAGGTTTGGATTTCATTCCAGAAGTGACATTGAGCATTAGCATCTCACAGCTGACAATCATCACAAATGTAACATCCCAGGGTGGTTATCGTCATAACATTGCAATGAGAAAAAGCGCATAACATCACCAATATTACAAAAACACAATGCAGGCTTAAGTGGCTCATTTACATCTAGGTTGAAGGTGTGCATAAGCCAGGAGAAACTATTAATGACAGCATAAAAGACGACATCCCCAGAGTCGCAATCCAGACACAGCCCGAGATGCATAGGATCTCCCAGCATGTTCAGCTTGGTTTCAATCGCATCATGCCGAGCGGTGTATTCTCCATCATGTTTGGCAACACACCATGAGTTGACATTCCAACCCAACAAGCACTCCCAACCATCCCCTCTCCGTTGCATGGACTCAGACGCGATGCCAATCTCATAGTTGTGGGCACGACTGACGTCCACTTCCCAGTAGTAACGGCCAGAGAAGAAACTCTCTTTCGCCAAAACCTGTTTATAGGTGGTAAATCTGTGTGGGTGTTCCGGGTACAGCTGATCGAACCCGCTCAGTGATGCCATCCAATGGTTTGAAGAGATCACAATTTGTTGATTTGCAGAGTTTGTGTCTAGAGTTGGGGACACCGCATCTGCAGGTGAATACAAAGAGGGTTAAACGAATGTTAAAAATGGAAGGTCCACGAGGGAAGTTAGAAAGAAAAGTGAATAAAGGAAACAATGGAACTGAGTGAACATCCTCCAAATGTGTTATCTTTGAGAAGTTCCAGGAGTTAACACTTCTTTGGAGGAAAAGTGGCTTGACGAAGGGTTATCTTCCAAAATATCAGTTTCACCTTGCTTTCCCACAAGCGGTTAGAATAACTCGATCAACATGCTATTGATTTAATCTATGGTTCTACGTGTCCACTGGCACAGATATAAGTGAGCCTTTGTGAAGAAGACTAGTTCTTCATTCTCTAAAAATAACATCTGCTGCCCCCTGGAGTGAAATGTGGTGTCAATACCCAATCACTTTGTCAGTGATCAGTGGTTTAACCACTTGCACTATTCCACATGTACCGGCAAAAATTACAAGTCATCTCCCCCAGAATGATGAGATGTACACACATACAGAGAATTGACTCATTTTAATATAGCTCGAAACACCCACTCCCTGATCCAGGAGTGGCATGAAGGGGGAAGAGTGAGGGGGTCTATAATTATCTTACTATAATTCACCAAATGTCCGTCTGTCTGTCTGTCCGTTCGAAGGTACCGCAACAACGGCTGAACAGATCGCAACGATATTTTGGGTGGGTAATCCTATGACCCCCTGGAGTAAAATAGGCTATATTGTTTTTCCAATATTTCCAAGTTTTCCAATTTTCCAATTTTCCTGTTTTTCCAAACATGATGGAATAATATTTACCGATATGAACAGTGATGTGGCTTTTGTTGAAATTCTACATACCAGGAGAGAGTAGATCGACTCCTGACGAACTCTTCCTATATAAACGTGCGGCTCGGAAGTAACACGGCAGCATGTGCAAAGCCACTGAGAAACAGGTGTAGCGACCGCTTCCGTGTTACAGATTCGGCGCGCACTCTTCACACATAAACGTGCGACTGAGAAATACGTGTAGCGGCCGCTTCCGTTTTGCAGAATTCAATATTTTTTCAAAATGGGCGCCATGTACTGTTTAGATTTTGATGATTTGCGTGTGATATGATTCAACGGATGTTTATATGAATCGTTTAAAATAAAAAAAGCCTTCAATTTCTGATATTTTGCCTTTTCATTTGGGCTTCCTAATTGAAGCCCTGCCACTAAGGGCGGGTACCGTTGCTAGTTATAATAAATACACAGATTTTATACAGATAGATTGCCTTATTTTATATAGTAGGATTTGCTGAAAAATACTTTTGGGGGATTGAAAAGTGATGACGCAACATGTTTTGCTGTAATGAGATGTAGTTGGTCACAGTTTGGGAGATGGGTGGCTTTATTATTCACCATAGAATATGGCGTAGATCAGCAAAGTATATACTGTATCTGATTAATCACACTCCTAACATTCCCTACATCTGTGCGCTTAACTTTTTCAACAACAGCTCCTGTTACATCCCTCCCCTCGGACGAAAACCACAGCAAACACAAACCACCGAATGGAAAGACAGGAAAAAATAACAACAATAGGCCTCCAGCTCAAGACGATGATCCACCCATGCCTTGGCTCAACCAACTAGACATCAAATGTCCAACCTAGACATCAAAGGGTGCCCGACTGCGTCCCCAGACTGAGTTTGGAGTGCTAGTGGAGAGGAAAGTGTGGGGGGTAGGTGGAGATGCTGGTGTCTCTTTGTTCAGCACCTTGCTGTCGCTTGGTGGTGGCATAGTCAATGTCAGTATCACAGAGAGGATTCTGAAATATCTGTGACTCCTGCTGGTCTCCATGCCCCAAGCCCATGGGCCCACCTTTCTCAGCCATTATACTATGTACCATAATTGTTCGTCTCATGAATTCAAAATGCTTTAGTTTATCATTTCTCCCTTTGTCTTTTACTGTTCTCCCCACTGGAATGGCACAGCTGCTTCACACCTTACTCAGCTTTACACCATAGAGACCAAGACCTTCAAGGTCATGGGAATCTCCAGCAATGAAGATGAGTCTATGGGCCTATCACTTTCCCATCGCAGAGAGGTTGTTGGTCTCCCTTTCTTCTATTACCTCCTTTATGGTTGGTCTTGCACCCTCTGCTATTTTCCATGATCCTGGAACAATCTCTTCCACATCATTATGCATCTGCGAGTATGCAGTATAATAAGCAATGGCGCATGTTGGGGAGAGACTGTGACTGAGACCAGAAAGCAAGTATATCAGTTTTCGTGATCCAGTGAAATGGCGAATAGTAAGGTCAAGCGTGAGGTGTTTGGATATATTTCTCCAACCATATAAAGTCATTAGAAAAGGAAAGAAGTTTGTTTCTGTGCTCATCCTTCACAGTGACAAAGGCTGAGGTTTGAGGCAGGGCTGGATTTAGAGGAGGACCAACGGGACATTTGTCCAGCGCCCAAACTCCAGAGGGGGCCACAAAAAACATACGATACATTTATTTATTTATAAAGCCGGTATTATTTATTCTCTTGTTGTCTCAAAGTTAACAGAGATGGGAGACAGGTATTCAAGGTCTAATATAACCAACGCAATGTTTAATTAAAAACACAAACAGTAATACCGGACAAGCAATGAGTGACATACCACACGAATCACTTGACCTTTTATGTTAGGATCGGCATAATCACGTCAAAATGACGCAATCAAGCAACCACAAACGACGTGGCATTGTTTTATACAGTATGCCAAATCATCTCTCTATAATGCAAGCAATCTCTGTGTGTCTGTGTGTCTGTCTGTGTGTATGTCTGTGACCGCTGTTTCTCGACAACCACTGGTCCGATCTAAGTGAAACTTGCCAGGTATATTGCTGGGGACCTGAGGAATCGAGGATGTGCCTTTTCAAGGTTTGCTATTAATCGGACAAGTGGTTACCAAGTTATGGCCATTTATTTAGCAAACACATACGTTTTGTACGTGAACGAAGGAACAGCGAAGGACGAGAGCGAAGGAACGGCGAAGGATGAGAGCGAAGACCGAAGGAACGATGAAAGTTTTAATTTTTCTTTGCACGTACGGTCAGGCTACAGCGAAGGAACTGCGTGTGTTTGTTGTTTCTGCCTCACGGTTTGAAAAATTGAAGAATTGGCCATTAAAACTAATTTGCGATTAATCGTAACTGCGATATGCGAACTTCCGGACAGTGAGGACGTAACTTCCGGACTTAGGGATAGTGACGACTTACTGTCTCGATTGTATCTTACTACTATCTTACTATCTTATATATCTATACTATCTTATCTATTTTATACTTACTGTCTATATACTTAGTCTATATTATAGATTGATTGTAGTTAAACACAATGCCCCAATCCATTCGTCGTTTACGACAGCGAAGGAATGAACCTGCGCGTCGTGCACGCGCAATGGAATCTGACGAAGCATGAGCTGCTCGCCTGACATGCGACGGTACGCGCGTGACAAGGCGTCGTGCAGCTGAAACCGATGAAGAACGAGCTGCTTGCTTGGCAGACAACACTGGACGCGTGACAAGGCGTCATGCAGACGAAACGGATGAAGAACGAGCTGCTCGCTTGGCAGACAACACTGAACGTGAGGCAAGGCGTCGTGCAGAAGAAACGGATGAAGAACGAGCTGCTCACTTGACACGCGACGCTACGCGCGTGATAAGGCATCGTGCAGCTGAAACGGATGCCCCGCGTCATCAAGCACAAAACAGTGCACAATATAGGAGAACTTGAGGCTCACATCGCTCAAACAGAGTGCCTTCTTAATAACGAGCAGCGCATTGTTGTCGATAAAGTCATGAGGAGTGTGGAACACGCACATGGCTGCATGATTGCAGTTGATGAAAGTGGTGGGACTGGGAAAACATTCACATTGTCTCATATCCTCTACAAAGTGCGAGCAATGGGAAAAGTGGCTCTTGCGACTGCTGCAAGTGGTATTGCAGCTACTCTGCTGCCTAAAGGGGCCACCTTCCATAGTAGGACCAAGTGTCCTCTCATTCTCACTGATGAGTCCACTTGCAACATCAGTGAAAATGACACCACTGCAGCACTCATACGCATGACGAATTTAATGGTGGTGGAAGAGGTTTCAATGATGGATCGTCGCGCATTGGAGGCAGCAGATCGAACATTCCAGTGGCTTCGGGGCTCAGAGGAACCATTTGGCGGCATCACAATGGTTTTCAGTGGTGACTGGAGGCAGATCCTTACTGTTGTGCCACACGGTAGCCATATTGACATAGTTGGAAGGTACTTCAAGAGCTCATACCTGTGGAGAAAAGTGCAGATACTTCCTCTCACAGTAAACATGAGGATCATGCAGGGTGCTGCAGAACAACAGGACGAATCTGATTTTGCAAAATTCCTGCTGGATCTGGGTAAAGGGAAGATTCCTGTCAATCCAGAAGAGGGTGAATTTGCTATTGAGCTCAGGGAACCACACATTCGTCCAGGTGAAAAACTTAAGGATATTGTCACTTGGGTGTACGAGGACTTGCACAACAACATTACCAACCCCAAGTGGCTATGCGAGCATGTTATACTATGTCCGACCAATTCCGAAGTCGATCAGGTAAATGACTACATGACGACCATATTTCCAGGGGAGGAACATGTTTTCTGTAGCGTCGATACAGCGGCATCTGAGGGTGATCATGTGTATCCGCCTGAGTTCCTGAACACCCTCTGTCCATATGGTATGCCTCCACATCGGATGACTCTCAAGGTGCATATGGTGATCATGCTGCTACGAAACTTCGACCAGCAGGGCGGGCACTGCAATGGCTCAAGGTACATCATCCATCAGATCCTTCCAAATCTGTTGGTTGCAACATCTGTGATGGGTGTCAATTCTGGATGCACATTGCTCATTCCATGCATAACCTTGAGTCCGTCTGACAACATGTTCCCATTCACTCTGCGGTGTTGGCAGTTTCCGGTACGACCCTGCTTTGCCATGACTGTGAATAAATCCCAAGGACAGTCGCTACACCATGTTGGGATCTTCTGCACAAGAGACTTCTTCAGCCATGGTCAGTTCTACGTGGCGGCCAGTAGGGTTGCCAAATCCAGCAGCCTCCGCATTCTTGCCCTGGATGAGGAAACAAAGAAGAAGCGCCATTTCCTCAGCAATGTTGTTTATGAAGAGGTGCTAACGACATAAAGGTGTGTTCATGCAGACAATTTTTATTATTATTTATTTATTGAAGATAAATACTATCGAAAATAATTCTTCAAAAAAAGTGCACAACTTCTTTTTTGTTTCCAAGTGTCAAATGGTGTGGCCTCGGAAAGTGTTAAGGAATTCAGGTCTACTCAACTTGCTTGCCAACGAAATACATCTGTGTGTGTGTGTGTCTGTGTGTCTGTCTGTGTGTGTGTCTGTGACCGCTGCTTCTTTTGATACTTGCCAGGTATATTGCTGGGGACCTGAGGATGTGCCTTTTCACGGTTTGATATTAATCTGACAAGTGGTTACCAAGTTATGGACATAAATTTAGCTAACACATACGTTTTTTGTTTGCACATACGGCCACGCACGTAAACGAAGGAACAGCGAAGGATGAGAGCGAAGGAACGGCGAAGGACGAGAGTGAAGACCGAAAGAACGATGAAAGTTTGAATTTTTTTTTTGCACGTACGGTCAAGCTACCGCGGAGGAACCGCATGTGTGTTTGTTGTTCTCTTCTCTTTGTGCTTTTCCTTGCAATGAAATTGCAAAATGACAAAATATGTTGGCACTAATTGAAGAATTGGCCATTAAAACGAATTTGCGATTAATCGTAACTGCGATATGCGAACTTCCAGACAGTGAGGACTTAACTTCCGGACTTAGGGATAGTGACGACTTACTGTCTCGATTGTATCTTTCTACTATCTTACTATCTTATATATCTATACTATCTTATCTATCTTATCTATCTTATACTTACTGTCTATATACTTAGTCTATATTATAGATTGATTGTAGTTAAACACAATGCCCCAATCCATTCGTCGTTTACGACAGCGAAGGAATGAAACTGTGCGTCGTGCACGCGCAATGGAATCTGACGAAGCACGAGCTGCTCGCCTGACACGCTCTCTCTATAATGCAAGCAACCTCTGTGTGTCTGTGTGTCTGTCTGTGTGTATGTCTGTGACCGCTGTTTCTCGACAACCACTGGTCCGGCGCTAATTGAGAATTGGCCATTAAAACTAATTTGCGATTAATCATAACTGCGATATGTGAACTTCCGGACAGTGAGGCCTTATTTTTGGTACGTACGTCAACGTACGTATGTCCACGTACTTACCTCCCCGCACGTATGGGCACGCACTAGTGAAGTATAATGGATGCAATGCTGGATAGATTTAATGCAACTATTAAGCCAGTCCAAGCAGAAGACATCGAACACTGAATGATGGTTAAATTACAGGAATCTCTAAAATCATATCTTGAAAACATTCGTTATGATTTTGATGATTATGAAGAACGCGCCGTCCAATTAGCAGTTGAGAATACATACCGGAATGCAACATGAAAGGAGAGACGATTTCCCAGTGCTTTGCAATGTAAACTGTGTTTTTTACCCTGCGAAAGCGAAAAGCAGGGTTAGGCGATTGGTTGTGTACGTGTGACGTACATGCGTGTCTGCTTTAAAAAAAAAATCCTTTTCTCGGCAAATGTTAGTCGATTGACACAACATTTTACCACAGGGGCCCCTCTGCCTGTATAATTTTTTAAAACTCATAATTAAGACGTCATCGGTCACGTCCTACGGATGCCATGTTGGCCGCCCAATGGAAAAAATTGAAACATGGCTCATTGTCAAGTACTCCCAATGGGAAATAAGTATGTTAATGATGATGTCATTGGTGCCTTTGTTATGACATCATAATTCAACAAGTACAACACTTGATCCAATCAGAATGATTTTTTTTCTCTGCAATTCTTGGTCCAATTAACACGAAATTTTCACCATAGGGAGTGCCTCCGCCTGTAGAATTTTGTGATAATTATCACATAGCAGGTCACGTGGTACGGGCACCATCTTGGAAAACCTTCACACCTCCATATCTCTGAAATTAAAATTAGTATTGGGCATTTATATTATGGGCGCCAGGTTTTAATGCAACCACGTGGCTAAATAAACCAGTATAAGCTATACACAGTAATGCAGTTCAGCTCTTTTTTGTTTTTTATTTCTTCCCAATACGTTTTGAGGTTGGTAAAGGGTGGGGGGCCTGCACTACTCAAATGTCCCGGGCCTGTTAAACATAAATCCGGCGCTGGTTTGAGGATTACCAGTTGCACCAGTAATCCACGCAAGGAAATTGTAAAATACATTTGGAATGATGTCAGTTGCTCTTTTAATTTTCCTGTTAATGTAATTCACGTTTCATTTTAAAGAGATAAAGTAAAGAGGTCTGCAATTTAATATTAAATAAAATGCAATTTTTTTTCCCATTATAGAGAGATTAAGAAAATAGGCAGTGAAATTATTGTTTAATTTGAAAGAGATTGTAGTTTACTTGCACAAAATATGGTGCCTGTAGAACGTAGTATCATTTTCGTAGTAATAATAATAATAATAATAATAATAATAATAATAATAATAATAATATAGTAAATATAACCATAACACTTTAATCCCAATGTCGTGAATGCAATGCTAATGGATTGAAGTGGTGTATGTAATTCTTGTTGGTAGATGACTGTTAACTTTGAAGAGATAAAGTAGACTATATCATTATTGTTTTTATTATGAACAGATAAAGTAAAATATTAGTGTAATTCCTCTGTAATATTGAAGAGATAAAGTAAATTATTAGTGTAATTCTGTTTTATTTTAGAGATAAAGTATCTAGGCTGTTTAATTATTGTGTTTCTTATGAAGAGATAAAGTGAAATAGGATTGTAATTTTTGTTTTATTTTGGAGATAAAGTATATAGGCTATATAATTTTTGTGTTTATTATGAAGAGACAAAGTGAAATACGAGAGTAATTCTTGTTTTATTTTAGAGATAAAGTATATGGGTGATATAATTATTGTGTTTATTATGAATAGATAAAGTAAAATATGAGTGTAAATCTTGTTTTATTTTAGAAATAAAGTATATTGGCGATATAATTCTTGTGTTTATTATGAAGAGATAAAGTAAAATATGAGTGTAATACTTGTTTTATTTTCGAGATAAAGTATGTCGGCTATATAATTATTGTGTTTATTATGAAGAGATAAAGTAAAATATGAGTGTAATACTTGTTTTATTTTCGAGATAATGTATATCGGCTATATAATTATTGTGTTTATTATGAAGAGATAAAGTAAAATATGAGTGCAAAACTTTTTTTATTTTAGAGACAAAGTATATCGGTGATATAATTCTTGTGTTTCTTATATTATAATTCTTGTGTTTATTATGAAGAGATAAAGTAAAATATGAGTGTAATACTTGTTTTATTTTAGAGATAAAGGATGTGGGTGATGTAATTATTGTGTTTATTATGAAGAGATAAAGTAAAATATGAGTGTAATTCTTGTTTTATTTTATAGATAAAGTATCGAGTCCATATAATAGTGTGTTTATTTTAAAGAGATAAAGTAAAATATGAGTGTAATACTTGTTTATTTTAGAGATAAAGTATATTGGCGATATAATTATTGTGTTTATTATGAAGAGATAAAGTAAAATATGAGTGTAATACTTGTTTATTTTAGAGATAAAGTATATTGGCGATATAATTATTGTGTTTATTATGAAGAGATAAAGTAAAATATGACTGTAATACTTGTTTTATTTTTGCAGATAAAGTATGTCAGCGATATAATTCTTGTGTTTATTATTAAGAGATAAAGTAAAATATGAGTGTAAATTCTTGTTTTATTTTAGGGATAAATTATATAGGTGATACAATTCTTGGTTTATTATGAAGAGATAAAGTAAAATATGAGTGTAATTCTTCTTTTATTTTAGAGATAAAGTATCTCGGCCATATAATAATTGTGTTTATTATGAAGAGATAAAGAATTGTTTATTATGAAGTGTAATTACAATATGAGTGTAATTCTTCTTTTATTTTAGAGATAAAGTATATTGGCTATATAATTATTGTGTTTATCATGAAGAGATAAAGTAAAATATGATTGTAATACTTGTTTTATTTTAGAGATAAAGTATATTGGTGATATAATTCTTGTGTTTATTATGAAGAGATAAAGTAAAATATGAGTGTAATTCTTGTTTTATTTTTGGAGATAAAGTATGTCAGTGATATAATTCTTGTGTTTATTATTAAGAGATTAAGTAAAATATGAGTGTAATTCTTGTTTTATTTTCATGATAAAGTATATGGGTGATACAATTCTTGTGTTTATTATGAAGAGATAAAGTGAAATAGGAGTGCAATTCTTGTTTTATTTTAGAGATAAAGTATATGGGTGATATAATCATTGTGTTTATTATGAAGAGATAAAGTAAAATATGTGTGTAATTCTTGTTAAATTTTCGAGATAAAGTATATCGGCTATATAAATATTGTGTTTATTATGAAGAGATAAAGTAAAATATGAGTGTAATACATGTTTTATTTTAGAGATAAATATATCGGTGATATAATTATTGTGTTTAATATGAAGAGATAAAGTAAAATATGAGTCCAATACTTGTTATATTTTAGAGATAAAGTATATCGGTGATATAATTATTGTGTTTATTATGAAGAGATAAAGTAAAATATTAGTGCAATTCTTGTTTTATTTTCGAGATAAAGTATACAGGCTATATCATTATTGTGTTTCTTATGAAGAGATAAAGTGAAATAGGATTGTAATTTTTGTTTTATTTTAGAGATAAATTATATAGGCTATGTAATTATTGTGTTTATTATGAAGATATAAAGTGAAATAGGAGTGTAATTCTTGTTGTTTTTTTGGAGATAAAGTGTATGGGTGATGTGATTATTGTGTTTATTATGAAGAGATAAAGTAAAATATTAGTGCAATTCTTGTTTTATTTTAGAGATAAAGTATGCAGGCTATATAATTATTGTGTTTCTTATGAAGAGAAAAAGTGAAATAGGATTGTAATTTTTGTTTTATTTTAGAGATAAAGTATATAGGCTATGTAATTATTGTGTTTATTATGAAGAGATAAAGTGAAATAGGAGTGTAATTCTTGTTTTATTTTAGAGATAAATTATATGGGTGATATAATTATTGTGTTTATTATGAAGAGATAAAGTAAAATATGAGTGTAATTCTTGTTTTATTTTAGAGATAAAGTATATGGGTGATATAATTATTGTGTTTATTATGAAGAAATAAAGTAAAATATGAGTCCAATACTTGTTATATTTTAGAGATAAAGTATATCGGTGATGTAATTATTGTGTTTATTATGAAGAGATAAAGTAAAATATTAGTGCAATTCTTGTTTTATTTTAGAGATAATGTATACAGGCTATATAATTATTGTGTTTCTTATGAAGAGAAAAAGTGAAATAGGATTGTAATTTTTGTTTTATTTTAGAGATAAAGTATACCGGCTATGTAATTATTGTGTTTATTATGAAGAGATAAAGTGAAATAGGAGTGTAATTCTTGTTTTATTTTAGAGATAAAGTATACGGGTGATATAATTATTGTGTTTATTATGAAGAAATAAAGTAAAATATGAGTGTAATTCTTGTTTTATTTTAGAGATAAAGTATATCGGCTATATAATTATTGTGTTTATTTTGAAGAGATAAAGTAAAATATTAGTTCCAATCTTTTTTTATTTTAGAGATAATGCATATCGGCTATATATTTCTTGTATTTATTATGAAGAGATAAAATAAAATGTGAGTAATTCTTGTTTTATTTTAGAGATAAAGTATATTGGCATTATAATTCTTGTGTTTATTATGAAGAGATAAAGTAAAATATGAGTGTAATACTTGGTATATTTTAGAGATAAAGTATATCGGTGATATAATTCTTGTGTTTATTATGAACAGATAAATTAAAATATGAATGTCATTCTTGTTTTATTTTAGAAATAAAGTATATTGGCGATATAATTCTTGTGTTTATTATGATGAGAAAAAGTAAAATATGAGTGTAATTCTTGTTTTATTTTAGAAATGAAGTATATTGGCGATATAATTCTTTTGTTTATTATGAAGAGATAAAGTAAAATATGAGTATAATACTTGTTTTATTTTAGAGATAAATATATCGGTGATATAATTATTGTGTTTATTATGAAGAGATAAAGTAAAATATGAGTCCAATACTTGTTATATTTTAGAGATAAAGTATATCGGTGATGTAATTATTGTGTTTATTATGAAGAGATAAAGTAAAATATTAGTGCAATTCTTGTTTTATTTTAGAGATAATGTATACAGGCTATATAATTATTGTGTTTCTTATGAAGAGAAAAAGTGAAATAGGATTGTAATTTTTGTTTTATTTTAGAGATAAAGTATATCGGCTATGTAATTATTGTGTTTATTATGAAGAGATAAAGTGAAATAGGATGTGTAATTCTTGTTTTATTTTAGAGATAAAGTATATGGGTGATATAATTATTGTGTTTATTATGAAGAAATAAAGTAAAATATGAGTGTAAATCCTGTTTTATTTTCGAGATAAAGTATATCGGCTATATAATTATTGTGTTTATTTTGAAGAGATAAAGTAAAATATTAGTTCCAATCTTTTTTATTTTAGAGATAAGGCATATCGGCTATATAATTCTTGTATTTATTATGAAGAGATAAAATAAAATATGAGTAATTCTTGTTTTATTTTAGAGATAAAGTATATTGGCATTATAATTCTTGTGTTTATTATGAAGAGATAAAGTAAAATATGAGTGTAATTCTTGTTTTATTTTAGAGATAAAGTATCGAGTCCATATACTAATGTGTTTATTTTAAAGAGATAAAGTAAAATATGAGTGTAATACTTGTTTATTTTAAAGATAAAATATATTGGCGATATAATTATTGTGTTTATTATGAAGAGATGAAGTAAAATATGACTGTAATACTTGTTTTATTTTTGGAGATAAAGTATGTCAGTGATATAATTCTTGTGTTTATTAGCGCTGAGGAAGCGCCTCTAGCGAATGACTTCCAGCCAGTGTAACGCGAATTCCTGTCACAGGAATTCTGAGATCATATAAGTGTGACGTGGCAGTTCCTGATTGGTTCGTGTTGGGGAACCCCTTCTCGCTGCCGACGTGACGTAAATTCGCGCACGCGCACTGGTGAAGCGCGAGATTCAGCCCAAGGTTCTTATTAGAGCTGAGGAAGCACCTCTAGCGAATGACTTCCAGCCAGTGTAACGCGAATTCCTGTCACAGGAATTCTGAGATCATATAAGTGTGACGTGGCAGTTCCTGATTGGTTCGTGTTGGGGAACCCCTTCTCGCTGCCGACGTGACGTAAATTCGCGCACGCGCACTGGTGAAGCGCGAGATTCGGCCCAAGGTTCTTATTATTATTATTATTATTATTTTTGTATACAAGATCGAGGCTCGAACCATGATCGAGGCTCGAAATTCCATGCCCGAACCTCAGCGCAATCCAAGAGGATTCACTTGTTATTAAGAGATAAAGTAAAATATGAGTGTAATTCTTGTTTTATTTTAGGGATAAATTATATAGGTGATACAATTCTTGGTTTATTATGAAGAGATAAAGTAAAATATGATTGTAATTCTTGTTTTATTTTAGAGATAAAGTATCTCGGCCATATAATAATTGTGTTTATTATGAAGAGATAAAGTATTGTTTATTATGAAGTGTAATTACAATATGAGTGTAATTCTTCTTTTATTTTAGAGATAAAGTATATTGGCTATATAATTATTGTGTTTATTATGAAGAGATAAAGTAAAATATGATTGTAATACTTGTTTTATTTTAGAGATAAAGTATATTGGTGATATAATTCTTGTGTTTATTATGAAGAGACTAGGGCATGCCCGTACTATATATAAGCTAGGACGTGCCCGTACGTGGGTGCCCGTTCCTTGCCAAAAAAAAAAAAAAATTTGTGTAGGGGTGTGTGTGTGTAAACATCCTAGGGCGTGCCCGTACATGGGTGCAAAAAAACATGCGTGCAAACAACAACAACAAAAAAAAACTTTGAAACCACGTGGCAGTAACGACCACAGAACCCCCCCCCCCTCTATTTACATGAATGGTTTGGTCCATTCGCAACGACCACAGAACCCCCCCCCCCCCTCTATTTACATGCAATGGTTTGGTCCAAAGCGAACGGTTTGGTCCATTCGATGTGATTCGATGATTCGATGTGAATGGTTTGGTCCATTCGCAACGACCACAGAACCCCCCCCCCCTCTATTTACATGAATGGTTTGGTCCATTCGCAAAGCCAAAGCGAACGACCACAGAACCCCCCCCTCTATTTACATGAATGGTTTGGTCCATTCGCAAAGCCAAAGCGAACGACCACAGAACCCCCCCCCCCCCCCTCTATTTACATGAATGGTTTGGTCCATTCGCAACGCCAAAGCGAACGGCGAACGGCTAAATCGCCATAGCTCGGTAAGTACTTGTCCGATTAATTTCAAACCTTGAAAAGGCACATCCTCGGGTCCCCAGCAATATACCTGGCAAGTTTCAAGTATATCGGACCGGTAGTTGTCGAGAAACAGCGGTCACAGACAAACAGACAAACAGACAAACGTACAAACGTACAAACGTACAGAGATTACTGGAATTATAGATAGATAAAGTAAAATATGACTAATACTTGTTTTATTTTTGGAGATAAAGTATGTCAGTGATATAATTCTTGTGTTTATTATTAAGAGATTAAGTAAAATATGAGTGTAATTCTTGTTTTATTTTCGTGATAAAGTATATGGGTGATACAATTCTTGTGTTTATTATGAAGAGATAAAGTGAAATAGGAGTGCAATTCTTGTTTTATTTTACAGATAAAGTATATTCGGTGATATAATTCTTGTGTTTATCATGAAGAGATAAAGTAAAATATGAGTTTAATTCTTGTTTTATTTTAGAGATAAAGTATATTGGCGATATAATTATTGTGTTTATTATGAAGAGACAAAGTGAAATAGGAGTGTAATTCTTGTTTTATTTTAGTGATAAAGCATATGGGTGATACAATTGTTGTGTTTATTATGAAGAGATAAAGTGAAATAGGAGTGTAATTCTTGTTTTATTTTAGTGATAAATCATATGGGTGATACAATTCTTTTGTTTATTATGAAGAGATGAAGTGAAATAGGAGTGCAATTCTTGTTTTATTTTAGAGATAAAGTATATCGGTGATATAATTATTGTGTTTATTATGAAGAGATAAAGTAAAATATGAGGGTAATTCTTAATTTATTTTCGAGATAAAGTATATCGGCTATATAATTATTGTGTTTATTATGAAGAGATAAAGTAAAATATGAGTGTAATACTTGGTATATTTTAGAGATAAAGTATATCGGTGATATAATTCTTGTGTTTATTATGAAGAGATAAGTTAAAATATGAGTGTAATTCTTGTTTTATTTAAGAAATAAAGTATATTGGCGATATAATTCTTGTGTTTATTATTGTTACGGATTCCGGATTTATGTGAATTACTATTCAGGTCATTTCCTATTAATGTGTATTCTATTAAAGGTTGTTGTGGTTAAATGGTTAGAAGCGCTGCTGATAACAGGAGACCGGAAAGGGGATGGTGAACCGGAAGAAGAAAAAGACAAGGTCGAGAGAGAAGCGGCCATCTTGATCCTCGACCAGCTCCGATGCGAGCCGAGTCGATCTTTATCTGCTTTGGAACGCTGCGTTGGCAAAGCCCGTCTGGCGAGAGGAGTTACCTGCGCGGGGTGATTGCCTGTTACGTATCAGGTTGCCGTGGGTTCCTGGAAGGAACCAAGCGTCCGGCACTGTTCGCCTCGATGCCTCCGAGGGCGTGTACGGGTCGCACCTTGGGCCTCGCGTGCTTTGCGAGCCGCGCTTTGCTTTGCACGCTTTGCTTTGCGTGGAGGTGTGCGCTGCAGCAGCTGTTCCCGGTACGTGATGTGCACATTTGGAGCACGTCAGCCAGGGGTCCGTTCAACTGCCCGTGTGCGGAGAAGTCGACCTTCACCTTGGTCTGGAGGGGCCCAGAGACATTGTGAGGGACAGTGACTATTGAGGGTGTCGTGAGTGGGGAAAGGGGGGAAATATATGAGATGGCCAGCTTAGTAATATTGTTGATTGATTGTTGATTGTTGTTGATTGATTGGGAATATATTGTTGCGGATATGGGATTTGCATCCATCCATATCCGCTTGTAAATATTCCCCTATTTCCTCACTACTTCCCAACTCTCCCCAATCCCCCATTCCCTAGTCCCATTTTCTGTAAACAACACTCTGTAGACCCGACCTCCCCCTATTTCCCCCATTAAATGTCGCATCCAGGTCCACCGCATCTCATGTAAGACAACTATAGGACATCTTGCTAGTTATTCTTAGTCTATGTCAGTTAAGGATTCGTTTCCATTAATTCTGACCCTTCGTTGCACCAGAATGTGATTGTATGGCACCGGTAGGAAGTTTAGGACCTCCCAATACCTCCCCGCAGCTCTTCCTCACAGTTCAGCAACAACAACAACAACAACAACAACAACGAGCGCAGGGAGTGCGCGTCCTCACTCCGGCTTGGTTGGTAGGAGTGGTGGGAGGGCACCAGGCCTTCCCAACGAGCCGCCATCGGACATGTGCTCGACGGGGTTACCAAACAGGGGCTCCCTTTCGGCTCCTCGTCAAGGGCGGAGCCCGGTAACCCCCGCACCCAATGGAAGCGGCGGACCGGCCCCAGTGGGGCAGAACCAACCAGCCGAGGGCGTGTCACTCCCCGCTGAGCATGCGCAGAGAGAAAGAGATGACGTCAGATGCGCGCCGAGCTGAGAGAAAGCAAGACGTCCCCTCCGAGCACTGTGAGACCTCCCTGCATCTTTGGACTGTGTTTATCCTGTCCCCGAGCCAAGGTGCACCTTGTGCCATCGACCTACCTGTCCATTCCTGCCATCAAGCCCTGTGTAAGTCTACCTTGTCCATTTGTCCGTGGTCTGTCTGGGCTAAGATAAGACTGTATTTAAGTGCCCATCTCTTCTGTGTCTTTACCTCACTCTGCCTTGTAATCTACCCCCTTTTCTCCACCACTGTAATTATACCCTCCTCCGGAGGTCTTCAGAACTGTACTGCGTCGTTTCATCTTTCCCAGTCGTCGTGTCCTTTCTATCATTGATTTGGCATAGCGCGATTTGGCCAACGTCTGGGTGAATCGGGTGAGTCGGGAAGAAAAGGGGAACAACTGTTCGGCCGCGGTTACCTCCGCTTGGTAAATAACATCCAATCCGCGGTCCGTAACAATATTATTGATTAATCCGGATCCTTGGTGTGGGGTTTCTTATTGACTGGAATTCATATTGATTGCGTTACGAAAGCGTATAAATCATATATCTTTCTGGCGGGGTTCCTCTAACGGCCCGGGGGTCACCGAGACCAGGTAGTCACCGGGAGGACCACGTAACATTATGAAGAGATAAAGTAAAATATGAGTGTAATTCTTGTTTTATTTTAGAAATAAAGTATATTGGCGATATAATTCTTGTGTTTATTATGAAGAGATAAAGTAAAATATTCGTGTAATTCTTGTTTTATTTTAGAAATAAAGTATATTGGCGATATAATTCTTGTGTTTATTATGAAGAGAAAAAGTAAAATATGAGTGTAATAATTGTTTTATTTTAGAGATAAAGCATATCGGCAATATAATTCTTGTGTTTATTATGAAGAGATAAAGTAAAATATGAGTGTAATTCTTGTTTTATTTTAGAGATAAAGTATATGGGTGATACAATTCTTGTGTTTATTATGAAGAGATAAAGTGAAATAGGAGTGAAATTCTTGTTTTATTTTAGTGATAAAGTATATGGGTGATACAATTCTTGTGTTTATTATGAAGAGATAAAGTGAAATAGGAGTGTAATTCTTGTTTTATTTTAGAGATAAAGTATCTCGGCTATATAATAATTGTGTTTATTATGAAGAGATAAAGTAAAATATGAGTGTAATACTTGGTATATTTTAGAGATAAAGTATATCGGTGATATAATTCTTGTGTTTATTATGAAGAGATAAATTAAAATATGAGTGTAATTCTTGTTTTATTTTAGAAATAAAGTATATTGGCGATATAATTCTTGTGTTTATTATGAAGAGATAAAGTAAAATATGAGTGTAATTCTTGTTTTATTTTAGAAATAAAGTATATTGGCGATATAATTCTTGTGTTTATTATGAAGAGATAAAGTAAAATATGAGTGTAATACTTGGTATATTTTAGAGATCAAGTATATCGGTGATATAATTCTTGTGTTTATTATGAAGAGATAAATTAAAATATGAGTGTAATTCTTGTTTTATTTTAGAAATAAAGTATATTGGCGATATAATTCTTGTGTTTATTATGAAGAGATAAAGTAAAATATTAGTGTAATTCTTGTTTTATTTTAGAAATAAAGTATATTGGTGATATAATTATTGTGTTTATTATGAAGAGATAAAGTAAAATATGAGTGTAATTCTTGTTTTATTTTAGAGATAAAGTATATGGGTGATACAATTCTTGTGTTTATTATGAAGAGATAAAGTGAAATAGGAGTGTAATTCTTGTTTTATTTTAGAGATAAAGTATATGGGTGATACAATTCTTGTGTTTATTATGAAGAGATAAAGTGAAATAGGAGTGAAATTCTTGTTTTATTTTAGTGATAAAGTATATGGGTGATACAATTCTTGTGTTTATTATGAAGAGATAAAGTGAAATAGGAGTGTAATTCTTGTTTTATTTTAGAGATAAAGTATCTCGGCTATATAATAATTGTGTTTATTATGAAGAGATAAAGTAAAATATGAGTGTAATACTTGGTATATTTTAGAGATAAAGTATATCGGTGATATAATTCTTGTGTTTATTATGAAGAGATAAATTAAAATATGAGTGTAATTCTTGTTTTATTTTAGAAATAAAGTATATTGGCGATATAATTCTTGTGTTTATTATGAAGAGATAAAGTAAAATATGAGTGTAATTCTTGTTTTATTTTAGAAATAAAGTATATTGGCGATATAATTCTTGTGTTTATTATGAAGAGATAAAGTAAAATATGAGTGTAATACTTGGTATATTTTAGAGATCAAGTATATCGGTGATATAATTCTTGTGTTTATTATGAAGAGATAAATTAAAATATGAGTGTAATTCTTGTTTTATTTTAGAAATAAAGTATATTGGCGATATAATTCTTGTGTTTATTATGAAGAGATAAAGTAAAATATTAGTGTAATTCTTGTTTTATTTTAGAAATAAAGTATATTGGTGATATAATTATTGTGTTTATTATGAAGAGATAAAGTAAAATATGAGTGTAATACTTGTTTTATTTTAGAGATAAAGCATATTGGCAATATAATTCTTGTGTTTATTATGAAGAGATAAAGTAAAATATGAGTGTAATTCTTGTTTTATTTTAGAGATAAAGTATATGGGTGATACAATTCTTGTGTTTATTATGAAGAGATAAAGTGAAATAGGAGTGTAATTCTTGTTTTATTTTAGTGATAATGTATATGGGTGATACAATTCTTGTGTTTATTATGAAGAGATAAAGTGAAATAGGAGTGTAATTCTTGTTTTATTTTAGAGATAGAGCATTTCGGCAATATAATTCTTGTGTTTATTATGAAGAGATAAAGTAAAATATGAGTCTAATTCTTGTTTTATTTTAGAGATAAAGTATATGGGTGATACAATTCTTGTGTTTATTATGAAGAGATAAAGTGAAATAGGAGTGTAATTCTTGTTTTATTTTAGTGATAAAGTATATGGGTGATATAATTATTGTGTTTATTATGAAGAGATAAAGTGAAATAGGAGTGTAATTCTTGTTTTATTTTAGTGATAAAGTATATGGGTGATACAATTCTTGTGTTTATTATGAAGAGATAAAGTGAAATAGGAGTGAAATTCTTGTTTTATTTTAGTGATAAAGTATATGGGTGATACAATTCTTGTGTTTATTATGAAGAGATAAAGTGAAATAGGAGTGTAATTCTTGTTTTATTTTAGAGATAAAGTATCTCGGCTATATAATAATTGTGTTTATTATGAAGAGATAAAGTAAAATATGAGTGTAATACTTGGTATATTTTAGAGATAAAGTATATCGGTGATATAATTCTTGTGTTTATTATGAAGAGATAAATTAAAATATGAGTGTAATTCTTGTTTTATTTTAGAAATAAAGTATATTGGCGATATAATTCTTGTGTTTATTATGAAGAGATAAAGTAAAATATGAGTGTAATTCTTGTTTTATTTTAGAAATAAAGTATATTGGCGATATAATTCTTGTGTTTATTATGAAGAGATAAAGTAAAATATGAGTGTAATACTTGGTATATTTTAGAGATCAAGTATATCGGTGATATAATTCTTGTGTTTATTATGAAGAGATAAATTAAAATATGAGTGTAATTCTTGTTTTATTTTAGAAATAAAGTATATTGGCGATATAATTCTTGTGTTTATTATGAAGAGATAAAGTAAAATATTAGTGTAATTCTTGTTTTATTTTAGAAATAAAGTATATTGGTGATATAATTATTGTGTTTATTATGAAGAGATAAAGTAAAATATGAGTGTAATACTTGTTTTATTTTAGAGATAAAGCATATTGGCAATATAATTCTTGTGTTTATTATGAAGAGATAAAGTAAAATATGAGTGTAATTCTTGTTTTATTTTAGAGATAAAGTATATGGGTGATACAATTCTTGTGTTTATTATGAAGAGATAAAGTGAAATAGGAGTGTAATTCTTGTTTTATTTTAGTGATAATGTATATGGGTGATACAATTCTTGTGTTTATTATGAAGAGATAAAGTGAAATAGGAGTGTAATTCTTGTTTTATTTTAGAGATAGAGCATTTCGGCAATATAATTCTTGTGTTTATTATGAAGAGATAAAGTAAAATATGAGTCTAATTCTTGTTTTATTTTAGAGATAAAGTATATGGGTGATACAATTCTTGTGTTTATTATGAAGAGATAAAGTGAAATAGGAGTGTAATTCTTGTTTTATTTTAGTGATAAAGTATATGGGTGATATAATTATTGTGTTTATTATGAAGAGATAAAGTGAAATAGGAGTGTAATTCTTGTTTTATTTTAGTGATAAAGTATATGGGTGATATAATTATTGTGTTTATTATGAAGAGATAAAGTGAAATAGGAGTGTAATTCTTGTTTTATTTTAGAGATAAAGTATCTCGGCTATATAATAATTGTGTTTATTATGAAGACATAAAGTAAAATATGAGGGTAATTCTTGTTTTATTTTCGAGATAAAGTATATCGGCTATATAATTATTGTGTTTATTATGAAGAGATAAAGTAAAATATGAGTGTAATACTTGGTATATTTTAGAGATAAAGAATATCGGTGATATAATTCTTGTGTTTATTATGAAGGGATAAATTAAAATATGAGTGTAATTCTTGTTTTATTTTAGAAATAAAGTATATTGGCGATATAATTCTTGTGTTTATTATGAAGAGATAAAGTAAAATATGAGTGTAATTCTTGTTTTATTTTAGAAATAAAGTATATTGGCGATAGATATAATTCTTGTTTTTATTATGAAGAGATAAAGTAAAATATGAGTGTAATACTTGGTATATTTTAGAGATCAAGTATATCGGTGATATAATTCTTGTGTTTATTATGAAGAGATAAATTAAAATATGAGTGTAATTCTTGTTTTATTTTAGAAATAAAGTATATTGGCGATATAATTCTTGTGTTTATTATGAAGAGATAAAGTAAAATATTAGTGTAATTCTTGTTTTATTTTAGAAATAAAGTATATTGGCGATATAATTATTGTGTTTATTATGAAGAGATAGAGTAAAATATGAGTGTAATATTGTTTTATTTTAGAGATAAAGCATATCGGCAATATCATTCTTGTGTTTATTATGAAGAGATAAAGTAAAATATGAGTGTAATTCTTGTTTTATTTTAGAGATAAAGTATATGGGTGATACAATTCTTGTGTTTATTATGAAGAGATAAAGTGAAATAGGAGTGTAATTCTTGTTTTATTTTAGTGATAATGTATATGGGTGATACAATTCTTGTGTTTATTATGAAGAGATAAAGTGAAATAGGAGTGTAATTCTTGTTTTATTTTAGAGATAGAGCATTTCGGCAATATAATTCTTGTGTTTATTATGAAGAGATAAAGTAAAATATGAGTCTAATTCTTGTTTTATTTTAGAGATAAAGTATATGGGTGATACAATTCTTGTGTTTATTATGAAGAGATAAAGTGAAATAGGAGTGTAATTCTTGTTTTATTTTAGTGATAAAGTATATGGGTGATATAATTATTGTGTTTATTATGAAGAGATAAAGTGAAATAGGAGTGTAATTCTTGTTTTATTTTAGTGATAAAGTATATGGGTGATATAATTATTGTGTTTATTATGAAGAGATAAAGTGAAATAGGAGTGTAATTCTTGTTTTATTTTAGACATAAAGTATCTCGGCTATATAATAATTGTGTTTATTATGAAGACATAAAGTAAAATATGAGGGTAATTCTTGTTTTATTTTCGAGATAAAGTATATCGGCTATATAATTATTGTGTTTATTATGAAGAGATAAAGTAAAATATGAGTGTAATACTTGGTATATTTTAGAGATAAAGAATATCGGTGATATAATTCTTGTGTTTATTATGAAGAGATAAATTAAAATATGAGTGTAATTCTTGTTTTATTTTAGAAATAAAGTATATTGGCGATATAATTCTTGTGTTTATTATGAAGAGATAAAGTAAAATATGAGTGTAATTCTTGTTTTATTTTAGAAATAAAGTATATTGGCGATAGATATAATTCTTGTTTTTATTATGAAGAGATAAAGTAAAATATGAGTGTAATACTTGGTATATTTTAGAGATCAAGTATATCGGTGATATAATTCTTGTGTTTATTATGAAGAGATAAATTAAAATATGAGTGTAATTCTTGTTTTATTTTAGAAATAAAGTATATTGGCGATATAATTCTTGTGTTTATTATGAAGAGATAAAGTAAAATATTAGTGTAATTCTTGTTTTATTTTAGAAATAAAGTATATTGGCGATATAATTATTGTGTTTATTATGAAGAGATAGAGTAAAATATGAGTGTAATATTGTTTTATTTTAGAGATAAAGCATATCGGCAATATCATTCTTGTGTTTATTATGAAGAGATAAAGTAAAATATGAGTGTAATTCTTGTTTTATTTTAGAGATAAAGTATATGGGTGATACAATTCTTGTGTTTATTATGAAGAGATAAAGTGAAATAGGAGTGTAATATCTTGTTTTATTTTAGTGATAAAGTATATGGGTGATACAATTCTTGTGTTTATTATGAAGAGATAAAGTGAAATAGGAGTGTAATTCTTGTTTTATTTTAGAGATAAAGTATCTCGGCTATATAATAATTGTGTTTATTATGAAGAGCTAAAGTAAAATATGAGTGGAATACTTGTTTTATTTTAGAGATAAAGCATATCGGCAATATAATTCTTGTGTTTATTATGAAGAGATAAAGTAAAATATGAGTGTAAATCTTGTTTTGTTTTAGAGATGAAGTATATCGGCTGTATAATTATTGTGTTTGTTATGAAGAGATAAAGTGAAATATGAGTGTAATACTTGTTTTATTTTAGAGATAAAGTATTGTTATGGATATGAGAATTGTGTTTAATTGTTGTAAAATATCACCCTCCTTCCTCCATTTGTTGTGTATAAAGGTCAAAGGTCGTTCCCGTAGTTATTCCATATACAATCACGTAGCCAATCATATATCCTTCTATACTGTTATCTCCTTATTCTATGTAGGTTAAGGCTCTGTTCCCATTAGTTAACACTGCATTGCACCAAATTCAAATGAAGTAGATTCCCTTCCAATTCCCCTTTTGTCAGCTATTGCCAACTGCATTCACCGCCGCTGCTTTGGGGTTGCGGTTTTCGCCGCAAGACTCCATTAGCCACGAGGTAAACTCGGAGAAGAAGGGCGTGGTCGCCCATCGTCATCAGGGGTCGAGAAAAAGAGCCCGTGCCAGCCAACCGGCACTGCAGTGAGCGGCCCGGTAGGCGTGTCCTGGAGGCCGGCGGCTTGATCGCCCCAGTCGATATAAAAGCGCGCGTGAAGCCTTTTCGTGGCAGATGCGTCGGAGAGAGAAGTGCGTAAGAGGTCCACCGGTGGTTGTTGTTGAAAGTTCAGTGGAGGAAGAGCAGTCCACCAGTTGAGTTCAGAGCTCATTGGAGGAAGAGCAGTCCACCGAGAGTGGAGTTGAGCCCAGTGGAGGAGAAGCAGCAGAGTGGAAGTGCGTAAGAGTTCAGTTGAGGAGGAGAGAGTGAGCTCTGGAGAGGAAAGCGAATAAGAATCGGCACGCCATGCTCGCGATACCAACCAGCACCCTGAAGACCAACCAGGGCGGGCACGTGAACCTCGACGTGCCATGGTCTTCGGATCTCCCTGTCGCCCATTCTGTAAACCAGAGTGTGAGGAGTCAGAGTTGTCACCTCCAGCCCTGCCGTTTGCACGGACCTGAACCTTCTCATCCCTCCACCCATTCCTGCCATTCCATCCTCTTGTGTACGTGAGTTTGTTTTGTTTGTTCTGTCCTGGGGTTGTAAGTAAGATGGCCATAGGTAAGCTAGCGTTGCACTGTGTCCTTCTGGTCCGTCCCTCTTTCTGTAATTATTTTCTTATTCTTCCTTCTCCCTTGGTTTCTTTGAATTGTAAATAGTAGTAATAAATTATATTCGTATTTCCTACTTCTGTCTTCCTCTTCTTCACATCTGTCGTCTTTGTCTTTTCCCCATTGAAAACCTGTGGCACGATTTGGCCAACGTTCAAGGATCGGGTCTAGTCCTTATTAATAGTTCGTGCCGCGGTTGCTAAAACCGCTCGGCAATTAACATCTGTCCACGGTACGAACGGGGCTGTGCACCTACCTTTCTGGAGGTAGCTGGGCAACGTCAGGGACCACATCGGTCAGTCATAAACGAGGGGATTCATCCCCCCTCGATAAGGGGAACAGAGGCCGACGTTGGGTTCCGTAACAGTATATTCGGTGATATAATTCTTGTGTTTATCATGAAGAGATAAAGTAAAATATGAGTTTAATTCTTGTTTTATTTTAGAGATAAAGTATATTGGCGATATAATTCTTGTGTTTATTATGAAGAGACAAAGTGAAATAGGAGTGTAATTCTTGTTTTATTTTAGTGATAAAACATATGGGTGATACAATTCTTGTGGTTATTATGAAGAGGTAAAGTGAAATAGGAGTGTAATTCTTGTTTTATTTTAGTGATAAAGTATATGGGTGATACAATTCTTTTGTTTATTATGAAGAGATGAAGTGAAATAGGAGTGCAATTCTTGTTATATTTTAGAGATAAAGTATATTGGTGATATAATTATTGTGTTTATTATGAAGAGATAAAGTAAAATATGAGTGTAATTCTTGTTTTATTTTCGAGATAAAGTATATCGGCTATATAATTATTGTGTTTATTTTGAAGAGATAAAGTAAAATATTAGTTCCAATCTTTTTTTATTTTAGAGATAAAGCATATTGGCTATATAATTCTTGTATTTATTATGAAGAGTTCAAGTAAAATATTAGTTCCAATCTTGTTTTATTTTAGAGATAAAGCATATCGGCAATATAATTCCTGTGTTTATTATGAAGAGATAAAGTAAAATATGAGTGTAATTCTTGTTTTATTTTAGAGATAAAGTATATCGGCTATATAATTATTGTGTTTATTATGAAGAGATAAAGTAAAATATGAGTGTAATTCTTGTTTTATTTTAGAGATAAAGCATATCGGCAATATAATTCCTGTGTTTATTATGAAGAGATAAAGTAAAATATGAGTGTAATTCTTGTTTTATTTTAGAGATAAAGTATATCGGCTATATAATTATTGTGTTTTTTATGAAGAGATAAAGTAAAATATTAGTGCAATACTTTTTTTATTTTAGAGATAAAGTATATCGGTGATATAATTATTGTGTTTATTATGAAGAGATAAAGTAAAATATTCGTGTAATACTTGATTTATTTTAGAGCTAAAGCATATTGGCAATATAATTTTTGTGTTTATTATGAAGAGATAAAGTAAAATATGAGTGTAATTCTTGTTTTATTTTACAGATAAAGTATATCGGCAATATAATTATTGTGTTTTTTATGAAGAGATAAAGTAAAATATTAGTGTAATACTTGTTTTATTTTAGAGATAAAGCATATCGGCAATATAATTCTTGTGTTTATTATGAAGAGATAAAGTAAAATATGAGTGTAATTCTTGTTTTATTTTACAGATAAAGTATATCGGCAATATAATTATTGTGTTTTTTATGAAGAGATAAAGTAAAATATTAGTGTAATACTTGTTTTATTTTAGAGATAAAGTATATCGGTGATATAATTATTGTGTTTATTATGAAGAGATAAAGTAAAATATTAGTGTAATACTTGATTTATTTTAGAGCTAAAGCATATCGGCTATATAATTATTGTGTCTATTATGAAGAGATAAAGTAAAATATGAGTGTAATTCTTGTTTTATTTTGGAGATAAAGTAAATCGACTCTATAATTATTGTGTTTATTATGAAGAGACAAAGTGAAAGAGGAGTGTAATTCTTGTTTTATTTTAGAGATAAAGTATCTGGGCTATATAATTATTGTGTGTATAATTATACAGCGATAAAGTAATTTAAAAAAATTTTTTTTTTTTTTTTTGTATACAAAATCGAGGCTCGTGTAAGATCTAACATTAATCACAAAAAGAAAAACTGACACAAATAACATTTGGGAGTGGGAGACAAGATGGGGAGAGAGAAAAAGCACACAAGTACAACATTTGAGAACACGGACATTGGGAGATCTGTAGGAGGGAGAGCGCTTGGAGGGAGGAGGCATGGGATGTGGGGGGGGGGGGTGGGGTGGGAGAGGTATAAAACACATGGACACTGCTCAGATTTCCAGGAAAAAAGTCGTTATTTCAAAAAAAAGTGGATCTGGGGTGAATTAACGGGGGTCAAAAAGATCAACGTTTTCGGTGGGGGAAGATAAGAGATGGTGGTGAACAGCTGTTTTAAAGAGGAGTGGGATTGAAGGAAGCGGGGGAGTTTGTGCCAGAGGCAGGAGAAAACGGGAATGAAAGAGTGAAGGTGAGGAGAGAGTCCTGATTTTGGCAGTTTCACCATAGGAAGGTGGCTGGCAGATCTTGTGCGACCTGCAGGAATATTTGGGGGACAGAGCATGACAGAGCTGGGGGACAGAGCATGACAGAGCTGGGGGAGCTAGGCCGGAGATGATTCGGTGGAAGACAGAAGGACCACCAACCTGCCTGCGGTGAGAGAGTGAAAGGCCCTCGGAGTAAGCTTCATTGCGGGAGATTCCAATGATTCTGAATGCTTTGGTTTCAACAGCGTGAAGCCGAGCTAGGTGTGAGGCAGGAGCACCGGCCCAGATAGTGCGGGAGCCCAGAAACATTTGTTTCACATCTCGAGTACAAAAGGTTTGAGGCCTGGAATATATGCATCTATGATAGGAGACCCCAAAAAGGCAATTCTTAAGTTCTGCAATTCTGCACAGCAACCAGGGGGCGCCACCAAAGACCCCTAAATGTGACTCTTAATTCACAATTTGAGTACATCTTTCAAACTTGTCTTAAAATGTTCTCTATAGGAGTGGAAATCAGAATTCCCAATTCTTAAGTTTTCAATTTGTGTATTAGGTCGCTTAAGAACGACCTAATTAATGCTAATTAACGCTAATTAGCATTTTTAATTCACAATTTGAGTACATCCATGAAACATATGGCAATGTATTCCTTAGGTCATCCTAAATCAAGATCAGTCATACTTAAGTATCCATTTCATGTATTAACCCACTTAAGAACGCAAAATGTACTCATTGACCCCGTCCCTGGCAAGGTGAGTGTTAATTCACAATTTGAGTACATCTTTCAAATTGGTCCCAAACTGTTCAGTAGATCATCGTGAATCAAGAACAGCAATTCTTATGTGTCCATTTCATGCATCAACCCACTTAAGAATGCAGTCAGTATTGTAACGGAATTTGGGTTGTCACTGGCTGCTATCCCCCCTCCACTCCCTGGCTCCACTCCCCCTCCACATCACTGGCGGCTTTAACAGGTGGCGTTTGGGATGAGATGGCGGTAAAGTTCTTGTAACAAGAAACATGGTAACCCTAACCCAACCCTAACCCTAACCCTAACCCAACCCTAACCCTAACCCAACAAACAATACTATGCTGTAGGCCTAATAAGCATTCGGGGCCGATACAGAATTATGTAGCCCTAGGCCTAGGTGGCGCGCAGGAAATGTCCAGGCAGATGAGGGTATCCAAAGTTCTGTATGCATACCGATTTCAGGTTCGAACCACAGCTGAGTAGAAAATAATGACTTATTGCCTCAAAATGTGAAATAACTTCTTTTGGATTTCACTGACCAAAACTGACTGACTCGCCATGCTCACTGACCACCCGCTGTGATTTTATTTTTCAGACAATGATTTGAAACATGCAACCATGGAATCGGCCACCAATACTATGCCTACTGTCCAGCCTACTGTCCAGCCTACTGTCCAGCCTACTGTTTCATCATTGGAACGCAGGTGTATTCTTCACATCCAACGCAGTGCAGACAAGAAAGCTCGTCCAGACGTTCTACCTTTCAAGGATACGCAATGGGAAGCAGTAGAAACAGCAGCAGCTAATAGACGGCAAAAGCAACATTTCCAGGACTCTGTCTATTGTGGTGTAGTTCAGAGATTGCCTACGTCTCCTGCTGAAATGGATGGTTACCATGTTTCTTGTTACAAGAACTTTACCGCCATCTCATCCCAAACGCCGCCTGTTAAAGCCGCCAGTGATGTTCACCGTAGCAATGCCCCACATTTACGTCCATCCAAGGAGTCGGCACCTTCTACATCATCTGCCGGGATTTTGCCACCTGTTTGTCTATTCTGTGAGAAAAAGATAAAACGACTCAAAGGTGGAAGCGTCGAACTGTTGGGAAGATGTGAAACCATTGAAGCCGGTGTATCGATCCAAAATGCAGCAAAGACATTAAATGACAGTAAGGTTATTCCAAAAGTAGTTGATACGGATTTAATTGCCAAGGAGGCCCACTACCATCATTCATGTAAAAGTGCGTATTTGTTGTCAGCCAATCGAGTTTCCCAAAAGGACACACGTGAAACAAAAACGCCTTCTGAGACCAGTATGTTGGACATTTTTGCATACATTGAGCAATCTGTAATAATAGACAACAGACCTGAACTTCTTAATTCTGTATATGAACGTTATCTTGATATTTGTTCGGCATCCGCAGAAACGCCCAGGGGAAGCGCCTTCAGCCTCTCTAGGACATTGATGAGTCACTTCAAAGCGCGCATAAAGATACAGAGTTCACTTGGGAAAAGGCTTGGAAACATCTTATATAATGCAGAAACCGCAGATGATGCAATTCGTGTTGTATATGATTACACATCTACTGATGAGAGAACAATCGCCAAAGCAGCATTGCTTTTGCGCAACCAGTTGCTCAAGGTTGAAAAGGTCGACCTTCCTGAATGTCCGACATTGGAGGATTTAAGAAACGGGGACTCGTCACCCCCAAAACTTGTAGTAGATTTTTTCAATATTTTGTACGGAGGGCTAAAACCAGAGCGATATACAGAGTCAGTAAAGCGCCGCACAAATTCGTCTAGTCAGGATGCCTTGTTCATTGTACAACGGGGTCGCGCAAAACCTGCAAAACATGTAGCTCTTGGTATGAGTGTTAAGTCGGTCACTGGCAGTAAAAAAATGGTTCAAGTCCTGAACAGGTTTGGTCACTGTTTAAGCTACAACACATTGGAAGAAGTTGAAACTGCCACAGCTGAATCCATTCAAGAACAGAAGCTTGCTTGTCCAAAAGGAACAGTCGTAGGTAAACCAGTCGGATTAGCCTTCGACAATTTCGATGAGATGACTCAAACCATGTCTGGAGCCAATTCGCTGCACGATACCATGGGTATTCTGTACCAAAATGTGCCAGCACCTGATGAAGAACGTGAAGCATCTGCTGTCATGGCAGTTTCAACCTCAACTAGTGCTCGGCAAGTAAAGACAGGCAAAAGGAAGAGAACCCTTGAGAGTACAGATACTGCACTCCAGCCATATAGGAAGATACCAAAGATGACGAAGTTCAGTTACAAAAACACTGCAGTCTACAGCCTTCCAGATGTTAGCAACAAGGCTCGCCACCTGGACCTCGTGTGGATGATGAGCCATGCCATTGGCAATGATGTATTGCCTATTATGTGGGTTGGGTTTAATGCAAGCATTTGCAGTGACCACCTTCCAAAACAAGAGGTTCTATATATGCCAAACTTACGCCAGCCTATCACCAGCCTAGAGGTCGTGCAGGAGACTCTCCTCATCACGCAGAGGTGTGCTAATGAGACGGGACAGAAATACGGAATAGTCAGTTATGATCTGGGCGCAGCCAAGCCGGCACTTCAAATACAAGTGACTGAGAAACCGAAATTTGATAACATTTTCATAATGTTAGGCCCATTCCACATCGAAATGGCTTTCTTCAAGGCTATTGGGAAACTCCTGTCCAACTCTGGAGGACCAGAAATGCTGACTGAATCTGAGGTACTTGCAACCGGATCCTTAAACGGATTTTTGACGGGGAAACATTTCAACAGGTGCAAGAGATTGCACCCCATACTAGCCCTTGCTCTTGAGATGCTACACTTCTCATCCTTCTTAGACTCTTACCCACACAGAGAAGAAACAGAAGCATTGATAAGCAGCATTCAACTGACCACGTGGGAGCAGCTTCAGTCTGCTCTAGACTCGGACGTCTTCAAAGCATGCACAGCCGCGTATGAAGCATATACCCAAGTGACAAGATCTGGAGGCCATGGTGCAACCGCCCAGTTTTGGAGAATGTATATAGATTACATTCATAAATACCACGAGCTCGAACGGGCGATTCGAACGAATGATATCGATCTCTATACATACTCACTGACCGGACTCATTGGACTGTTCTTTGCTACAAACCATGTAAATTACAGTCGGTGGCTGACAAAGTTCCAACTCGATTTGATGAACATGGAAGACAGCCATCCTGGCCTACGTCAAATACTGGAAGCAGGCGTCTTTACTGTACGACGAACAGAACATCCATTCAGTAGATGCCCGGTCGACTTGACTCTAGAACAGACGATTAACGCGGATGCAGCTTCGAGAAGAACTGGATTCACTTCTTTAACGAATAATTATGCGGCACGACTTCGCTGGATGCTTACGAAATCCACTAGAGCTTCATTCGTTAGTCTACTCCACGAAATGGCTGGGCTGATAGTCAAAGAAGACACAACTGCTGAACTGAGACCTGCACGAATAAAACGTGACGATAGAGATGTGAAAACCATGGTGAAACAAATCCAGGATAGTTGCAATCCGTTTGGGAACGAAACAGATGCAGATTCCATGTTGTACAACATCCATACAGGAAGGGCAACTAGTGAAACAGTCCGCGAAAGTTTACTGAATGTGCCAGCAAGTGGAAGGACATTACACCAGGCATTCATCACAGCATGTGAGGCCGATGACAGTAGGTTTGAACAACCCATAAAGAAAGCTCCTCTCAAAACATTCGTAGACGAATGTGCCAGAAATAGACGAACACCGGATAAGAAAGTGGCAGTTCTGAAGTGTACTCGTGATTTGATGGGCCGCCTAATAATCCTTGCATCAAAGCGTGATGTTGACCTGCAGCATATATTCCAATATCCCCTTACACCAGTACCACTCACGATGTGCAATCCTGATGAGAGCATGGTCAAGACAGATAAAAGTAAGTTGCTTAACTTACTGGAGAGCAAGGAGATCAAAGGAGACGGACCTCAACAGATCAATGCATACGTAGTAGATGGACAATATCTTCTGCACACCCTACCTCCAAACTTACCACCCACATATGGAGGTCTAGCGAGGAGCATACTCTACCAAGTATTGTCATTGTCCAAAGTCCGGGTACACGTAGCCTTTGATGATTACCCTCAACCGTCACTGAAGGATGCAGAAAGAGCCAGACGGGGGACAACAGCCGAGGACAGCAGATCCTACATTATTACTGGTCCAGCACAAAGAAGGCCCAACGATATCAGCAAAGCGCTAACGTCCAGGTCATTCAAACGGGAACTTCCTGATTTTCTTGCAAGAGAATGGCAGGATCAAGCATACGCTCATATACTTGGGACCTGTGATGTCTTCCTAGATGTTCCGTCAGGCCAGTGCTTCCATTTCCACGTAAGCGAAGGAGAGGTCAAGCGAGATACCGTAGACATGCTCAGTAACAACCATGAAGAAGCGGATACCAAGATCTGCATGCATGCAAAGGCAGCAGACACCTCGAATGGAAATGTAGTAATACGCGCCTCAGACACGGACATAGCTGTTATTCTGCTCTATCATTGTGAGAAATTCAGCAGCCACATCTGGATGGATGTCGGTACTACATCCAAGCGTAATCGGAGGCTCATTGACCTAACAGCGATATCCAAGTCACTGGGACCACAACTGTGCAGTTCCCTCCCTGCCTTCCATGCCTTTACCGGCTCGGATTACATCGCAGCATTTGTAAGAAAGGGCAAGGTTCAGCCCTTTAATAAGCTGGAAAAGATGCCCGATGTACAGCAAGCTTTCAAAGCTTTGTCAACAGATGGACTGCCAAGCGAGAAATGCAAGGACACACTCTTGAAATTCACTGCTATAATGTATGGAGCCAAAGAGAAGTCGAAGGAAACGTTAAACGCCTACAGGTTCAAGACCTTTGAAAGAATTTACACGCCCAAGTTAAGAGGAAAGAACCCACTTGAAAAGCTGAAGGGAGCTGATGCCAGTAGTATTCCTCCATGCGAAAGAGAGGTTGCTGCCCACATAAAGCGTGTATCGCTTGTTTCAAGAATGTGGGCCAATGCTGACCAGCCAATCATCCAGCAACACCCATCAGAGGATGACGGATGGGAACTAGTGGGAGATCAATATAAACCCATCTGGTTTGAGGGAGACCAACTTCCGGAGTCGCTCGTTCCAGATGATGAAGAATTAGCTGATGCTGACGATGATGAGGTCCTAGCGCAGTCATCTTCTGATGAAGAGGACGTTGAAGGAGATGGTGATGATGGTGATGTGTAGGTTTACAATCGACCAAACCTGTTCATACGATTATATTCAGTACGGTACATATCCAAAGCATCCTGACAGGGAATTTGTAATGTTTTTGAAATTTTAAGCAAAATAATGTTAGGAATGTTGGATAAAACAACATATATACAATCATGTTGATGTTTGAGATAAATTCAATAATTTTTCGTTGATATAGTTAGTTGAGTTTTTACATACATTAAAATTTGTTTTTAGTTCAGGGTAATTAGCTTAAACATGTTAAATAGTTTATAAGCGATAGTCAGAGATAAAACAGCAATATCGCTAATAGAGTAAAAGTTAGACATTAGGTATTAATTTTTATAAAATTAACATTAAAAATTGTTTTTTGTTCCGAGATTTGAGATTTAATTGTTGATGGGCGGTAGAACCAGGACGCCAATTTACTACATGACTTACTATGATCTGATTTTGAAGCATAATTCATGCATACTAAGTACATTTTTGTGTAGTTTATAAAAAAATAAAACATTGTGTTTGTATACAATCTATGTTTCTCCTTTTTGTCAGTGTGCATTCTTAAGTGGGTTAATACATGAAATGGATACTTAAGAATGACTGATCTTGATTTAGGATGACCTAAGGAATACATTGCCATATGTTTCATGGATGTACTCAAATTGTGAATTAAAAATGCTAATTAGCGTTAATTAGCATTAATTAGGTCGTTCTTAAGCGACCTAATACACAAATTGAAAACTTAAGAATTGGGAATTCTGATTTCCACTCCTATAGAGAACATTTTAAGACAAGTTTGAAAGATGTACTCAAATTGTGAATTAAGAGTCACATTTAGGGGTCTTTGGTGGCGCCCCCTGGTTGCTGTGCAGAATTGCAGAACTTAAGAATTGCCTTTTTGGGGTCTCCTATCATAGATGCATATATTCCAGGCCTCAAACCTTTTGAACTCGAGATGTGAAACAAATGTTTCTGGGCTCCCGCACTAAGAGGGGAGAACAGTATTCCATTGAGCTGAGGATGAAAGCATTGTATTTGCTGAGGAGTTCAGGTGTGACAAGGAAGGACTTCGCTCGACGGAGGATGCCCATTCGGCGACTGGCTTTGGAGGCCAGCTTGGAAATGTGGTTTTCCCAGGAAAGATCATGGCAGATAGTGAGACCAAAAATCTTGAGTGACAGAACTTCTTGAAGAAGATTGTTCAGAAAGTAGATGGGAGGGTTGTCCAGTCAGTCTTTTCGGAGAGACATAGTAAGAGTGTGAGATTTCTCAGGATTTAAAGACATGTTCCACTTGTTTGACCATCTGTGATCACCATCTGTGATTTTGTCCATGACTGCAGAGAGTGAGGAGGCTGCAGACTGCCGACCTGAGGGATGAGGTATGGAGCGGCAGAGAGTGGAGTCATCAGCAAGGAGATAGAGAGGATTTTCCAGTATGTCGGAGAGATCATTTATGAACACAAGAAAAGCACCGGGCCCAGAAATTATTCTTAATTATTAATTATTAATTATTAGTGTAATTGTGTAATTTTTAAGAGACAAAATTGTATACAGGTGATATAATTATTGTGTTTTTATGAAGGGATAAAGTGAAATAGGAGTGTAAAATTATGGTGTAATTTCATAGAGATAAAGTATATAGGCAGTGTGCTTATTTAATTTTAGTGGAATAAAGTAAACAGGTCATGTGATTCGTTAAATTTTAGAGAGACAAGGTAAATAGGTCGTTTAATTTGTGATTACTTTTACCAAGATGACGTAAATTGGCAGTGTAATTCTTGTTTAAATTTAGAAAGATAAGGCAGTGTAATATTTATGTTTGTTATCAATATATCAAGCAAAATAAGAGTGGAATTCTTGTTTACATTTTACGGCATAGCCCATATGGCAAAGCCGTCTAGAACAGTGTTGGTCTGTCCATATGTATGTATGTATGTCTGTCCCCTCAAATGTATACCTATCAGAGCTGGGAATCTGGTCACATGACAGGGGTGATGTGATGTCATTATGGTGGTACGGCAGCTGACTCCACACACCACCATTTTCATTCCTATGCCGTTCAGGCTGGACATATCGTTGAACCTGTCATGTATCACAATCTGCAAGCTCTACCTTGACGTTTTTCATTCATAATTATTAACAGCATATCTTTGCCAACCATGCTCAAACATGTTTGTGTGAAACACAAACAAACCGATTGCTAGAATGACCATCAAATATTGAAAGCATCGGCGTTACGACTCTTCCAACAACATGGTATGTATAGGTTTTTTTGTGGGTTTTTTTGTGTACAAGAGCGAGGCTCGTGTAAGAGCTAACATTAATGGCAACAAAAAAAAACGGACACATAAGACGAAATAAGGGGAGCGGGAGACAAGATGGCAAAAGAGGGACAAGCACACAAGCACAACATTTGAGAGCAGGGACATCGGGAGATCTGTGGGAGGGAGAGGGCCTGGCGGGAGGAGGTGTAGGAAGGGGGGGGGGGGGGGAGGTGTGGAAATTTGAAGGGGAGGTGGAGGGGGAAGTTTTTGAATGGAGGGGTGAGGGGGGAATTTAGGAGAGGAGGGGTGAGGGGGGAGTTTGGGTGGGGAGGGGTGAGGGGGAAGTTTAGGAGGGGAGGGGTGAGGGGGAGTTTAGGAGGGGAGGGGTGAGGGAGGAGTTTAGGAGTGGAGGGGCAAGGGGGGAGATTTGAAAGGGATGGGTGTGGGGGGAGGGGAATTTAGGAGGGGAAAGATGAGTTTGGATTTTAGAAAGTGTTGGACGATTAATGGAAAACGAACATTTATTCCAAAATGAGTTTCTTGTGATTTTCAAGTCAGAGATCCATTTGAAAACGCTGGAGGAGGGGTGGAATACAGGTGAGTTTAGGGATTGAAGGAAGGAAGAACTGTAAGAGATTTAATTTTTATTTGAAACTAGCCGAAACCCGTGGAACATCCACGGAAGGGAGGATGTGGTGTATGGATAGAGTGTACCATTATGGATGGCATAGGGGATTTGCTTGTCCGAGTAAGAGTTAGGAAGAAAGATGAGAATGAAGATTGCGTATATGAACAACCATCGCCGACACCGGCACAAATGCATGCTCTGGATTGTCCACTCAGTGGACGGCTTGCTTTTGCCTTCGCCTGTCCAATCAGCGGACGGCTTGCTTCGCCTTCGCCCAGCAGACACCAATACGATGGCGTCGTAAGATGGTGTCGTATCGGCAGTTAATCGGATGCTTTTGGGCCCCAACATCAGCTAATTCAGATTTTTCGAGTATGGCTGTATGTGATAAACAAAGAGCGCGGTTTGTAGATCGTAAATCCATTAGTGCCGTGGGCATTGGGTCACTGGGTGCGGCGTAAAAGGGATAACAAAGTCCAGTCCTTACGCTATTATTATATAGATGAACAGATTTAGTGAGCAATTCGAAAACAACCTTTTAAAGAAGAAGAAGAAAAATGTGTTATAATATACAACAGATTACAACACTTCAGGGGAAAGTTGAAACATTTTAAAACTAAGCCATAAAAACTATCTGGGGAAATTACCCTAAATGAGGGCATGAAGGATTCCTAAGGGGGATTAAGGATTCCAGCACAGGTTCAGAAGCAGGAACAGAAGGATAGGAGATTGACAGAAAGGAGAGCAGAGAACAAAGGAACAGGGAGGTGTATAAGCAAATGTGTTAGTGCGGGAGGAGAGGCCTACTTTTTAAATTCTTCGTTAATATGTTTTTTTGAAGGTTAGGTGAAAGTGGATTAGAGGAAGAAGGATAACGTTGAAGAAGTATGGTGAGAACTGGAATTGGAAAGGTGTCGGCTGGAGAGGATTGAGTTATGAAGGAAGGAGAGAAAAAAATTGGTGGGGTGAAACACGTGGTTGAAGAACGAACAAACATGGGAAAGAGAAGGAAATTAGATATTTTTTTATTTTTTAATTTTTTTTGTATTAAGACGAAACAGAGGGTAAGACATTCGGGGAAGTATGGGAGGAAAAAAAACAGTGAGAGAACGAAAGTAAATGGACCACAAACGACTGCCGAGATGAGACAACAAAGACACAAGGCCTGGAAAACCAGGCCTGAAAAACGTGGCAGGAACCAACAGACGATTATACACAGTTATGCGCAATTTACACCGAGATCTGCCTGGAAACACAAAGTAGGCACTCACACTGTTCAATAAAAATACAGTTTTGACAAAAATACAAATGGTAAAAATTCTTAACTTTGGTAGCGTGGAGAGCTTGGAAAAACACACGACCTCCCCGGGAAAACCGGAAGTGGAAGTCCCGATGCTTCATGCCTCACCTTCAGGCCTCTTCAGACAAATAAAGCCCAGGTTTCTTAATACAGCAGTATAGTTTCAGTAGTATCGTTTTTGTAATAATAGCCGGCAAAGCCAGTGTTGTGAATGAACGCGTATGTATTATGTTGAAAAGCCAGATTTTGCTGGATCCTTTGAGAATTTCAAAGCTTTGACGCACCAAATCGCTCCATGGACGCCGCCATCTTGCAAATGCGGAAGTATGCATAAAAAATTGCGAAAAAGTTCAATAGGAGTTTGTTTCACCCGTCTTTGTTTGATTTACAATCTTATGCACCTCTAATTTGTAATTAAAATACTTTAAGACCAACCTCGTTCCCCGGGCCCTGGTTATCTTCAACGAAAATCTTCACCAAACACCAGAACCAATGAGATTCGAGCATTTGAAAAATTATTTCAAAAAAGCTTATTACCGCGTTTTGGAGGCTGAAAACAGCATCAAATATTCTAAAATTGACGAAGAATTATTTTTTAGAAATCTCGCGGCCGTAGGGGATAGTTTTTCACGGCCGGAAATATCCGAAGTTGAGACGGAATTCACCGAATTAATCAAGAAGGAAATTTTATCAATTTTAATCTCATCCAGAATGCAAATGGTGTCATTTTGAACTAGGTACAGTACCTACTACACCTACCTACTACCAACTACCTAACCTACTGATGCCATAGTGATGGGTAAAATAGTGGCAAGAGGCTTTGGCTTCGCCGGCACATTGCATCTTTGCAGTCGGGTCATATTAATAATATAGTAAATATAACCATAACACTTTAATCCCAATGTCGTAAAGGCAAAGTTAATGGATTGAAGCGGTGCATGGTTCATGAATCGATGATAATCTGTGTACGGTACTAATAACCACGGAAGTAAGGAATTCACCTCGGTTTTTTCATAGTAGTATTATTTTCGTAATAATGATAACATAACGTTAATATTGTAACAATAATTCCTTTGTCGTGACTGCAAAGTTACTGGAAGTTAAATATATATAATCTTCTATATATTGTCATGTGACTCCCCTTAGTTAATACCGGGAGAGTCACGGAAGGCCAAACGCAAGCTTTAACTCCCAGGCGTTCAGTTCAAATAGCGGATTTTACCAATATGCGCCGGATAAAGAAAGGAGAGCGGAGAAAGCTGAAGCGCTTACCTGAGCGATCCCGCCGGGCAGTCTTCAACCTGCAAAAATAACTCAAACGAAAATGGATCTACAAATGTACAGTGAAAGGGTTTATTAAAATGGATGCCGGGAAAAAGAAAAACGTGATGGTAAAACTAAATTTCTTAATTGGAACGTCCCCACACCAGACTTATAACACAGACACAGGAAGAAAATGAACTGGAAAATTATGGGGTGTGTGTGCACTTAGCTCAATCGGCTAATGGGGCCTCGTCATTCTGTGAATGGCCCCGGTGGTCCGTGCGTGGGAACATGCCCGAATCGCCAGGTAGGCCACGATATGCCCTTCCATGCTGCAACGCTCGTCCATGCGCCGCCTCTCCCGTCAACTGCAGCTCTCGATCCCAGACGCCAGACGAACAGGGGAACGATGTGACAATGTGACGATGCCGGCACACAACCGCTTGCACCGAGGTCCAGAACGTGCAGACAAGCGGGGAGAATGGTCAGCGCTCAACCATCTCTTCACCAAAGTTTGATCCAAGGGGGCAGAAGAAGGGCTGTACTCTCAAGATGTCAGTCAGCACGTTCTTTTATCAGCCAACCTCTGACTTCATTGGTGCTTCTCCTCCAATCAACATGCAGTCCGCCTTCGTGACGCAGTCTCCTTCGTGACGCAATCCGCCTGTAAATCAAAACCTCCAGCCCAATCACGGCCCTTCTGGGCGTGGCTATCAGCATGCTTGTCTTTGTGGCGATGCAGCCGCTGCGGTGCTTTCGGCAGTGTTCCAAACTGGCCTCCTGTTGGTTTTTATTGTTATTAGGGTTTATTGTAATGTGCTTTTAATGGGCACTTCCTGCGCTAGTGTCTATGGTGCGGTGCCAAAATAGGTAAAGGATGTAAATTACGGAGGTTTGACGAACAGGGGAATTAACATAATCCCTATACTAGTTAGCATGCCCCATTCTTCATAATGGGGACAAATATACAACTTATCCGACATCTGGCTAAACAAAACTTATTACATGGTGATGGTTCTTATCACGATCATCGGAGCATCTACCTATACAAATCTACCTGACTCTACATATCACTACCCCACAAACATAACAATATTAAAGTAGGAGCAGTTTTGTGTCCGTCCATCACACTACCTCATTATGTCGATGATGTCATTACGGCGTACGACGGCTGTCTCCACCGACTGACGTTTTAATTTATATGCTGTACAGGCCAAACATGTCGTCGAAGCGGTCGAACCTGTCATGTGTTTTTACACATGGACAGCTGTATGTTGCAGCGAGTAGAGTCGAAGACCCACTCAATGTGCGCATCTTTGCCAACCAGAGTGAATTCCAGATAAGGAGAGGAACTGCACATACTGCATGCCGACTAACCCACAACGTTGTATATAGTGAGATCATGTAAACTCAGGAGCAGATCGAGAGTGAAACTTGGAGGGTTAATAGCTCCCAAGAAAATGTTGCTTTAAAATATTTTTTTAATGGACTAAAAAACTTTAAATGGACTCAAATACTTGAAATGCACCTTTTATAGTTCAATAATATATACATTACAACAAACATAGGGTATACGTGAAAACATAATTACCAGGGATAAGCTATATAGAAGAACCACCTTCAGAGGCCATTTTTCCCTGCAGAGCAGGGGTTGGTCTTTTTCGGGCACAGTGGTCCCCTTTTTGAAGCAATGTTTTATGGCCGGATGCCCTTCCTGCCGCCAACCCTGTTAGTCACCTCTTGCAACACACAGGGAATTACCAGTGAACTGTTTCTCAATTTGCCGACCTCGGAAGGATGACCGGCTGAGTCAACCCCCCTGGCGTTAATTCATCGATTGACCGGGATTCAAACCCAGAATCGCAGGATCCCAAGCCAGCACCCGAACCGCGAAGCCAACACCAGGCTTCCAGGGATAAGCTATATGTAATATGTATATGCTATATGTAATATGCTATATCTACATATATCTATATGTAAAAATAGAGTCTCTACCCAGGTCATACTATCATCTTCAACTAAAGTATCAAACGAGCCCAGCTATGCCGCTGTTAGACTTTCGGTCTTGTTTTCCTAAGATGTCTATAAGTAAATATGCAGTGCTATATTGTGTGTACTGTATTTTAAAGAGATAAGTAAATTACCAGACTCAGCGGTGTAATGGTAAGAGCACCCGCAACGACTCTGGGACATCAATGTTTCAAACCCTGGGCCAAGTAATAACCAAACACTTAAAACAAATAGTGCGGGCTGCTGCCTTACTTGATGCTCAGCATTTAAAAGGTTAGGAGAATGAATAATCCCCATAGGTTTGCATCCATGAGGAGGAGGAGGAGATCCCTTCTCAGGAAATGCCCTGCTGAGTGTGGTGAGAAAGGTGGCACCATTGCTGTGGCGTTGCCGGTACACAAACTGCCCTGGGATATAGCAAAACTTCCATCAAGCTCAGTGGCACTGTATGTCCAGTCAAAAAGTTATGTGTTATGTGTCATGTACTCATCTGCATATCCATGTGTGTTTAGATGTACAGTGCATTCAGAAAGTATTCAGACCCCTTCACTTTTTTCACAATTTGTTATGTTGCAGTCTTATGCTGAAATAGTTTAAATTCATTTTTTCGCTCATCAATCCACACTCAATACCCCATAATGACAAAGAGAAAACAGGATTTTAGAAAGTTATGCAAATTTATTAAAAAGAAAAAACTGAAATATCACATTGACATAAGTATTCATACCCTATGCTATGACATGAAATTTAGCTCAGGTGCCTCCCATTTCTCTTGATCATCTTTGAGATGTTTCTACACCTTGATTGGAGTCCACGTGTGGTAAATTCAATTGATTGGACATGATTTGGAAAGGCACACACCTGTCTATATAAGGTCTCACAGCTGACAATGCATATCAGAGCAAAAACCAAGCTTTGAGGTCAATGGAACTGCCTGCAGAGCTCAGAAACAGGATTGTGTCGAGGCACAGATCTGGGGAAGCCTACAAAACAAATTCTGATGCAACGAAGGTTCCCAAGAGCACAGTGGCCTCCATAATTCTTAAATGGAAGAAGTTTGGAACAACCAGGACTCTTCCTAGAGCTGGCCGCCCGGCCCAACTGAGCAATCGGGGGAGAGGGCCTTGGTAAGAGAGGTGACCAAGAACCTGATGGTCACTCTGGCTGAGCTCCAGATATCCTGTGTGCAGATGGGAGAAACTTCCAGAAGGACAACCATCACTGCAACACTCCACCGATCTGGGCTTTATGGCAGAGTTGCCAGATGGAAGACTCTCCTCAGTGAAAGACACATGAGAGCCCGCTTGGAGTTTGCAAAAGAGCACCTGAAGGACTCTCTGACTGTGACAAACAAGATTCTGTGGGCTTTCATGTGTCTTTCACTGAGGAGAGGTTCCGTCTGGCCACTCTGCCATAAAGTCCAGATCGGTGGAGTGTTGCAGTGATGGTTGTCCTTCTGAAAGTTTCTCCCATCTCCACACAGGATTTCTGGAGCTCAGCCAGAGTGACCATCAGGTTCTTGGTCACCTCTCTTACCAAGGCCCTTCTCCCCCGAATGCTCAGTTTGGCCGGACGGCCAGCTCGAGGAAGAGTCCTGGTTGTTCCAAACTTCTTCCATTTAAGAATGATGGAGGCCACTGTGCTCTTGGGAACCTTCAATGCAGCAGAAATTTTTTTGTAGGCTACCCCAGATCTGTGCCTCGACAAAATCCTGTCTCTGAGCTCTGCAGACAGTTCCTTCGACCTCATGGCTTGGTTTTTGCTCAGATTTGCATTGTCAGCTGTGAGACCTTATATAGACAGGTGTGTGCCTTTTCAAATCATGTCCAATCAATTGAATTTACCACAGGTGGACACCAATCAAGGCGTAGAAACATCTCAAAGATGATCAAGAGTAATGGGAGGCACCTGAGCTAAATTTCAAGTGTCATACCAAAGGGTATGAATACTTATGTCAATGTGATATTTCAGTTTTTTCTTTTTAATAAATTTGCAAACTATCTAAAATCCTGTTTTCCCTTTGTCATTATGGGGTATTGAGTGTAGATTGATGAGGGAAAAAATGAATTTAAACGATTTCAGCATAAGGCTGCAACATAACAAAATGTGAAAAAAGTGAAGGGGTCTGAATACTTTCTGAATGCACTGTATGTATGTGGTAGCTCCACTATGAGCCTTACATCTTGTAATAAAATAAATAGACTGTGTTATTTCCCCCTCCCACACCCCTATCCCACCAGCAACTCCATTCTCTCCCATCCCACTACTCACACTTTCTTCTCAAGGTGCTCAGCATCATTTCTGTGATCTTTGTCTCAGTTTGTTCATCATCATGTTCATAAACGGCATGACTGCGAAGACAGAAATTGTCATTTGAAATGCTTTATGGTTAAAATTTGTGCTTAAAATCCTTTATTTGCATCAGAGTTAAGATTATGATTCATACTCTTGACTAGTCTTGTAGTAATTTATATAATGCAAAATATTGTGGCGGTGGTTCAAATCCCCACTCCTTGACAACAATTTTGTTGCGTGATTCCCCTTGGTTAATACCGGAAAATCACGAATACCTTCAAGGTGCATGCGTCAACGTGCACACGTGACCGAAGACGTCGATCGGAGTGAGTGTAATGCACGCCTTTATTCAATTGCGTGCTGAGCGGATTTGCACGTTGTGGAAAGCGGCTTTACCTCACGAGATTTATGAACCTGAATCTAGCCAAATTCGGTCTCGGATGATACTCAGTCAATGGAGAAAGGACATACCGAACAGGTTGGAAAGTAACCAAATGTACAGCCTTTTATTTAGAAGGCACAGAGAATACCCAAAATATACAGCTTATCAACTCTTACCTAATAATAAACCACTACTTGGTGCCTTCACATTCACTCTCACACAGGGGAAAAGGCACCCTGGTTAAGGGCGTACCGATGTACGTGCTGGTATTGCCTCGCTGGTGACCACGTGGTCTGGTGTGCACAGTTCGCAGTTGAATACCCGATCCGGACGTGCAGCCTGGATGAGGTAAGGTCCGAAGGACAAACCACCGCATCGAAGTTGGCACGGACGAACCTCAGCACAGGTAGATGAACTTCAGCGCAGGTAGATGAACTTCAGCGCAGGTTGGACAAGCTTGCAGGTCAGCTGGATGGCGCAAGAGATCGGCAAAGAAGCGATGGGTGTCGGGCATCGACGCAACAAGCAAAAAAGAAGTGTTGGTGAAGGACAAAGGCAAGAGAATTGTCGTCCATGAGGTGAAATCAAGAGCACTATCGTCGGCGAGGCAGAGTCCAAGAGGGGTGTCGTCCACGTGGCGAGGCAAAATCCAAGAGCACTAAGAGATGTCATCCTGTGCGCTGCGAAATCCAAGAGCAAAGAGAAAGAAATACGATCCGCATAGGCTTTTACCAGATTCGCCCACGCCTCCAAAATGTTCCACAGCCTTCCATTGGCTGAGGTTGGTCACGTGCTGGGGACGTGTTCCCGCCTCCTCATTGGTCACGTGGGCTTTGCTTTTGGCCACGCCTTCCTGCTCATCGTAATGACTTCCCTTAACCATACGGAGGTTTGACATCCTGCTTAACTTCAACGCATATTGGTCTAGATTACTACACAATGGGAAAGGGCTAATCTTTACATTTAATAAGACATATTTAACTACTGCAGGCTACATGTTGTCGTGCAACAAACTATAGGGGCTTTGCCTTTATGGCACACCCGCAACAATATTTTACTGGTTTATAATAATGTTTGCATTTCAAATACTTTTAATGGTATATAGTGACGTAAAAGACAGCTCTTTTAGATGGTTTAAATAAAAAAGGATTGTCAAAAATAATTGATCTGGATTATTATTTTCTCTGCTGTCATGCTGATAGCTCCCGCTCATCGATTGTCCACTAAATTCACACATTCCTTTGGGTGTTAAACATTCAATTGTGGTCTCCAGTGTTGAAGCTTTAATTTGCTGCTATTACATTTAATGGTTGACTCAATGTGAAATATGGCAGTGCTGTTTTACCACCTCACTATTTACTGAAACTAGGGCTGCCTGCCATTCCAATTCCAGGCAGGGCCATGGTCCTGGTACATATAGTCATCACTGATTGAATGCATTTCAGACCAGAATTTTATTAAGAATTTGGTCTGATAGTTGCCTCATTATAAGCCAGAACTCAAGCATATTTATATGTTATAAAATCAAAGGCAAAATGATGCCGCTACATATTTATTCATCTTTTAGTATGAAGAATATCAATGATTGAGCATGTCCAGTTGTGGCTGGATTTGGAGGCCAGCTCTGATATATGGTGGCCTTGTATTCCACAACCAGGAAAGCTTGCCAATAGAGCAGGGTAACAAATTGTCGAATATCCACAAATTATCTATATATATAAAACACAGTTTGTGTGTGTGTGTGTGTGTGTGTGTGTGTGTGTGTGTGTGTGTGTGTGTGTGTGTGTGTAATGTTACCGATAGACTCCGAAACGGAGAGGCTCACGTGCTTGATATTTGGCATAGACATGGCCATTGAGCCTGGGACGAACATGGCCGAGACAATATTTGACGAGATCCATATTTTTTATTCATATTTACCTCAGCGCATTTCAGCGAAGTACCCGCTAATCTCAGCCAGTGCGAGCAGCTCGCTGATTCGCTCAGAGCGATCACGTGATGTTCCATCCCGTCACACGTCACATGTTTGCACGTAATTCAGGGCGAAAAGCGATTGCGATTTTTCACCTTTTAGTAACCCTAAATTAGCCATATATTAGCCAATCTGTGAAAAAATTTAAAAGAAGCTAATTTCAACTGATTTGGGTAGGTATGGGTATGGACAACTACCAAAAAAAAGTAAGGAGGGATAGGGGTTGGGGAAACCTTTTTATTAGAGGTCAAAGGTCATTGACCTCTGCCTAAATCATATAAAATTGTATTTCAGCAACAAAATATGGTATATAGATGATCTTGGTGTCAAAATGCACAGGATTACGAAAGAAGATGACATAAGATAATTATTGACCCTTGGGACCAAATCCTGACCTCTGAAAATGAGGTCAAAGGTCAAAAAAGCTGTTTTATCACTAAAATGTCATATTTATAACAGGAAAATTACCATATTATATAAAAATGAGCAAAAAAAAAACCGAAGAGGTTAATTTCAACTTACGTGGTGGATATGGGGGTTATTATTTATTCCAAGAGCAGAGGGGGAGGGGGAAATTACCTTTCTTGGGATCAAATGTCATTGACCCTAGACTAAAACACTATATATTGCATGAATGAAGTCTTTGTTTTGTCTTTGTTTCAGGAGTGATTACTGAGAAAACCTAGCTAGCCTACATGTACCTTGACTACCCCAGTGCAGTGAGATGTCCCAAAAGTTCCCTGAGGCCTTTGGAACAATACTGTAAAATAACAAAATTACCAGGATGGATATATGTGAAATATGTAGTGAGGACTTTTCAGAAGCAGGAAAGCTACAGAGGTTGTACAGAAAGGGATATGAGAATCTAATAGAGCAGTGTAGACTTATCAACAACTCTTCATTATTGGAGCGATTGGAACAAAAATGGAGTAGCAACACTCCTATGACAGTCCATCGTAGATGCCGAACCCTTTTCATGCAAAAGGAGCCAGATGTTGAGGAGCAAGAGCATGCGCCAAGACCAAAGCGACAAAAGGTGTCTCAAGCAGTAAATGATGACAAAGTTGATGGTAAGATAAAGTAATTCTTTACTTGATTCATGTAAATTTCATTAAGATTCCAAGCCCATACCTGTTTTATGTTATTTTGTTTGAATTTTGAATGTTTGAAGTTAGTATGGTGATTTACATGGGATGGCAACTAACTTTGTCCATGTTTTCATGTAATGTTTTCAGGCCAGGGTTCTACTCGATTTCCGTACAGTGAAAGATGTTTCATATGCAATGAGGACATCCATTTTGATGAAAGACATCCTGATAGACAGCAGACCATACATCGAGCATCAACTATGACGCTAAAGAAATCACTTCTGAGAATCGCAAGTGAAAGAAAAGATAGTCTTGGAATGGCTGTGAAAGGACGCTTGGAAGGAATGGCAGATCTTGTAGCGGAAGAGGCTGTCTATCATAATAAATGCTACTGTTCCATGTACAATGTTCCAGGACAATGCAATGTAAGTATATTAATACAATATACATACATGTACATATTTGTTAAGTTCCTTGTAATATGGGGTACTGCGGAATAGTAAAGTATTAAAGCGCGGCGTTACGCGCGCTGCTTGCGAGCAAGGAGGAAGCGGACAAGCGGTAACTTACAAGCGTCTTTATTTCAGGAGCTCACTGTAACACTGGCCCGCTCCGGGCTGCGCGCCCGGTGTATATCATGAGGCCACGCCTACCCCTCGGGCGTGGCCACCGCCCACTTGGTGCGCGGAATGATGTCACCACGCCAGTGGGCTTTTGTGTCCGCCACAGTATGTCACAATGTGAAATACATTCAAATATTCACATTTCAAAAGAGGCATTCAACAGTCGGTCGAGGCTTATAAGCGGTCATTTTGAAATAAATGCAGTCCTACACACATTTAAACAATTCATTTTGAAGAAAATTCGTTTGATGAAACAAGCTAGTTTTTTGTACGTTCGTCCTTGCAGTTTCTTCACACTGTTAATATCTTTTTCCTTCTCCATTGCACTATTTCTTTATAATTATTTAATAAAATGACGTACTTTGTTTCTTTTCAATCTATCATGACAATGAACGTTTCTATTTTTCTTCAGAAACCAGGCAGGCCTGTACATAGTTGCAAGGAAAATGCCTTCCACCAGCTTTGCGGATGGCTTGACGGTGAAATGGAGAGTGGTGTGTATACAGTAGGTCGACTGCATGAACAGATGAAGACAATAGTAGGCGATGACATTCCAGTTTATCATGAGAGATACTTCAAAGAAGCACTTGAAAGGTACTATAAAAAAAAAAAAAAAAAAAAACACCTTTAGAGGCCATTTTTCCCCGCAAAGCGGGGGTTGGCCTTTTTCGGGAACCGTGGTTGTTGTTGTTTTTTTGGTCCCCTTTTTGAAGCCCTTTTTCGGGAACCGTGGTTGTTGTTGTTTTTTTGGTCCCCTTTTTGAAGCAATGTTTTACGGCCAGATGCCCTTCCTGACGCCAACCCTTTTTGCCGCCTTTAACGACAAACAGGGAATTACCAGTGAACTGGTACTCAATTAGCCGACCTCGGAAGGATGACAGGCTGAGTCAACCCCCCTGGCGTTAATTCAGCGATCGACCGGGATTACGAACCCAGGATCCTAGTTATCCTAGGCTGGCACCCTAGCCGCTAGCCCAACACCAGGGTTGAAAGGTACTATGGTGATAGTATATTCATTACTAATCAAGAACGTAGGAAGGATGTTGTCTGCTTTAGAAGCTGTACAGCAAGCATCGTCCGAGACTACCATGAGATGAAAACTGATGATGAAGACGCAAAGAAAAGAGCCATCATCAAAACAGCGGGTTCATTCATTATCAATGACATCAAGTGCCTTAATTTCAGCAAAGATGACTTTCCTTCACTCAAAGAAATGACATCAATGTATGAGCTGCCAGATTCTCTTGAACTGATGTTAACATGCTTAATGCCTCATTCATCCGTTCGACGAAATGTTGCAGGGCAGAATATCATATCTTCACGACGCCCAAGATCATCTAAGATGCCTTTCCAGCTTGGTATGAGCTTATATCTTGATCACAAGTTTGGTTCAGATAAGCTGATTGATGTCATGCACAGGCTGGGCATATGTGAAAGTCAAAAAGAGACCGTGAACTACAAGTACACGTACATTGACTCGACTAATAACACAAATGCAGCATCAATGGCAGTCCTTGAGAATCAGCTTGAGCAACACATTGGTGACAACATGGATCATGATTTGATTACATTAGATGGAAAGTCAGGTTTTCATGCCATGGGGCAGATCAAAGTTACCACTCCAGAAAATGCCAATCAAATTGAAGTTGATGAGAATAGGAAGTTGCAGAGAAAGCCAATCGTGAAGAATCGTGAAGAAGAAGAGAAGAAAGCAGAGGGGAGGTAATTTCCCCCTCCCCCTCTGCTCTTGGAATAAATAATAACCCCCATATCCACCCCACGTAAGTTGAAATTAACCTCTTCGGTTTTTTTTTTGCTCATTTTTATATAATATGGTAATTTTCCTGTTATAAATATGACATTTTAGTGATAAAACAGCTTTTTTGACCTTTGACCTCATTTCAGAGGTCAGGATTTGGTCCCAAGGGTCAATAATTATCTTATGTCATCTTCTTTCGTAATCCTGTGCATTTTGACACCAAGATTCATCTATATACCATATTTTGTTGCTGAAATACAATTTTATATGATTTAGGCAGAGGTCAATGACCTTTGACCTCTAATAAAAAGGTTTCCCCAACCCCTATCCCTCCTTACTTTTTTTTGGTAGTTGTCCATACCCATACCTACCCAAATCAGTTGAAATTAGCTTCTTTTAAATTTTTTCACAGATGACCTTAAGTTAGGGATACTATTTATGCGATCGTGTTTTATGTCGATTTTGTGCGATATGAATTACATTTTAATTCATATTTCGTGTTTACGAATTCGAATACGAAGGATTTCCCCTTTCCCCTTTCGATTTCGAATACGAATCGAATACGAGCTTGAGCCGAGAGGGCGAATGTACGGGTCTCCCTTCCCCCTCCCAGCAACGCCGTCCTGGAGGGCGTGGGTCACAGGATCGGTGAGTCTCCAGGCTTCGTGCTCTTGCGAAGATGCAGGACGATGTCGCGATTGTTGTGCTGCTCTCCGACCATGAGAACTGCAACGTCATTGTTGACTGGCCCTCCCCTTCCCTCCCCCTTCCCCCGACCCCGGCCGTCCTCCCCCTCCCTTCCCCCTCCGTCCTCCCCCTCCCTCCCCCTCCACCCTACCCCCTCCCCTTCTCCCCTCCCCCTCCCCCCTCCCCCTCCCTTTTCCACCTCCCCCTCCCCCTCCATTTGCCCCTCCCCCCTCCCCCTCCCCCTCCCTTTGCCCCTCCCCCCTCCCCCTCCATTTTCCCCCTCCCTCCCCCCTCCCCCCTCCCCATCCCCCTCCCACTCCCACCCCTCACCCTCCCATCCTTCACCCTCCCCCCTCCCCTCCCCCTCCCCCCCTCCCCTTCCACCTCCCCCGTCCGTCCTCCCCCTCCCTTCCCCCTCTGTCCTCCCCCTCCCTCCCCCCTCCACCCTACCCCCTCCCCTTCTCCCCTCCCCCTCCCCCTCCAGCTCCCTTTGCCCCCTCCATTTTCCCCCTCCCCCTCCCCTCCCTTTTCCCCTCCCCCCTCCCCTCCCCCCTCCCTTTTCCCCCTCCCACCTCCCCCTCCCCCTCCCACGCCCTCACCCTCCCATCCCTCATCCTCCCCCCCACTCCCCCTTCCCCCCCCCCCCTCCCCCCCTCCCCCCTTCCCCCCCAGATCATGTGGAGATGGGAGAAACTTCCAGAAGGACAACCATCACTGCAACACTCCACCGACCTGGGCTTTATGGCAGAGTGGCCAGGCGTAAGCCTCTCCTCAGTGAAAGACACATGAAAGCCCGCCTGGAGTTTGCAAAAAAGCACCTGAAAGACTCTCAGACTGTGAAAAACAAGATTCTGTGGGCCTTCGTATGTCTTTCACTGAGGAGAGCCTTCCGTCTGGCCACTCTGCCATAAAGCCCAGATCGGTGGAGTGTTGCAGTGATGATTGTCCTTCTGGAAGTTTCTCCCCTCTCCACACAGGATCTCTGGAGCTCAGCCAGAGTGACCATCGGGTTCTGGGGTCACCTCTCTTACCAAGGCCCTTCTCCCCCGATTGCTCAGTTTGGCCGGGCGGCCAGCTCCAGGAAGAGTCCTGGTTGTTCCAAACTTCTTCCATTTAAGATACTAGGGCATGCCCGTACTATATATATATCTAAAATTATATCCCCCCCCCCCCTCTATTTACATGAAATGGTTTGGTCCAAAGCGAACGGCTTGCGAGTACGGTGACAATCCCCCCGCTCTATTTACATGAAATGGTTTGGTCCAAAGCGAACGGCTTGCGAGTACGGTGTTTTTTATCGGACCCGTGGAATTATAGATAGTAGTTTTAATTAGTTTTAAAACATAGTTTAACGGCAACATAGTTTTCCAACGTGAAATAAATGAATACGCTCTCAAATGTGCCGTCCGAGGCAGAGTCTGTTCGCCACGTTCGGCACACGTGATAGCTCGCTGCTCTCTGATTGGTTGAATCGTTTTTTGGACATAGCTCGGTAACTACTTCTCCGATTAATATGAAACCTTGAAAAGGCACATCCTCGGGTCCCCAGCAATATACCTGGCAAGTTTAAAGTATATCGGACCGGTAGTTGTCGAGAAACAGCGGTCACAGACAAACATACATACATACATACATACATACATACATACATACATACAAACATACAAACATACAAACATACAAACATACACACAGAGATTACTGGAATTATAGATAGATTATGGAGGCCACTGTGCTCTGGGAACCTTCAATGCAGCAGAGATTTTTTTTGTAGGCTTCCCCAGATCTGTGCCTCGACACACTCCTGTCTCTGAGCTCTGCAGGCAGTTCCTTCGACCTCATGGCTTGGTTTTTGCTCTGATATGCATTGTCAGCTGTGAGACCTTATATAGACAGGTGTGTGCCTTTCCAAGTCATGTCCAATCAATTGAATTTACCACACGTGGACTCCAATCAAGGTGTAGAAACATCTCAAAGATGATCAAGAGAAATGGGAGGCACCTGAGCTAAATTTCAAGTGTCATACCAAAGGGTATGAATACTTATGTCAATGTGATATTTCAGTTTTTTCTTTTTAATAAATTTGCAAAACTTTCTAAAATACTGTTTTGTCTTTGTCATTATGGGGTATTGAGTGCAGATTGATGAGGGAAAAAATGAATTTAAACAATTTCAGCATAAGGCTGCAACATAACAAAATGTGAAAAAAGTGAAGGGGTCTGAATACTTTCTGAATGCACTGTATGTTTTTACCCCGTCTGTCTGTTTGTTCGTCTGTCTGTAAACAAGATATCTCAAAAAGTTGTGGACGGATTTGCACGAAATTTGGCAGAGAGGTAGCGTTTGTGACAAGAACGAAATTATTCGATTTTGGGGAAGATCCGGGTTCGGATCCTGCTAGCAGAATTTTTTAAGAGATTCTTCACCATTGGGAGATCGGGCCAAAAACGATACACAGCAGGATATCTCAAAATGTTGTGGAAGGATTTGGACGAAACTTGGTGGACTGGTTGGGTGTGCGACAAGGACGAATCGATTCGATTTTGGTGAACATCTGAATATGGATTCGCATATGAGATTAATTTAATTTTTAAGTGACCCTTCACCATTGAGAGCTCGGGCGAAAAGCGATATACAACATGATATCTCAAAAAGTTATGGACGAGTTATGACTAAACTTGGTGGATGAGTTGGTTAGGTGACAAGAACAAACTGATTCGATTTTGGTTCAGGTCCGAAACCAGATCCGGCAGATAAGTGGGATACAAAACTTAAACTGTTCAGCCTGGTGGAGTTATGCGCTCTACCGAGTGCTGTTCTAGTTTATAATTTGTTTGGTGTGCCGGCGATAGCTCACATTCTCTTTGTGTAGGATACATTGATGAATCCACATGATTGTGAAACACCAATATAACAGTTTATAGCTGCGTCAGGATTCAAACCCAAGCTACACAGCTCGGAAGTAAGTGCGCAAACCCAATTCATTTCTGATTTCCTCCAGCTACTCTTTTGCTATCTTTTTGCTGTCACTTTGGACAGTGTTCTTTTTGGCCAAAGCCCAGCTCCCCTTTAACTTTCCTAACTTGTCCAACTTACAGCAGCGTCATGGCTTCAGGTTCAAGATTCTCGGTCTCTTCATCCACATTCACTTCAGAAACAGGTGTGTGCTGCAAAAACATCCAGAGAGAATTTATTGTACAAAATCCTGTATAAACAACGTTTTGGTGCACTTTTAAAGCAAATGTAGATGATTTATTGAGGCATGTTGCTTTCATGTTTTTTTCAATGTACAGTCGGACCCCGACATTCGCAGCGAATACATTCCTGGAAAATGCCCGCGAATGTGGAATCCACAAAATGTCGGGGTATTGTTTCAATGGGAAAAGGGGGGAAAGGTTCCCTGCAGTATGTCATTCATAAAGGAAAATCAAAAAACTCGTGAACAAACGCGAATACGCCTGAGAAAAAACACGAATTTGTGAAGCACACAGGGTCATGATTGTCGAACAAGGTCAGAAAAACCGCGAATATGTCTGCGAAAAATCATGAATATGTCCGCGAAAAGAATGTCGAATCGTGTGGTTGTACACTTACAGCAGCGGCTTTATGCTTGACATGTGGAACATGCTTTTAGAACTGTAATGCACACAGCTTGTGGGAAATGCTTTATGCGTGGCTGGAAGTGGTTTATGTGTGACACTTGAAAGATGATTACAGATGTGTCATGCGCGTGGCTGTTGGGAGATGTTTTTTGGGCTCATGAAAAACCACGAATAGGCAGGTTGCATTTCATTAAGCACGAATATGCGGGGTCGTGAATGTTGGAACCGCAATTGTCTGGGTCTGACTAAACATGGTTGCATTGGAGAAATTTCAACAACAGAGGTTACATCCACAACAAGAATACAGTCACGTGAAAAAGTAAGTACACCCCAAGTAAAGTTTTGACTTTTTCAACATATTTCAACATACAGCTATTTGATCTTCATTTCAACAATATTGATAGATAAAGGTGATATAATATAACAAATATCATGAAACATTTACATTTTGTAGTCCATTGTATAATTTAAATAAACATAAATGCAAATTTCACATGTGGAAAAAGTAAGTACACCCCTACATTTATCACTACTTCAAATACCTAAAATTAGAATCATGGGGCACCAGCTCAGGTGCAAATGATTAGAACATCATAAGAGAGGATCTTGGAGGAACCTGTCGTATTTAAACCTCAGAAATTTAGTTTGGTTTGCTCTTTGTTGTTGAAGTGTGCGGCATCACCATGCCTAGATCAAAAGAGCTCTCTGAAGCCTAAAACAAAGAAGGTTATAGATGCCTACGAGTCTGGGCAGGGTTTTAAAAAGATCTCCAAACAATTTGAAATCAATCATTCGACTGTCCGGAAGATCATCTACAAGTGGAGAAAATTCCAAACAACTGCCAGCTTGTTTCAGGTCAAGCCGCCCAAGCAAGTTCAGCCCGAGAGCAGACCGCAAGATGCTGAAAGAAGTCTCTAAGAACACCAGAATGTCATCACGGGACCTACAGGTAGCTCTTGCCACTGTTGATGTCAAAGTGCATGAGTCTACCATGAGAAAGAGGCTGCACAAATTTGATCTACATGGGAGGTGTGCCAGGAGGAAACCTTTGCTGTCCAGAAAGTACATCAGGGCAAGACTAAAGTTTGCCAATGAACACCTAGGCAAAGACCAGCACTTCTGGAACAATGTGCTCTGGACAGATGAGACAAAGGTAGAGCTATTTGGCCACAGTACCAGAAGACATGTTTGGCAAAAACCAAAGACAGCATTTGACCACAAGAACCTGATACCAACTGTAAAGCATGATGGTGGAAATATTATGGCTTGGGGCAGCTTTGCTGCATCAGGGCCTGGGCAGCTCACCATCATAGAATCCACTATGAATTCTTCATTGTACCAGAGGGTGCTTGAGGATAATGTGAGGCCATCTGTCGGAAAGTTGAAGCTCAACCGAAGGTGGACCTTGCAACATGACAATGACCCTAAACATACCAGTAAATCCACCAAGGAATGGCTGAAAAGAAAAAATGGAGGGTTCTGGAATGGCCAAGTCAAAGCCCGGATCTAAATCCCATCAAGATGTTGTGGGGGGATTTGAAACGAGCTGCACATGCAAGAAACCCCTCAAACATCGCACAGCTGAAAGAATTCTGCATGGAGGAGTGGGCAAAAATTTCTCCCAGTCGATGTCAGAGACTGGTAGACAGTTATAAGAAATGCCTACTTGAGGTTGTTTCTGCCAAAGGGGGCAATACCACCTATAGAGCCAAGGGTGTACTTACTTTTTCCACATGCGAAATTTGCATTTATGTTTATTTAAATTATACAATGGACTACAAAATGTAAATGTTTCATGATATTTGTTATATTATATAACCGTTATCTATCAATATTGTTGAAATGAAGATCAAATAGCTGTATGTTGAAATATGTTGAAAAAGTCAAAACTTTACATGGGGTGTACTTACTTTTTCACGTGACTGTAAATAGCACCACAAAGTGGGCGTAACCCCTCAGCCCATGCATGGTGAAGACCAATTTCAAGATGGCTGCCGTGGCGGCCATATTGAAAATCGCAGCATGCCCATTTTCGAAAGGAACCTTCCTCTACTCAACCCAAACACACACTGCAAAAATGGATTTAATTGGACAAGCCGTTCTGCTTGAAATTGACAGAAACCAATTTCAAGATGGCAGCCGTGGTGGCCATATTGAAAATCGCAGCGCACCCATGAACCTTCCACTACTCAACCCCAACACACACTGCAAAAATGGATTTAATTGGACAAGTCGTTCTGCTCGAAATTGACGGATACCAATTTCAAGATGGCTGTCGTGGCGGCCATATTGAAAATCGCAGCGCGCCCATTTTCGATAGGCACCTTCCTCTACTCAACCTCAACACACACTGCAAACATGGATTTAATCGGACAAGCCGTTCTGCTCGAAATTGACGGAAACCAATTTCAAGATGGCTACCGTGGCGGCCATATTGAAAATCGCAGCGCACCCATTTTCGAAAGAACCTTCCTCTACCCAACCCCAACACACACTGCAAAAATGAATTTAATCGGACAAGCCATTCTGCTCAAAATTGACGGAAACCAATTTCAAGATGGCTGCTGTGGCGGCCATATTGAAAATTGCAGCGCGCCCATTTTCGAAAGGAACCTTCCTCTATTCAACCCCAACACACACTGCAAAAATGGATTTAATCAGACAAGCCGTTCTGCTCGAAATTGACGGAAACCAAAAGTTGATGGACGCCCGGATGGCTGCCGTGGCGGCCATATTGAAAATTGCAGCGCGCCCATTTTCGAAAGGAACCTTCCTCTACTCCACCCCAACGCACACTGAAAAAATGGATTTAATCGGACAAGCCGTTCTCCTTGGAATTGACGGAAACCAAAAGTTGACGGATGCCCGGACGCCCGGACGACGCCCGTGACGACAATACCCCTTATCCTAATTTGGGCTGAGGGGTAAAAAGCAATCAGCGATTGCAGACCCTCACCAGGACGTGTTTTTAGTGGTTTTTAAGCCTTTTGTGCTAAAACAAATATGGCGGCCGAACCACAGGATCGATGACGTCATCATTATTATTTTTTTCTCCACCAATTTATCCCTAGATGACCCTCAAAAAATTTCATCTTGATCGATGAAGTTTTGTCCTTGTCGAATTATGACGTCATAATGGAAGCACCTATGATATCCTCATTAACATATGTTATTCCACATGGAGAGTTCTTTACAATGCGCCATGTCTCAATTTTTTCTATGCAGCGCTTTCGGAGATATAGAGGTGCAAATTCTTTCGGTTTTTCCAAGATGGTGCCCGTACAACGTGACCTATAACGTCATAATTATCATGAAAAAAAAATTATACAGGTGGAGTTGCACATATGGAGAAAATTTCCTGTCAATCAGACCAATGGTTGTGGAGAAAATCATATTTATTCTGTGCAGACAAACAAACAAGGAATTTGTCGTGCATAGCACGATACTTGTGAAATCCCTAAAATAAGGTGTTGGCCTATGATGACCTCAAAATAATTGATGGTTGAATTCAGTGACCTGGTATGCAAATCCTCTTAAAATTTCAAGTTAATTGGATGAAAATTGAGGATTTTAGAAATCTGGCCTATGTTGACCTTTTGGCCTATGTTGACCTCAAAAATACTTGGTGGTTGAATTTAGTGACCAGATATGAAAATCATCTTAAAATTTCAAGTCAATTGGATGAAAATTGAGGATTTTAGAAATCTGGCCTATGTTGACCTTTTGGCCTATGTTTACCTCAAAAATACTTGGATGAATTCAGTGACCAGATATGCAAGTCCTCTTCAAAGTTAATCGGATAAAAATTTAGGATTTTAGAAATTCGGCCTATGTTGACCTCAAAAATACTTGGTGGTTGAATTCAGTGACCAGATATGCAAGTCCTCTTCAAATTTCAAGTCAATTGGATGAAAATTGAGGATTTTCGACATCTGGCCTATGTTGACCTTTTGGCCTATGTTGACCTCAAAAATAGTTGGGTGTTGAATTCAGTGACCAGATATGCCAAGCCTCTTCAAATTTCACGTTAATTGGATGAAAATTGAGGATTTTAGAAACTTAGCCTATGTTGACCTCTTGGCCTATGTTGACCTCAAAAATACGTGATGGTTACCCTGCGCTCGCGAAGCGAAAAGCGGGGTTAAGCATTCAACTACGTACGTACGTACATGTCTGCATTTCAGTAAAGTAAAGTGTGTGCCATGTCTGCATTTTAAAAATTCATGTTCTCGGCAACCGTTAGTCCGATTGACATGAAATTTTCACCATAGGAGGGCCTCTTCTGCCTGCATATTTTTGCTAATAATTATGACATCATAGGTCACGTGGTACGGACGCCATCTTGGAAAAACGTTACACCTCTATATCTCCCAAACCGCTCAATGGTAAAAAATGGAAACATGGCTCATTGTCAAGTACTCACCATGGGGAATAAGATATGTTGATGATGATGTCATCGGTGCCTTAATTATGACGTCATAATTTGACAAGTACAACACTTGATCTGATCAGTATGAAAAAAAAAATTTCCTTTGCAACTGTTAGTCCGATTGGCACGAAATTTTCAGAATATGACCGGCTCCTCCTGTGGAATTTTTAAAATGATAATTATGACGTCATAGGTCACGTGGTACAGGCCCCATCTTGGAAAAACTTCGCACCTCTATCTCTGAAACCACTCCATGGAAAAAATTGAGACCCGGCTCATTGTCACCGACTCCCCATGGGAAATAAGATATGTTAATGATGCTGTCATTGGTGCTTTCATTATGACGTCATAATTCGACAAATACAACACTGATCCATCCGATCATTATCAAAAAATTTTCAGCAACTGTTGGTCTGATGGACACGAAATTTTCACCAAAGGAACGCCTCCTGCTTTGGAATATTTTCATGATAATCATGACATCATAGGTCATGTGTTACTGCGCCATCTTGGAAAAACCGAAAAACGTTGCACCTCTATGTCTCCAAAACCACTCTGTGGAAAAAAATTGAAACGTGGCTCATTGTAATTAACTCCATATGGGGAATAGGTGTTGTTAATGATGACGTCATTGGTGCCATAATTATGACGTCACAATTCGACAGGGATAACGCTTAGTCTGATCAGTTTGAAATTTATTGAGCATGATCTCTGCAACAATTATTTAGAGAATATAAATTTATGATGTCATCGCTCCCGTGGTCTGGCAGCCATATTGGATAAAAAAAAAAAGAAACGTTCAAAAACAGAAAAGTTGGCTCACACCAAGTTGACTGCCCAGGGTAAGTATTCTATGAATATCATCGAGTTGAATTCAGTGATCAGCTTTGCAAATCCTCTTCAAATTTCAAGTTAATTGGATAAAAATTGAGGTTTTTAGAAATTTGACATATGTTGTACCTTTTGGCCGATAATTATGTTAATCTCAAAAATACTTGGTGGTTGAATTCAGTGTGAAGATATGCAAATCCTCTTGAAATTTCAAGTCAATCAGATGAAAATTTTTGAAATCTGGCTGATGTTGACCTTTTGGCCTATGTTGACTTCAAAAATACTTGGTGGTTGAATTCAGTGACCAGATATGCAAATCCTTTTAAAAATTCAAGTCAATTGGATGAAAATTGAGGATTTTAGAAATTCGACAAAGTTGGTGACCTTTAGCCCCTGTTGACCTATTGACCTTTTGACCCCAAAAACAATAGGCTTGTTGTTTATGACCAACTCTACCATTTGGTGAAATTTCGTGAAGATCGGTTGAAAATTGTGCCCTGTAAGCGACTCACATACAAACAGACAGAGAAACAGACAGACAGACAGACAGACAGAATAATGCTCAAGACCAACCAATATACATACCTGAAAAATCTTCGATTTTCCCACGTAACAAATGGACCCAGAATGCAATACCCTCTCCTTTGGCGATGGTAATTACAAAATTTAATTAACCTGGCACAGAACCATGCAGCCAACAACAATCCTACCTTTCCTCTTTGTGTCACTGACAATTTTCTTTGTATCACTGACTTTTTTCTTTGTATCACTGACTTTTGTCTTTGTATCACTGAAAAGGCAGAAGAGATTATGATTTTAATACCTTCCATAGCATCTACGACTTCATAATTGGTTAACACTCAGGCCTTCAATCTCCAAAAATACTGCATTAATGTAACCAAGAAAAGCGACATAAGGTATAAGGCCTTTTAGTGTAGCAGCATAGCAAACCTGTTGTGCATTTTGTGATACAAGCACCAAATTTGGCACAAATGTACATTAATATGTTGCGAACATTTTCAGATATTGGGCCACTTGAAATTCCGTAATTTTTTTTTCAAATTTTTTCAAATTTCGTAATTTCAAATTTTTCGGGTGACACCGTCACAATTTCGGTCTTCGAGGCCGGCCGATATAGTGGGGCGGCTTAGCCCAAATATTCAAAAGAATTGTGCATTTTGTGATACAAGCACCAAATTTGGCACAAATGTACATTAATATGTTGCGAACATTGTGTGGTCAGCAATGAAGACGAGAGTCTGAATTACATGTATGCAAAAGACCTTGTGAACCAGTGAAGCAAATACACGGGTAAGCATGAATTAAATCTAGGGCATGATATAATTTCCATGATGTTTACCTCTACACTCAATGGTGGAAGGAGGTAATGTTTTGATCCCAGCTTGTCTGTATGTCTGTTTGTCTGTTAGTCCACAAAATTCCAGACAAAGCTTGTAGTAGTGGTAGTTGTAGTGGTAGTGGTGATAACAGAAATTGTTATATAGAACTGAACTTATATTATTATTATATGCAGAAAATAACTTCATTTCTATATGCCCTGCAGTGGACAGGTTAATTGGTTTATGCACTGAAGGGGTCACCCTGGTGTGCACTGCTGTGTTCTGCCTCACTGAGTTGTTCAGGTATGATGTACTCAGCACAAGCTTCCGGTCGGCCCGGAGGTGGGGGTGCGGGGCCTGTCACGGAACGTCAAAACAAACGGCCTGCCGGGGCCGCCCAAAAGTCGGGCGTGAGGGGCGCGTCCACTAATGGAACGCCTCTCGCTTCCCAGATCGAGGGCCACGTGGTCAGGAGAACCTCGTCCCTTCCGGTCACACTTTGCCTATCGGCCGGCCTCGAAGACCGAAATTGTGACGGTGTCACCCGAAAAATTTGAAATTACGAAATTTGAAAAAAATTGAAAAAAAAAATTACGGAATTTCAAGTGGCCCAATATCTGAAAATGTTCGCAACATATTAATGTACATTTGTGCCAAATTTGGTGCTTGTTTCACAAAATGCACAATTCTTTTGAATATTTGGGCTAAGCCGCCCCACTATTTGCATGTATCGTTAGTCTTCTCATGCCTGCGCTACTTGTAAATACCTGCATCTGCGGAGGAACAACTTGTAAACGGATTCGGACGATACTTGGTGGAGAGGTAAGGTATGTGACAAGGACGAAATTATTTCATTTTGGTGAAGATCCGGATCTGGATCTGGATCATTTTTAAATTCTCTCTAAGAGTCCAAGTGTTTCTTCACATTAATAGATGGGGCCAAAAACGATATATGGCATATTTAAAAAAAAGTTATGGATGAGTTATGACAAAACTAGGTGGATAAGTTGGTTAGGTGACAAGAACAAGTCGATTAGATTTTGGTTCAGGTCCGAATCCAGATCCAGCCTATTAGTGGGATGCAAAACATAAACTGTTCAGCCTGGTGGATGTGTACGCTCTACCGAGTGCCATTCCTCAGCAATCACTTGCTGAAGGGTGTCTTGCATATCTCCCAAGATAATCTGGGTGACTATTATTCAAATCAGCAATTGTGGTTGGTTTCAACTGAAACACTCTACTTTTGACTGGTCTTTGTAAAAAAAAAAAAAAAAATACAGCCGAGCAGTGAGAAAAATATGGGGAGTGGTGGATTATGGGAATTCCGTTCTGTGACTGATAAGGCAGCTATCAATTTTTTTTCCCTCAGCCAAGCAACATATTCATTGGGGGTGTGGGATGTGGCTCCATTTTGCTGAAACCACAGATTTTCATTATTTCTCACCCTTTTCCATAGGTAAGTCTTCATCATTGTTACGTGCTCCTCCCCAAACCCCGGTCACGGTGTACCTCCGAGCCCCGAGTGGAGTCACGGCAGAAAGATGTGTTATTCTATGTGTCAAAGATCAATGGTGAAACCACACCAATTGTTACCAACAAACAAGTATTGTATTAAGGTCACACAAGAATAACAGCAATAACAATATTAATCAATTGTACAACCAATATATCATTCCTATGATGGTACCATCAGTTTCGTACAATGTAACTCACTGTGCTCCAAGTGAGCGAAAAGAACATTCCCAATGTCTCTGTCCCGGCATCAAGCCAAAGTCGATGTTGAAGCGATCGTCAGAACGATGTTGTATCGAGTCCAGAATCCCGTTCAGTTGACAGTCACACTGCCAAAGATAGGCAAAAGTACCCTCAAGAGGCGACTGGGAAAACACACCTTCGGGTATGGATGTTCAACGGCTCCCAATCGACGAACCGCAAATTCCCACTCAAAATCCACGTTACACACACACACCAGGTTAACGTCTGGATGCGGTGTAATGGTTGAAGCGAGGTGAAAAACCTGGAGCGATGCGACATCAGGCATGAGGTAAAATGGCCAACAGTCTGTTCTCGAGACATAACGGCACTCTAATGATTCTCTTCGGAATCAACCGCAAAACCTTTCACGCAGGTTTATCTGTCACAGCGATAACAACTCTGTCACAGGAATCCCTTTCCCAGGAAACCCAAAAGTTCGCTAGTGACCTCCGTTCGCCAGCGTTTGCCCCAGACCTCCAAACAGCTCGGCTCCTTCTCCGACCTCACTCCCTCCGCCTCTTTCTTCTCTCCTTCTTCCTCTACTTCTTTGTCCGGTTCCCGATCCGGTTTGCGGTTTCTTTTTAAAACACGAACTTTTTTTACCTTTTGAAAACAGTAATCTCTATTTCACTTAAACGATAACAATAATAGTACATGCAACCAAAAATGTTTACAGTGGATGAGAACCACAACAACGGAAGTGACGAATCCGTAACAATCATGTAAGGACAATGATCTGATGTCACAGTTACTGCCGTTCCTGTATCGGTTCTTCAGAATCGGTAAAGCGCATACCTCCGACAGGCTGAACAGTTTTAAGTTTTGTTTCCCACTGGTAGGCCGGTTCTGGATTTGGACCGGAACCCAAATCGAATCGGCTTGTTTTTGTCACCTAACCAACTCATCCACCATGTTTTGTCATAACTCATCCATAACTTTTTGAGATATCATGCTATATATCGTTTGTGACTGTTTCAACATACAATGGTCCAGCCTGTGCCTGGTCACATAAAAAACCTGTATCTGGTCACATAAAAACCTGTATCTGGTCACATAAAAACCTGTATACGATTTTATGGTCCAAAAAATAAGGACATTAGGAGACAGCAGTGGTCTCCATGAATTACAAGGTGATTCAATGATGAGGATAATTCATCACAACGCTTGGGATTTGCACATGGGATTCCAGCTTGACAGCAAATAGTTCAGATGGAAATTCCAAATGGGCCAATAATTTCCTCTTCCATCTGGCTCATCAGAATGAATCTTTCATCAATCTTTCAGGAGCATCGGATACGTTTATCTTTACACTTTTCTAATTCGATTAAAGCATTTTATGAGTGCTGCATGTGTTCAACATTTAGTAACAACAATGCTCTCAAAGGAAGTCGTGGTCAGACAACGTAGAATGGTGGTAAACATCAAAACCAGGAATCCTTTGTCTCCTTGCAAGGCTTTGGCTCTGAAAGTTGTTGGTAAACAACATTTTCTCTGGTTGTGATTCCTGCGAACATTGTGCATCATATGAAAATGATGTGTCCTTTTTTCTTCTCCAAATAAGTTGTATATGTATCCAAGGTAAATTATAACATTGTAGACCTACTCCATTAACCCTTTTATTGATGGTGAGAATCCATTTTCTTTATTATAATGGAACAAACGTATGTGGTTATGTATGTATATCTGTGACCAAAACTTCTTCTTCTTCTTCAAATTTTCTTTAACAAGTTCCACCATGTTGTTTGTATATATATATATATATATATATATATATATATATATATATATAAATAAATATATAAATATATATATATATAAATAAAAAGGAACTGAGTACAAATTTATATTTATTTTAAATTATCAGTTAGAACTGGCAGGGAAGGTCAACACAAATTTATCAAAAACTGGAATGGAAATTCGAACTGCCAGCCTTACACAGCAGACGTGCCCCCGATATATATATATATATATATTTATATATATATATATATATATATATATATATATATATATATATATATATATATATATATATATAATATATATTTATATTATAATATATAAAAAATATATATATTTATATATTGGGGGCACGTCTGCTGTGTAAGGCTGGCAGTTCGAATTTCCATTCCAGTTTTTGATAAATTTGTGTTGACCTTCCCTTCCAGTTCTGACTGATAATTTAAAATAAATATAAATTTGTACTCAGTTCCTTTTTATTTATACGTATTAGGTTCTGATTTCTGATTTGCAGTAAATATTAATTCAGTCAGAGCACAAAATATATTTGGCCAACCTCCTCCACCCAAACCCAACCCCCCAAAACCAACCCAAAGAAACTCCCATCACCATCCACCCCATCCCACACCCCCGTCCATCATTCCCCTTGCTCCCCACAACACCCGATTCACACGATCACCCCCACTAACCAACACCCATCATCGCCCCCTTCCCTCACTTCCGAAGAAAGCAGGCATGGTCAAAGATGCCTATGCCTCTGCAGCGATGTGTGGTGAGGTGTGCTGAGCGCACGGATCCGTGCTAGTTATATCCCATTTCCTATTCCCCCTCGTTCTTTCCTGTCCTGATGGCGAACCCACAAAACATACAGACACTCAGGGTGGAGACTTACCCAGGATGATAATGAAGATTGCCATCATGAAAATGCACGAGAATAATGTGCATGTCACGATCTTTACGATCACCTCATAGGAGAAATCTATTTCTCCTTTTGGGATGAAGTGTACAATTATGAATGAAGGGAAGAAATGAGAATTTGGGATCACGAGGGGAAAAAGGAGAGAAAAACAATTAAAAGAGAATTTCACGCTGCTACCTTTCCATTCTTCTTTCAGCAAACTCTTTCCATTTTACACTTACAATAAAGTTATTTCATTGGTTCATTGACCAGCAATCATTCACACCTGTGTCCATTGCTCATATAAATTAATACATGCTGAACAATCAATTTCTCCTACCTGCAGAAGACTCTTTCAGCACACACTTGCCATCATATTCGTGAAAGCCTTTTCGGCAACTACATTTTCGGTTACTCCTTTGGTCACATTTTCTCTCTTCATACTGACTATCTGCAGATCAAACAAATCAGCATTAGATAGAGTTAAGTTAGAAACAGACCACAAGGTGCAAGGATAGTTCAGAGTATTCAAAGGATGTTCCAACTTACAATGAACAAGAATGATAAGCTTTCATCATCCAATGGTCATAAAAGGCCAATGTAGGATGTGCTTTACTACGAAGGATTATTATTTTAAAAACAGATGAAAAACTATGGCTGTAAATTTCATTATTTTTCATTCACATTGAAAAAAAATCTAATTTCTAATATTTCATTATTGTGGATTGAAGGAAACTGTATCAGCCAAAACAAGTGAATCCTCTTGGATTGCGCTGAGGTTCGGGCATGGAATTTCTAGGAGGAAGTATAATTTGTATGCAATGAAAGTACATGTAATATGGGATCGAGTAAGATTTGACATATCCACTTTTGTTATTCCCGATTCCTCATTATTTCAGAGTACATAGGCATAATGAAGAATATGACAATAAAAATCAGTATACAGAATTATTTTATTTAATTAATGCAAAGGAATTGGAAAGTCCGCCACGAATTTTTAATATACCTCGCCATTTTCCCGTCTGTTATTTTAGGCGGTGTATGACCGACCGTGCAGCGATTTAAAAATATATATATCTTGGCAATTTTTTCAACCGAGTCTAACACTATGTTAGCGACTGTTAAAAATGAAATGATATATCGAATTAGAATTGAAATAAACCTGTGTGAGGGAGAAAGACAGCACGGGCCTAACTAAGCAGGCCTCAAAGCTATGCGAGTTAATAAAATGGTGGATATTTGTTTATGAAGCCTCTCCCAGAAGTCCCCCAACACGAACCAATCAGGAACTGCCACGCCCACTTATATGATCTCAGAATTCCTGTGACAGGAATTAGCGTTACACTGGCTGGAAGTCAATCGCTAGAGGCGCTTCCTCAGCGCCAATAAATACAACATGAATGAAAGACACAAAAGCCGAGTTTTTTTTTCATCCTGTGGCCACAGCTTTTTTTCTTTTTTTTTTTTTTGGTATACAGATTCGAGGCTCGTGAAAGAGCTAACATTTATCAAACAAACAAATCAAACAAACAAGCAAACAAAGTATATAAAAAGGGGAGCGGTCGACAAGATGGGGAGAGAAGGGGATGAAAGCACACAAACACAACATTTGAGAGCAGGGACATCGGGAGATGTTTTTGGAGGGAGAGGGCCTGGGGGGGGGGGGGGCAGGATAGGTATAAAACGGAAGGACACCAAGGACTTCCAGGAAAGAAGTCAAAAGTCACCTCAAAAAAGTGGATTTGGGGTGAAATTAGCAGGGGTAGAAAAGATCAAGGTTTTGGATTGGGGAAGATAAGAGATGGTGGTGAACAGCCGTTTTAAAGACCTGGAGGGAGGAGTGGGATTGAGGAGAGTGAGGGAGTTTGTTTCAGAGGCGGGAGAAAAGAGGAATGAAGGAGTGAAGGTGAGCAGAGAGTCTTGATTTTGGCAGTTTAACCATAAGAGGGTTGCAGGCAGATCTTGTGCGACCTGCAGGAATATATGGGGGACAGAGCCCAGAGAGAGCTGGGGGAGCAAGGCCGGAGAGGAGTCGGTAGAAGACGGAAAGACAACCAACCTGCCTGCGGTGAGTAAGTGAAAGGCCCTCGGAGATAGCGTCATCGCGGGAGATTCCAATGATTCTGAACGCTTTGGTTTCAACAGCGTGAAGACGAGCTAGGTGTGCGGCAGGAGCACCAGCCCAGAGGGGAGAGCAGTACTCCATTGAGCTGCGGAGGAAAGCCTTGTATGTGGTGAGGAGCTCAGGTGTGCCAAGGAAGGACTTCGCACGACGGAGGATGCCCAGTCGGCGACTGGCTTTGGAGGCCAGCTTGGAAATGTGGTTTTCCCAGGAAAGATCATGGCAGATAGTGAGACCCAAAAGCTTGAGTGATAGAACTTCTTGGAGAGGATTATTCAGAAAGTAGATGGGAGGGTTGTCCAGTCGGTCTTTTCGGAGAGACATCGTAAGAGTGTGAGATTTGTCAGGATTGAAAGACATGTTCCACTTGTTTGCCCAGTCTGTGATATTGTCCAGGTCTGCAGAGAGTGAGGAGGCTGCAGACTGCCGATCTGAGGGATGAGGAATGGAGCAGCAGAGAGTGGAGTCATCAGCAAAGAGATAGAGAGGATTTTCAAGAGAGTCAGAGACATCATTGATGAAGACCAGAAAAAGCACAGGGCCCAGAACACTGCCTTGGGGAACTCCAGCCTGAACAGGAAGAGGAGATGAGAGAAACCCATTCAGGGCCACACGTTGACGACGACTAGAGAGGAAGTCCGCCAGCCATGCGTGGAGATTTCCATGGATACCATAGGAGGAGAGTTTGGTGAGCAGAGCGGGATGCCAGACCGTATCGAAGGCACGTGATATGTCGAGGGAGACAGCTCTAATTTCCTGTTTGGCATTGAGGACCTCCATCCATTGATGAGACAGCAGAAGCAGCACGTCCAGAGTAGAGTGACCTGGTCTGAAACCAAATTGATGATCAGAGATCAAGCCATTGGAGAAGAGGAAAGATTTCATATCCGAAGCAATGATGGATTCCATGACTTTGCTGATAATTGGGAGAAGGCTGATTGGTCTGTAGTTGCTAGGATCTGTTTTTGCACCTTTTTGTGCAAAGCGGTGATGTTGGCTGATTTCCAAGCAGATGGCAGTTGACCTTGAGCAAAAGAGAGGGTGAAGAGAACAGAGAGAGGGAGTGAAAGAGCGGAAGAACATGATTTTAGGACCCGTGGGCTGGTTTTAGGACCAGCTCAGGAAGAGGAAGAACATAGAGGGACAAAATGGTTCTTTATGCTGAGAAAAATATGATTGATCTCAGGATATGCTATTGATGACTATCAGACATCAATTGCGGATCAAGGGTGTGAAATGTGATGTGTGATACGTTGCTCGACTTCCATTAACCATGATGGCGATTCGCATATAAAAACAAAATCATAACCATTAAACACAAAATCATCTGGCATGATTGATGACATTGCATTTGACTGCATCATTTTTCCGCCAATACAGCTTATTATATTCACTTGATGAGAATGCAAAACAAGTACAGATACATTCAAAGTACACCGTCCCCATGTCAAATAAATAAATAACATTCTCCAGTGCGGCATTGCCAGGGCACCCAAGGCGCGCGGCAATACCGCCGTGCAGCTCATAGAGACTGTAATGGGAGGGAGAGGTGTACAATACTTGATTGATTAATTGTATAATTAAAATCAATAAATATAAATCGTAAAATAATTTCTTAATCAATTGGCTAATAGCAGACCTTAACCACCAGTGTTTCATCCGAAGCTGTAACTTTTTGAAAATAAATGAAATAAGTCATTAATCGCCAAAAAAATTAATTGATTAATCAATAAATAATAAAACGATTCATCAATAAATCAAATATATATTTTATAGCCACATCACTTGGTCACTGTTGTGTCCAAATATCAGCTTCCTAGCTCAAGAGGTGCCTGAGATATTGCACAGATGAGAAAGAAAATAAATAAATGACTAATAACGAAAATAAATAAATACTAATCATAAAATAATTAAATTATTAATCAATTGGCTAATAGAATACATAAACCACCACAGTTTCATCCGCATCTGTAACTTAAAAAAATTAATAATGAAGTCATCAATCAAATAATTAAATAATTAATCAATCAACTGATTAATCAATACATCAAAAATACCCTTTACAGTCAAATCACTTGGTCATTATCATGTCTAAATATCAGTTTCCTAATTCAAAAGGTGCCCGAGATATTGCCCAGATGAGAAAGGACATCAATATGTACTTAATTAATCGATAATAATTAAGTAATTAATCAATTAATTGATTAATCAAAAATAAATAAATACCGTTTTTGCAAAAGCACGTGCTCACTATTTTGCCAAAATGTCACCTTCCTAGCTCAAAGGATGGCTGTGATATCACCTGGAAAAACAAGAAAACAAACAAGAAAACAGACAAGAAAGAAAACAAGCACAGATACATTAAAAGTACACCGCCCCCATGCCAAATAATAAAATATCCTCCAGCGTGGCATTGTCGTGGTGCCTCTGGCGCCCAGCAATACCGCCATGCATTTCATAGAGACTGTATTGGGAGGGAGGGTTGTACAATAATTGATTGATTAATTGCATAATTAAAATCAATAACTACTAAACATAAAATATTTTCTTAATCAAGTTGCTAATAGCAAACCTAAACCACCAGTGCTTCATCCGAAGCTGTAACTTTTTGAAAATTAATTAAATAAGCCATTAATTGGAAAAATTAAATAATTAATTGAATAATCAATAAATAATTGATCGATTAGTTGATTAATCAATAAATCCAAAATATCCTTTATAGCCACATCACTTGGTCACTGTCATGTCTGAATATCAGCTTCCTAGCTCAAAAGGTGCCTGAGATATTGGCCAAATGAGAAAGAAAATAAATAAATGATTAATAATGAAAATAAATAAATAATAATCATAAAATAATCAAATAATGAATCAATTGGCTAATAGAATACATAAACCACCACAGTTTCATCCTAATCTGTAACTTTAAAAAATTAACTAATTAATTGACTACTCAATAAATAATTTAACGATTAATGGATTAATCAATAAATCTAAAATAGCCTTTCCAGTGAAATCACTGTTATTGTCATGTCCAAATATTAGTTTCCTAACTCAAAAGGTGCCTGAGATATTGTCCAGATGGGAAAGAAAATAAATAAATAAATTGTGGGGGATACCCCATAGATGTGTTCGTAATTCACGAGCGCGGGACCAGTGGGACTAATGACGGTATGGGCGTGGTGTGCGCTCGGTTGTAGGAGCCACGCCCCTTTAAGAGGATCGGGCGGAAGTGATGGGGGATATAAAAAGAGAGGAATTCCGGTCGGGAAAAAGTGCTTTTGGAAATAATGGAGCCTTGAACAAGTCAAGAAGTTTTTAACCTCTCGTTGCCCGCAACTCCTACATTGGTGACCCTGTCTTGTTTTGGACGTTTTCGGAGCTTTGAACGAACATGGCGACAAGCGCAGTTTCGATCAAACTGCCGGAGTTTTGGGAACAACAGGCTGCCGTCTGGTTCGCACAAGCTGAGGCCCAATTCGTCATTTGGAGCATCTCTGCTGACGACACTAAATATTATTACATCGTGTCCGTGCTCAGCGGCTCCACGGCGACCAGGGTGGTAAGCTTTCTCCAGGATCCTCCGGAGGGTGGCAAGTACGAGACGCTGAAGGCACTGCTACTTGATACCTTCGAGCTCACTGAGGCTGAGCGCGCCCGTCAGCTCCTTTCTCTACCCGGTCTGGGCGATTCCAAGCTGTCAGAGCTGAAGGACCATATGTTGTCTCTCCTGGGCAGCCACCAGCCATGTTTCCTCTTCAAAGAGCTGTTCTTGCAGCAGCTGCCAGGACAGGTATGTTCAGCCTTGGCCAACTTGTCTGTTAAGGATTTCCGCGCCCTGGCCATGGAAGCAGACAAGATTTTCTCCGCCAGACAGCAATGCAGTGTGGCTGCATGGTACCCCGGCCCCGTCGAGCCTATGCCATGGGCGGGCACTGTTGTGGCCACCACTACGGCCCAGCGGCGGAAGCCCCCAGGCATGTGTTTTTACCATGCAAAGTTTCATCCCAAGGGCAAGGCATGCCGGCCACCCTGCAGCTTCAGCGAGTCGGGAAACGGGGTTCTATTAGCCAATTGCTCGTCAACTGCCATGAGCGTTGGCCGTTCGGACAGTTTGTTGATCATTTCGGACACCGACTCCGGACGTCATTTCCTCTGCGACATAGGGGCCCAGGTGAGTGTTCTGCCTGCGTCGGCGTTGGACCAGGAGGCCGGGAGTCACGGCCCCGCTCTGGAAGCCGCCAACGGCAGTGCCATTCAGACTTTTGGTAAACGGATTGTGGCACTGTGTTTTGGTGGGCAGCGGTTCACATGGGATTTTGTCACAGTGAGGGTGTCCCACCCCTTGCTGGGCGCTGATTTCCTCTGCGCCAACGGCCTATTGGTGGATGTTAAAAATCGGTGGCTCATTAATGCGGAGACAATCAGTTCATTTCCATGTTCGCTGAGCGGATCCGGCGCGACGAGGCTTGCTTGCACGCTCTTGACCTCTGATGAGTTCGTCCACCTCCTCACCCAGTTCCCGGCCCTTACACAGCCCACATTTTCAGCCGTTGTCGTCAGACATGGGGTGGAGCATCACATTCCGACCACCGGCCCACCTATCTATGCCCGGGCTCGACGCCTCGACCCAGGGAAACTCGCTGTTGCAAAGGCGGAGTTCGACACGTTGGAGTATCTTGGCATGGTATGACGGTCCGACAGCCCGTGGGCCTCTCCTCTCCACATTGTGCCGAAGCCGGGGGGCGGTTTGCACCCATGTGGGGATTACCGCCGCCTTAACGACGCCACTACCCCAGACTGCTACCCAATCCCGCACATCCAGGAATTTTTATGCCCACTTGGCCGGTAAAGTTTTTTTTTCTAAGGTGGACCTCGTTCGTGGTTACCACCAGGTCCCTGTCCAGCCACAGGACGTTCCTAAGACCGCGGTGATTACACCGTTCGGGTTTTTCGAATTCCTCCGCATGCCTTTTGGGCTCAAGAATGCGGCCCAGGCTTTCCAGCGCCTGAAGGACAGCGTGTTATGGGACCTGCCGTTTCTGTTTGTCTATCTGGACGATATTCTCATCGCCAGCGCTTCCAGGACGGAGCATATGCTTCACCTCTGAGTGCTCTTTGAGCGCCTCAGTCAGCACGGCCTGATCATTAACCCGGCCAAGTGCTTGTTCGGGGTGGCTTCAATTGACTTTCTTGGCCACCACATCACGATGGAGGGGGCTGTTCCACTGCCATCTAAAGTAGAGGCTGTGAAGGGTTTTCCATGCCCCCTCACCGTTAGGGCCCTGCCGGAGTTTTTGGGCATGGTGAACTTTTACCATCGCTTCGTGCCCCGTGCGGCCCAGCTGATGCGGCCCCTTTATGATACCCTTAAGGGCAAGCCTACCAAATGCGCCATTGACTGGACCAAGGAAATGGCCAAAGCTTTCACGGATGTTAAACTGGCCCTCGCCAGCGCAACCATGCTGGCACATCTGTCGCCCGATGCACCGATTGCTCTCACCACGGACGCTTCAGACTACGCTGTTGGTGCCGTGCAAGAGCAGTGGGTCAACGGGGCCTGGCAGCCGCTTGCCTTTTTTAGCCGGCAGCTCCACCCTAACGAACGAAAGTACAGTACCTTCGATCGTGAGCTCCGAGGCCTCTACCTAGCTGTCTGACACTTCCGTTACCTGTTGGAGGCCCGCCCGTTCATGGCATTTGTGGACCACAAGCCCCTGGTTTTTGCCATGGCCAAGGTCTCGGAGCCGTGGTCTGCCCATCAACAATGCCAGCTCTCCTTCGTTTCCGAGTTCACGACGGACATCCAATATGTTGCTGGGAAGGATAACACGGTCGCCGATTGTCTCTCCCAGTCCATAGCTGGCGCGGTGCATCTTGGCATCGACTATGCCCGCATGGCAGCCGATCAGATCTCCGACCCGGATGTCCAGGCCTGCAGGGCGGCAGCCACTGGGCTTATACTGTCTGATGTGCCGTTCAGGGACACAGGCACCACGCTACTGTGCAACGTTTCTTTGGGACAGCCTCGCCCCGTCGTACCCACCAGCTGGAGACGGCTGGTGTTCAATGCCATCCACAGTCTTTCTCACCCGGGCAGGAAGGTGTCGCAAAAGAAGGTGGTGGCGAAGTTCATTTGACACGGGCTCAGGAAGGATGTGCGCGACTGGGCCAACACCTGCGTCGAGTGCCAATGCTCAAAGGTGCATTGCCATACCCAGGCCGCGTTGGCGCCATTCCCAGTGCCCGAGCAACGGTTTGACCATGTTAACGTGGAACTGGTGGGGCCCCTTCCCCCCTTGCGGGGATTTACCCACCTCCTCATGATGGTCGATAGGACCACCAGGTGGCCAGAGGCCGTCCCGCTTACGTATACGATGTCTACCGATGTGGCCCGGGCATTCATCGGCACTTGGGTTGCCCATTTTGGTGCCCCCTCGGACATCTCTTCAGACAGGGGGCCCCAGTTCACTCCAGAGCTCTGGAGTGCTGTTGCCCAGGGGTTGAGGGTAAAGCTCCATCGCATGACTGCATATCATCCCCAGGCTAATGAATTTTGTGGAGGTTCCATCGCTCTATGAAAGTTACTCTCAGGGCCAGCATCCGGGATGACAGTTGGGCCGACAGACTCCTGTGGGTCATGTTGGGCCTCAGGACAGCCCCTAAGGAAGACCTCCATTCCTCATCCGCTGAGCTCGTCTATGGCCAGCCGCTGTGGGTTTCCGGGGAGTTTATGTCTGACGCCACAAGGCCCTGGTCTGCTGCCCGTCAGCGGTCAGTTCTCCGGGAGAAGGCCAAGATGTTTGCACCGGTGCCCACATCTCAACATAGTTTGCCTCAGGCCCACGTCCCGCCGGATTTACGTACAGCAGAGTATGTCTTTGTTCACCAGGACGCACACCGGGGGCCGCTTTGGCTGCCTTATGACTGGCCTTTCCGCGTTCTGGAGGCTGGGGACAAGTACTTCATGGTCGACATCGGTGGCAAACCGGACCACCTTTCGGTGGACCTCCTCAAGCCGGCTCACTTGGACCTAGACCAGTCCCCTCGGTTGGCCCAACCCCCACGGCGGGGCCGTCCCCCGTCGGATAAGCCCCCGGTTGGCCCGCCTACCACCAAGCCTCTAACTGTCCCTGCTCGGGTCATCAGGGGTCATTTCGGCCGGGTGGTTAAGGCCCCCCAACAACTGACATGACCAGTGCGAGTGAATTCTGGGGGGTGCATGTGGGGGATACCCCATAGCGGTGTTCGTCCTTCACTAGCACGGGCCCAGTGGGACTAATGACGGTATGGGCATGGTGTGCACTTGGTTGTGGGAGCCACGCCCCTTTAAGAGGATTGGGCAGAAGTGATGGGGGATATAAAAAGAGAGGAGTTCCGGTCGGGAAAAAGTGCTTTTGGAAATAAAGGAGCCTTGAACAAGTCAAGAAGTTTTTAACCTCTCGTTGCCCGCAACTCCTACAAAATAATGAAAATAAATAAATAATAAACATAAAATAATTAAATAATTAATCAATTGGCTAATAGAATACCTAAACCAACACCGTTTCATCCGAATCTGTAACTTTTAAAAAACAAGTTCATTAAATCATGAATCGAATAATTAAATAATTATTTGATTCATTGATTAATCAATAAATCAAAAATATCCTTCACAGCTAAATCACTTTGTCACTGTTGTGTCCAAATATCAGCTTCCTCACTCAAAAGGAGCCTGAGATAATTCTGCTAAGAAGAGAAAGGAAATAAATAAGTTCTTAATGAATCGATAATAATTAAGTAACTGATCAATTTGTTTTTGTTTTTTTGCATACAAGATCGAGCCTCGTGTAAGAGCTAACATTAATCACAAAAAGACAAACTGACACATAAAACATAAGATAAAGGGAGCGGGAGACAAGATGGGGAGAGAGAGGGAAGCACACAAATACAACATTTGAGAGCAGGGACATCAGGAGACATGTGGGAGGGAGATGGCTTGGGGGGAGGAGGCACGGGAAAGGTGGGGGGGGGGGGGGGGGGAGGCTGGGAGAGGCATAAACACATTGACACCGCTAGGACTTCCATGAAAGAAGTCGGAATTTCAAAAAAGTGGATCTGGGGTGAATTAACAGGGATAGAAAAGATCAAAATGTTGGATGGGGGAAGATAAGAAATGGTGGAGAACAGCTGTTTTAAAGACCTGAAGGGAAAAGTGGGATTGAAGAGAGTGAGGGAGTTTGCTCCAGAGGCAGGAGAAAATGTGAAGAGTGAAGGTGAATAGAGAGTCTTGATTTTGGCAATTTAACCATAAGAGGGTTGCAGGCAGATCTTGTGCGACCTGTAGGAATATTTGGGGGACAGAGCTGGGGGACCTAGGCTGGCGAGGAGTCGGTAGAAGACAGAAAGACCACCAACCTGCCTGGGGTGAGTGAGTGAAAGTCCCTCAGAGTTAGCTTCATCGCGGGAGATTCCAATGATTCTGAAAGCTTTGGTTTCAACAGCGTGAAGCCAAGCTAGGTGTGAGGAAGGAGCACCGGCCCAGAGGGGAGAGCAGTATTCCATTGAGCTGTGGATGAAAGCCTTGTATGTGGTGGGGAGCTCAGGTGTGTCAAGGAAGTACTTCACACGACGTATGATGCCCAGTCGGCGACTGGCTTTGGAGGACAGCTTGGAAATGTGGTTTTCCCAGGAAAGATCATGGCAGATAGTGAGACCCAAAAGCTTGAGTGACAGAAATTCTTGGAGAGGATTGTTCAGAAAGTATATGGGAGGGTTTTCCAGATGATCCTTTCGGAGAGACATAGTGAGAGTGTGAGATTTGTCAGTATTGAAAGACATGTTCCACTTGTTTGACCAGTCTGTAATTTTGTCCAGGTCTGCAGAGTGAGGAGGCTGCATAGTGCCGATCTGAGGGATGAGGTATGGAGCGGCAGACAGTGGAGTCAGCAGCAAAGAGATAGAGAGGATTTTGCAGAGAGTCGAAGAGATCATTGATGAAGACCAGAAAAAGCACAGGGCCCAGAACACTGCCTTGGGGAACTCCAGCCTGAACAGGAAGGGAAGATGAGAGAAATCCATTCAGGGCCACACGTTGACTACGACCAGAGAGGAAGTCCGCAAGCCATGCATGGAGATTTCCATGGATACCATAGGAGGAGAGTTTGGTGAGCAGAGCTGGGTGCCAGACCGTATCGAAGGCATGTGATATGTCAAGGGAGACAGCTCTGATTTCCTGTTTGGCATTGAGGACCTCCATCCATTGTTGAGACAGCAGAAGCAGCATGTCCAGAGTAGAGTGACCTGGTCTGAAACCAAATTGATGATCAGAGATCAAGCCATTGGAGAAGAGGAAAGATTTCATATCCGAAGCAATGATGGATTCCATGACTTTGCTGATAATTGGGCGCAGGCTGATTGGTCTGTAGTTGCAAGGATCTGTTTTTGCACCTTTTTTGTGTAAAGCGGTAATGTTTGCTGATTTCCAGGATGCTGGCAGATGACCTTGAGCAAAACATAGGGTGAAAAGAACAGAGAGAGGGTGAGATAGAGCGGCAGAGCAGGATTTTAGGACCCGTGGGCTGATGCCGTCTGGTCCAGTTGCAGAATCAGAGTCGAGGTTTGACAAAAACTCCTCCACCTTGTCAGGAGAGAAGGACACAGAGTCCAGGAACAGTTGGGTTCGACTGGGAAAGGTGGGAACAGAGAGAGTTGGGTTTGGGACTAAGGATTTTGAGGCAAACACAGAGTTGAGGCATTCGGCTTTGTCACGTGCGATGTCAACTGTGTGGCCATTTGAGGTAAGGGAGGGGATGGAGGGGGAACAAACACCAGAAACGGATTTGATCAGACGCCACCAGGATTTGGAGGAAGGAGACAGGTTTGAGAGTTTGTGTTAGTGAGGGAGGGAGGGGATCGAGGGGGAACAAACACCAGAAACAGATTTGACCAGATGCCACCAGGATTTGGAATAGGGAAACAGATAAGAGAGTTCGGTCTTGAGAACGGAGAGATATTGTTTCCTGGCTCTCCTGAGGGTGGACACACACTTGTTTCGGGCTTTGTGAAAGGAAATGAGATTTCCTTCCATTGGATTTGCTTTCCAGGAGACGAAGGCAAGTTGTTTCTGGGCAACAGCCTCACCACAAGATTCCGTGAACGATGGACGGGAGGAAGGGTATGACAACTGAAGATGAGATGGGATAAATCTGTGCATGAGAGAGAGCAATTTACTTTGGAAGAATTCCCAGGATGAGTTGATGTCAGAGGCGGTAGAGATGGGAGACCAGTCCAGATGATCGATGGCTGCTTGAAGACTGTGCCAGTTGGCCTGAGTGAAATGCCAGACTCGCCGACGCTGAGTAGACTCTCTGCGAATGGTCAGAGAGATGTCCACTTTAGCAAGCACATGATCAGATGAGCCAATTGGAGCAGAAGAAGAGCAGCAGACATTTTCAGGGAAGTTAGTCATAACCAAGTCCAGAAGAGAAGATGCTCCGTTGACTGAGATCCGGGTCGGGAAATTGACAGATTGTGTCAGTCCCAGTGAGTCGCAGAAGTCCTTTGCTGAAGAGCCATGGCTGGTGAGAGAGGGTACCCACACCCAGCCAACTAGCATGGTGACAATTGAAATCACCACATATGAGGAAGAGAGAGTTGGGATGGGTAGATAGAAGTTGGTCAATATTATCAGACAGCGAGATGTAGATGGAGTCATCACTGTTTGGTGGACGGTACAACACACATGAGCAAGAGGTGTGAGCGAAGGGGAAGCCGTAGCCAGAGGTATTCCTGTGGTTGAGGTGGAGAGAGGGCAGTGCAGGGCGAGTGAGGAAGAGTTTTTTTTATAAATATAGCAACCCCACCTCCAGGACGAGGCTCAGGTCTATCATACCGGAGGAGGGAGTAACCTGGGAGATATACCAAGGAATCAGAGATATCATGAAGGAGGAAAGTATCTGTTAAGCAGATCACATCTGGTTTGTCAGAAGCAACCTGTATGGAGAGGTCAGTCAAGTTTGAGCGAAGGCCCCGTATGTTTGAGATCCATACCATTAATGAAGAGGAAGGGGGAGCATCGGATACAGAACAGGGGGGGGAGGGGTAGGGTAAGATGTGGAAGAGGAGGAAGAGGTCGGGAGAGTTGTTGAAGGTGTGTCAGAGATTTCAGAATAGCTTGGAGAAAGGGAAGGATGGAGTGGACAAAAGGTTTGATCGTGATTGGGTGAGGGACAGTGAGGTGTTATTTGAGGAGGGGGAAGAGCGAGGCAGAAGGTTGGGGGAGATGAAGGTGAAAGTTGGAAGGGGGAAGAAGCGGGGAGGACGCTTTGAGGAGGAGGGGTGAGAGGGGAGTCTAGGAGGGGAGGGGCGAGGAAGAGTCTCGGAGGGGAAGGGTGTGGGGGGAGTTTAGGAGGGAAGGGGCAAGGGGGGAAATTTGAAAGGGATGGGTAATGGGGAAGATTTGGAGGGGAGGGGCAAGGGTATAGATTTGGAGGGGAGGGGTGATGGGGAAGTTTTGGAGGGGAGGGGTGATGGGGAGTGTTTTGGAGGGGAGGGGTGATGGGGAAGATTTGGAGGGGAGGGGTGAGATTGGATTTTAGAAAGTGTACGATTAATGGAAAACGAACATTTATTGCAAAATGAGTTTATTGTGACCTTCGAGTCAAAAATACATTTGAGGATGCTGGAGGATGGGTGGAGTGCAGAAGAGTTTCGGGAATGTAGAAAAGAGGAACTGTAAGAGATGGATTTTTTTTTTGGAATGAATAGATTTGGTGAGCAAGTCAATAGCATCCTTTTATAGAAGAAGAAGAAGAAAAAGGTGTTATAATATACGACAGAATACAGGACTTCAGGGGAAAGTTTAAACATTTTTAAATTGAGCAGTGAAAACTATCTGGGGAAATTGAAAATGGAAATGAGGGTGAAACACGTGATCGAAGAACGAACGAACAAATAAGAACAACGAATAAACGAATAAGAACAACGAATAAGAACAGAGAAGGAAATTTATTTATTTATTTATTTATTTATTTTGAGTTGAGATTTTAAACAAGGAAGTATGGGGTGAAAGACTGGGACAAAAACAGAGAACGAAAGTAATTGCAGCACAATCGACGGACCGCTGAGAGAAAAACAAAGCCTCAAGGTAGAACACGGTAGCCCACTCAGCCTCAAAAAAACGCGACACGAATTAACCGACGATTTTGTGTACAGGTATGAAAAATTAACACCGAGAATCTTACTAAGGACACACTATAGGTACACACACCGAAAGATAAATACATTTTCGACAAAAACACAATTGTGAAAAATTACTTAACTTCGAAAGCGTGAGCGCATGGACAGCTTCGAAAAGACGTGATGGAAATGACAGGAACGATCAAATAGAAGGAAGAACACAGGTTTATTTATAGCTATACAAGGCGAAGAGACACAGAGCAGGCACTTCAGCAGTCTTAACTTATTGTCCAGACAATGGGCCCATTCACACTCACAGGGGGATGAAGGAAGGAATGTTCATGCGCTGAATGCGCCAGCTTTGTTTTTCAGGAACAGCTCGCCCGGCGTGGCCCTCTGCGGTCACAGCACGTCCCTCGACGAAGGCAGGCAGGCAGGCGGGAGGGATCCTTGCGGCACGTATCTCGAAAAAAGGCAGGCTGGAATATATGCGCGTCTCTCGCCCAGCACGGCGATCCCTCACAGCGCGATTTATATAACGGCTCGCTTTCACCCTCGTAACTCAACAGAGGATCTGCCTCAAGCTCAACCGAGCATTTAACTTGTAACTCAATTCAACACAGCACTTCAAACTGATAACTCAAGCTCATCACTCAGCGCAGGTCCTCCTCAACTGTTAACTTGTACAGCGCACCTCTCCTCAGATCTGAGAACTCCGGTGGGGGCTTTTGGGCACAGGGTTATATTGCCACGCCCTGGCCTGCCTCAAATGTTCCAAACCACGCCTTTTGCCGCAGTGTTAAGCCACTCCCCTCGAGCTCTGATTGGCGGCTTGTGCTTACCGGTCACTCCCACTTCTCCTGTTCCACCTTCCTTTGGCTTGCCTCGACTTGTCAGGCCGGCCTCGTGTTAATTTGCGCCAAAACGCAAAGCATTGAGGCGGCATAAAGCATTGGAAGGGGACCTAACTCTCATTATTCTAATCAACGCAAAACTAACACAGGAAAAGGGCTATGCTTACATTTACTATGAAATAACTGAACTATCGCGAGGCTACGTGTTGTAGTGTGACTAACTATGAGGGGGGAAATTAACCTTTATTGCAAAAACACAGAACTGCAACAATATATTACCATCATGCAGAAGTGCACCAAATGCATGCAGTAAATGTGTTCCAGACTGTGAAATGCTTCACTGGTATAATGGCACGAGGTTTCATATATTTTGTCAAGATCCGGATTAGGCTGTTGTCTAGATCATTGATTTGATGTTGCCACGAGTTCAAGCACTGTGTGTGCCAAAGGACATGCTACTGAATAGTAACAGATGAACTCCATTTGATTGTGTTTGTGTCACTGATGGTAGAAACTGCCGTTGTTTACAGTAAGGGCTTGTCACAAATCTTCGACAGGGCTATATTAAGAAAGAAACAATATAATAGAAAGAAACACCATATAAAGAAACAAGAAAGCATCTGAAAATGCAAAGCCTGTCCACCTCTATTTGTATTCAGACAACAAACCTCATTTTCCGTATGCTCAAGATAACTAAAACAGTTTTAAAACTAGAAAGAGCAATCAGAGATTGCAGACCCTTGCCAGCACATGTTTTCAGTGGTTTCTAAAGCTTTTGTGTTAAAACATAAATGGCGGCCGAACCACGTGCCGCGTAAAGGGTGACATCATCTTTGTTTTTTTCTCCACTAAATTATCCCTAGATGACGCTCAATAAATGTCATCTTGATCGGATGAACTTTTGTACTTGTCGAACTATGACGTCATAATGGAGGGACCTATGACATCATCATTAACATATTTTATTCTCCATGGAGAGTTCTTCACAATGAGCCATGTTTCAATTTTTTCTATGCAGCGCTTTCAGAGATATAGAGGTGCAAATTTTTTGGTTTTTCCAAGATGGCGCCCATACCACGTGACCTATGACGTCTTAATTATCATTAAAAATTGTGCAAGTGGAGTTGCACCTGTGGTGGAAATTTCCTGTCAATCAGACCAATGGTTGCAGAGAAAATCATATTTATTCTTTGCGGACAAACAAACAGACATACAGACAAACAAACAAACAAAAACAAACAAACAAACAAACTCAAATGCAATACCCTCTCCTCTGGTAAAAATACAAAATGAAAATTATTGATGATTTTATGTAGCCTTGACCATTTGGCTTTAGATAATATTAAGTTTAAAAAATCAGCTTCTGGCTTTTGATTAGTGAACCAATTATGTGACCCAATATGCAAATTCTTAAAATTTCAGGTCAATTGGACGAAATTTGACGATTTCATGCAAACTTGACCTTTGACCTTTTGATCAAAAACAAACAAACAATCGACTCCTCCCTTTTGATTAATGAACCGATTCCGTGACCCAATATGCAAATTCTATCAATTTCAGGTCATTCAGGTGAAAATTGGTGATTTTACACAACTTTGACCTTTGACCTTTTGATCTAAAAAATATTGGTTTGTAGCTTTTGACTGGTGAACCAATTCAGTGACCAACATGCAAATTTTTAATTTTCAGGTCAATTGGATGAAAATTTATGATTTTACGTGATGCTGACCTTTAACCTTTCGACCTCTTGACAAAATTATTTGTCTTCTCCATATTATCATGATAAAGCTTCGTTGAAAATTTTATGACAAAACTCGATGGGTAAATTTTAATTTCAGGTCAACTGGATGAAAATGGATGATTTTATGTGGCGCTGACCTTCGACCTTTTGACAAAATTATTAATCACATAGACACACGGAAGTGATTACAAAACCCTGTCTCCTGCTGTGCATGGGATGGGCTAAAAATGTCGGGAAATAAATGAAATAAAGTTATTGTACCTGCATCACACTGATGGCAAGGCAAGCAATTGTTCAACATGTTGGGCCTGTCTGTGTACATGCCATTCAAGCAGTGATTGCACAAGGGATATATTCCAGGAGAGGCACAAGGCCTAAACATAAAGCTTCCTGGAAAGGATAAGAGTTTGAGGAGTTATCAGAAATAACAAAAACATATCACATGTTAAATATAATTGTTGTAAATAGATAATCTCGATTTGTGACTCACCGGGAGGACATAAATAACAGCAACGTGCATCATTCTGGAGGTACTGGTCTGGTGGGCATGATGAACTGACCGCTCCAAAGCATAGTTCCTGCAAACGCACAATCACATACCGGTTTCGTTCTGAAACCAGGAATACTCAGAACACTTGTACCAGGAATAAAGTAATGTATGAAGCCTTACCTTCAGGAGCAATAAACTTTTTTTTCTTAAAGACCTTTAAAAATTATAATTTTATTGAAATTGAAGTACAGAAGGGCTTTGCCGTTCGTGGGTTTCGCCTTCGCGGATTCTATCTATCGCAATGAATTTATTGAGGTAATGTTTGCGGATTGGGATCAATGCGCTCAAATCCACATTTATTCACCCAATTAACATTGGCCATCAATACAATAACCCCCTCAAACCATACCAGCAACATCATCACCATAATCTCCATCAACTCATCTTTGTCGTCGCTCTCATAAACACCGCCATCATATTATTGGATTAAAGGTACAGTTTTGACAAATTTTAAGGTTGAAGTCCCTTACCGTATTTTGCCCATTAACCCCTAAGTTTGCGCTTGGCAAATTTGCAGTTCACGGCTATTTTCAAGAACGTAACCCCCGCGAACGGCAAGGCCCTCCTGTATATACTTAAACACTGTGCGGGGCATCGTGTTCTATGAACACCCAAGTTGTTTTGTTTTTTTGTTGTTTTTTGTATAAATGGTCGAGGCTTATGGAGGAGCTCGAGAAGAATGGAAGGGGGAAACACCAGCAGCAGATTATAAGTGAAAGCGAGATCAAGTGGGGAGGGATAGAAGGACGCATAGGGTGAACAAGCTGCGAACAAAGTGAATGAAATACAGCAAGAAGAGGAAGGGTGAAGCGTGGATGAAACAGAAAAAAAAAAAAAAATCGACAACTAACAAACAAAAATAGGGGAAGGAGAGGGGGCAAATCACAATAGCCTGGAAAAAGGGAATGCTTGGGAATTGGGTCATTTGTGGTAGAAGGATCATTTGCATGGATTGAAGCCCTGGAGGGAAGAATGGGACAGACTGGGGCAGTTGGTTCCACCTGCGAGAGAAAAGATGAACAAATTAATGGAGGTGAGCAGTGAGCCTGGATTTTGGGATTTCAACGAGAAGATGATTACTGGAGAGAGTGTGCATCCTACAGAAACCTGGGAGGGACAGAGCCAAGGGAGAGAGCAGAGGGTGCAAGACCATAAATGAGGTTCTAGAAGACAGAGAGGCCACCAACCTATCTGTGCTGTGAACATTTCCTCATGACATTTGCATGTGAGGTGTTGATTTCGTTTGCATGTTTAACATTTCGATGTTTTTATATTGTCAAGAACAGGTCGAGATTGTATCTTCTAAACACCGTTTGCTTTTTGTCGTTTATTTGACTGGTTCATTCCCCCTTGCTCTCCACAGGTGGTCGCCTTATTTGAAATGAAAACACAAGTTGGCGAACCTCAGCGCCGGAGGTCATGATATTGGAATAAAGTTGCAGCCACTGAAAAAATGCGAACATTGCAAGTTTGCTTCAAGAATGAGCATTCCACCAATTCCAGCGAAAAAGTATTCAATATGAAAGCTAAAAAAAAGTTAAGAGGAGAAAACGCAGAAAGTTTTTTTTTTTTTTTTTTTTTAACGAGCAACAATTAACAGCACAAAGATGTGAAGAAAGAAAGGTCCTCGTTCCAATTTGGCTTAAAGTTGCCAACACTGAGAGAAGAAAAAGTGGTAGGATGGAAGGGATCCGGGATGCGAGGGAGGAAACCCGACCGAGGAGGGAAGGGTCTCAGAGGTGTGTGTGTCCCCTCCAATTATAGGGGATTTTGTAATTTTAACACTACATTTGTACATTCTAAAAAACTCTTTTATGCAAAGTTGGAGCAGAATAATCAGGTTTTCCTGATTCCTGATTCCTGATTCCTGATTTCTGATTCCTGATTCCCTGATTCCAGATTTCCTGATTCCTGATTTCCTGATGAATTAAAGTTTGTTTGTTTTTTCACATGTAACTCCTGAATATGTTTTCGACTTCCCAGTGTCAGAGAGGCTTAGGATGAACCAACTTCCACATTCTCTTCAATCACATCCTCCCCTCCAAGTTTTCAAGACAGCTACACACCCAGTCAAAAGTTTTAGAACACCTCAATCTTTCCAGTTTTTATTGAAATTTGCGCAGTTTAATGTCCAGTGAATAACCTGAAATGATACAAAAATAAGCAGTAAACAGCTCGAGGTAAAAAATAAAAAAAGTTTAGGTTAGCAAAAATGGGAAAAATAATGTAAATTACACAGTTATATTGTAAAAAAAGGCCTTCTTCATGGAAAAAGTAATGGGTTAGCAACTTACAGCTGTTCTGCAGCAATGTAAGTATATTAAGCCTTGAAAGTTGATGCAAACAATTCCTACAGGTGTCCCAACCTCTGCTGATTACTTGATTACAAACCCACTGTCTGTATAAAAGGAGTATTGGAACAAACTGTTATTACATCCTCTGAAGCATTATTTGGACAATATTGCACTGCAGGGAGTAGTATATTAGAAACTGGAAGAAACTCTGACAGGAAGAGGTCTGGCAGACCCAAGTCACAACAGAATCAGAAGGCAAGTTTCTGAGAGTTAACAGCTTGCGTGATAGGCGGCTCACAGGACAACAGCTTCAAGCACAGCTTAACACTGGTCGAAGTAAGCAAGTCTCAGTTTCAACTGTGAAGAGAAGACTTCGAGCTGCAGGTTTTACAAGTCGAGTGGCAGTAAGAAAGCCATTGCTAAGATGGCAAAATAAGAAAAAGAGGCTTGCCTGGGCCATGAAGCACCGCCAGTGGACTACTGAAGACTGGAAGAAGGTCTTATGGACCGATGAATCAAAATTTGAAATCTTTGGTTCATCACGCAGGGTTTTTGTATGCCGTCGAGTAGGCGAAAGGATGGTTCCTCAGTATGTGACACCAACTGTCAAACATGGAGGAGAAAGCGTGATGGTCTGGGGCTCTTTTGCTGGATCCAGAGTCGGCGACTTGCGCATAGTGACTGGCACCCTGAACCAAAAGGGCTACCACAGCATTTTGCAGCGCCATGCAATACCCTCTGGTATACGCCTAGTTGGTCAGGGGTTCATCCTACAGCAAGATAATGACCCTAAACACACCTCCAGGCTATGTCAAAACTACCTTCGAGGAAAAGAACAAGACGGGAGTCTTCAAATCATGGAATGGCCAGAAGTCTCCAGACTTAAACCCCATCGAGCTGGTTTGGAATGAACTGGACAGAAGGGTGGAAGCAAAGCAACCTACAAGTGCAACCTATTTGTGGGAACTTCTTCAACAGTGTTGGGAAGAACTTCCCGAACAATATTTGATTTCCATTGTAGAAAGAATGCCACGAGTGTGTTCGGCGGTTATATGTGCAAAAGGTGGCTACTTTGCGGAGTCAAAATTTAAATGAAATTTTGTTAAACAAAATGATTCTATGATTTTTTTTTATCTCCAATTGTTTATTTGTTCTATGCTTAATTTCAGTGTACATTGAGACATTAAACTGCGTCAATTTCAATAAAAAGTGGAAAAATTGAGATTTTCTAAAACTTTTGACCGGTAGTGTATTTCCCACCATCTCCAACCATCCCCAATCCAAAACCGTGATATCTTCTACCCTCGTTAACCCTCTATCTCTACAATTCCTTTTGTCCTGTTGCGGCTTGATCCGTTCAGTGTACTAGTTCTAGCTCTTCCACGAGCCTCGACTAAATAATAGTGTTTGTTAAGTTTATTGTACACTCCTGGGGAAGAGTTCAGTTACCAAGCAGCTATAGCTAGCACTTTCCAAGCCAGCCATCATTCCTCATCAACGGTTTTGAATGTAGTGCTGACTGAGTGCTTACACCACTTGGCGAGTGCTCTACAAGCTGATTGGTAACTGAACACATCTCCTGGCCTGGCAAAATCATAACAATTTGATATATCATGCATGAATAAATTAATTAATTTTCTTTCTCTCTCTCTCTCTCTCTCTCTCTCTCACACCATATTAATCGGAAAACATACCGTCAGGCAGAGAATGACGAACACATGGAACAGTCTACCCATCACTGTGTTGAGAATGAAACAACTGCAACAGGAAGCAGTTGTTTCATCGGCGAAGTAATTTTTCTTGAGTTTCCAGTTTTACTCGTTCGCATAAAGCAGCTTGTTTATCCGTGCCATCCATTCTTGCAGTACAATAAAAAAAAGGAGGTTATGCTTTACACCTGCCTGCCCTGTACTTCCATTGTAATATGTTTCGACAAACGCAAGGAATAATCATCACTGCCTTGTCCACAAGCCTTGAATCGACATTCTCTTTAAGGAGACTATTAATATGAACTTGCCCTCCTTGGTCCCTCTACTAAATATGAATCAACTTGTTTACATCTCAATGTTTCAGGATTATCTTACACTTGGAAATACAGAGTGGACACCAAATGGTCTAATACTGATATGGAAGAGTCGAGGCTCAGGCTTGGGTAACCTCTGGCTGAATATTTTGTTGGAACATCGACCTTGGCAATCACTGGAAGATTGTAGGCCCTCATCCGGCAGGCCGCACACAATTGACAAATCCCTATTACTGATCATTGATGAAATGCTACAACATTTGAAACTGTTAAATTAGTCTAACGACTCGATTTTGTACAACCTGCGAGTTTGATGATGATGTGATGATGATAAGTCGTTTAAAAATAAAAGCTGCATGCTTCATGTCAATCAAAATGAAATTCATGGAATGTGTTCAAGCAAGAACACTGTGTGGGCAAAACAACAGACCGTGTACAATTACCTTTACCGACAGAGAGATTACAAGTTTCCTTTATTATTGAAGAAATACAAACTCTTCCATTCACCTGATTTCAAGTGGATTAGATTAGCTTACAGTTCCTCCAGAAAGTATTCACACCCCTAGACTTTTTCACATTTTGTTGTGTTACAGCCTGAATTTAAAATGGATAAAATTGAGATTTTTTTGGTCACTCATCTACATATAATACACCGTAATGTGAAGGTGGAATTTTAATTTTAGAGATTTTAATAAAACAATTAAAAATGAAAAGCTGAAATGTTTTGAGTCAATAAGTATTGTCTGTGTGGAGGTTTACAGCCACAGTGAAGGCTTTAATTGAAAATCTCAAGGCTCTTCATAGGTCCAATTTCCTCATCATGTCTAGGTTCCCCTCAAAAAACAATGTTGTCAGAAAGAAAGCTTCATTGTGAAGAGCGCCTTAGCCGCAAGTTCGTTCGAAATGACAGGAGTCAAAAGGAGGTTGACCGCAGGACTAAGCCAGACCGCAGTTCGACCAAAAGTAATGTCGCAAACTAAAATCCAAAAGGCAACATTCTTGCAAATGGGATCAAATATTTGGATGCAGCAAACACGATAATTTTAAAAAAAAAGGAAGAGAGTAAGGGAGAGTGAAAGAAACATGGTAATCTTTTAAGAGAGATCGGTTGGGGAAGATTTTCATTTCATTTCATTAATTATTTTGCAGGTACGTCAAGACATACATTGCGCCTGTGCAGGATTGCTAAAGAGTGAACGGTGAACCAAATCACTATCGAGTAGCTCTTCTGGAAGGGTTCTCTAATCCTTCAGCTATAGGTTACGGCAGGAATTTAAAATTTGTTCATGGTACTGGAGATAGCTCACCGGCTCTTCGCAAAGGACATTGTAGGATCTTCAAGACCCATCAACTATAGATGTTTCCCAAGGCGGACTCCCGGTTTGATGTCCACCCAAGGTATGGCACACACACATCGGTGCCTCACACAACCTACGAGACACCTGGTGACACTTTGTAGCTGGGCGAGATTCGAGCCCATATAATGCGTACCTCTAGGCCATCCTGCCACCACATACGATGGTAAAACTGCTGCAATACAGAGGTCAGTCTCTCCACATAACCACACTTGGTGGTGTAATGGTTAGACGTTAGAGCATTCGCTCGGAATATGAGGTTGATGGTTCGAACCCTACTCCAGCTGAGTCATACCAAGTACTTCAAAAAATTGGAGGAGGTGCTACCTTGCTTGATGCTCAGTATTTAAAAAGGATAGAGCATAGACAAACAACCATAGGTTGGCAACCATGTCGCAGGCTTTAATGAGCATAATTGCCTCGTGTGTTGAAGTTCCTTGTAAGGAAACATTACACAACGGTACTACACAAGACTAGTCTGTGACTAAAACCTATGCCGGAACTAAGCGAGACAAGAGTCTGTCACTATAACCTATGCTGGTACGAGACAAAATTAGTCTGTGGCGAGAACTTATGTCGATACGAAACAAGACTAGTCGGTCACGGGAACGTACACCGGTACGAGACAAGATTAGTCTGTGACTAGAACTTATGCCGGTACGAGACAAGATTAGTCTGTGACTAGAACCTATGCCGGTACGAGACAAGATTAGTCTGTGACTAGAACTTATGTCGGTACGAGACAAGATTAGTCTGTGACTAGAACCTATGTCGGTACGAGACAAGATTAGTCTGTGACTAGATCTTATGCCGGTACGAGACAAGACTAGTCGGTCACGAGAACGTACACCAGTACTAGACAAGATTATTCTGTCACTAGAACCTATGCTGGTACGAGACAAGATTAGTCTGTGACTAGATCTTATGCCGGTACGAGACAAGACTAGTCGGTCACTAGAACGTACACCGGTACTGGACAAGATTAGTCTGTGACTAGAACTTATGCCGGTACGAGACAAGACTAGTCGGTCACTAGAACATACACCGGTACTGGACAAGATTAGTCTGTGACTAGAACTTATGCTGGTACGAGACAAGATTAGTCTGTGACTAGAACATATGCTGGTACGAGACAAGAATAGTCTGTGACTAGAACTTAAGCCGGTACGAGACAAGAATAGTCGGTCACTAGAACGTACACAGGCACTGGACAAGATCAGTCTGTGACTAGAACTTATGCCGGTATGAGACAAGACTAGTCGGTCACTAGAACGTACACCGGTACTGGACAAGATTAGTCTGTGACTAGAACTTATGCCAGTATGAGACAGGATTAGTCTGTGACTAGAACTTATGCCGCTACGAGACAAGACTAGTCAGTCACTAGAATGTACACCAGTACTGGACAAGATTAGTCTGTGATGAGAACTTATGCCAGTACGAGACAAGATTAGTCTGTGACTATAACCTATGCCGGGATGATACAAAACTTGGCTGTGCTTAGACCTTACACTATTACGAGACGAGACTAGTCTGTGACGTGATCCTACACCGTTACGAGACGACATTAGTCTGTGACCAGAACCTACGCCATTACGAGACAAAATTAGTCTGTGACGAGAACCTATGCTGGTATGAGACAAGAATAGTCTGTGACTAGGACCTACACCAGGACTAAGCCAGACTAGAGTCTGTGACTAGAACCTATGCTGGTACAAGACAAGATTACTCTGTGACTAAAACCTACGCTGGTACAAGACAAGATTAGTCTGTGACTACAACCTACGCCATTACAAGACAAGATTAGTCTGTGATTAGAAACTACGCCGGGGTGATACAAAACTTGTCTGTGACCAGAACTTACACCGGTATGAGATGAGACTCTTCTGTGACTAGAACCTATGCTGATACGAGACAAGACGAGTCTGTGACCGGATGCTACACCAGGACGAGACAAAACGAGTCTGTGACGAGAACCTATGCTGGTATGAGACAAGAATAGTCTGTGACTAGGACCTACACCAGGACTAAGCCAGACTAGAGTCTGTGACTAGAACCTACACCGGGACTAAGCCAGATTAGAGTCTGTGACTAGAACTTATGACGGCACAAGACAAGAATAGTCTGTGACGAGAACCTATGCTGGGACTAAGCCAGACTAGAGTATGTGAATGGAACATATGCAGTGACTAAGCCAGACTAGAGTCTGTGACTAGAACCTATGCCGGTACAACACAACACTAGTCTGTGACTAGTACCCACGCCGGGACAAGACAAGACTAGTCTGTGACAAGAACCTATGCCGGGAATAAGCCAGACGAGAGTCTGCGACTAGAACCTATGCTGGGACTAAGCCAGACTAGAATACGTGACTAGATCCTACACTGGGACTAAGCCAGACTAATGTCTGTGACTAGAACCTAGGCCAGAACTAAGGCAGACTAGAGTCTGTGATTAGAACCTAATAAGCTAAGAACCTACTTTGAAACTTTGAAACCTACCAAGCTTAAACTAGAACCTAATGAGGGATTAAGCCAGACTAGAGTCTGTGACTAGAACCTATGCCAGGACTAAACCAGACTAGAGTACATGACGAGATCCTATGCCGAGAATAAGCCAGACTAGAGTCTGTGACTAGATCGTACGCCGGGACGAAGCTAGACTAGAGACTGTGACTAGATCCTACACCGGGACTAAGCCAGACTAGTGTCTGTGTCTACAACCTAAGCCGGCACTAAGCCAGATTACAGTACGTGACTAGATCCTACACCGGGACTAAGCCACACCAGAGTCTGTGACTAGAACCTATGCTGGGACTAAGCCAGACGAGAGTACGTGACTAGATCCTACGTCGGTACTACACAAGACGAGTCTGTGCCTTGAACATACGCCTGTACGAGACAAGACGAGTCTTTGACGTGATCCTATGCTGGGACGACACAAGACAAGTCTGTGACAAGAATCTAAGCCGTGACGATGCCAGACGAGAGCCTGTGGCCAAATCTTTCGCCAGGGCAAGCTTCAGCTAAACATTGTCTAATCGCGAAAAACATCATCGCCCAAGACACAAAAAACTAGTTTCGACAAAAGTTTCATTCTGTGCGCAAAAGTCAATTCCATCTCCGGGTTTTCCTTTCCCCTCTGCTCTCGTGCACCTGGGCATGCGCAGAACGCTCACGTGACCTCGCAACATGGCTCCAAAGAGGAACCGCAAAGGTAATTTTTCTGAAAGTGAGACTCGATGTTTGTTATTAGAGATGGCGAGGGCGAAGACAGATATACTGTCAAATGACCAGTTCGGTTCGATGAATCAGAAGAAAAACAACATTTGGGAAAGAATTACAGAAAACCTAAATTTATGTAATGGGCGAATTGAAAGGTCCGAGCAAGGTGTGAAAAAGAAAATGGAGAGATCTAAAATGGCAAGCGTCCAATGCCTTGAAGAAGAAGAGGAGGCAGGGTGGACTTACCACGAGGGATTTCCCCCACTTGGACCTCATTCTGAATATCGTTGGCGATTCCAGCAATGGAACTCGCAGTAGTGAAGGTAAGTACAACACACCGCACGACGTAGCTATGCACACCTCATTTCCCCATTATTGTGATCAAATGAACCCTCCGGTCCTGTACCCCCTCATTAACTCTACACCCCACGCTTATCCGCACACCCCACGGTTGACCCCACCCCCCATGCCTAACCCCACCCCCCATGCTCAATCTCCCCCCACGTTTAACCTCCCCCTCCTCCCCTCCCCACGCTCAACCCCACCCCCCAAGCTCAACCCCACCCCCACGCTCAACCCCACCCCCCACGCTCAACCCCACCCCACGTCAACACCAACCCCCTTAAACAGGACCAGCCTTGGTGGCGTAATGGTTAGAGCGCATCCCGGAGAATAACAGTAGTGTAATAATGTTGCTTCTGGGACACCTCCGTTTAACATGTGAAATCCCTATCTAATGTCATTTACCCCCTTGTCTTTTTCAAAAATCATAAACACCTCTATTTCTCCCACCCTCATCTTTATGAACCTTTTGTCTGTAGTACCTATCCTTAATGTTGTTCATTAGACCACTCAAACACTACAAATATTTGTTTTCTCTTATAGACCTATCATCCTTCTTCTACATATCATCTGGCAGATTAATCTTTGACCCACTCAAACATTGACCCATTCACTTCCATATTAATTCTTTCCCTCCCTCATTGCCCCTAAACACCTATATTTCTCTCACCCTGTTCTTTACGAACCTTCTAACCTTTTGACATGTTATCCTTATTCATTAGACCACTTAAACACCTGTGATCCTTCTGACCTCATGGACCTTTTAACCTTTTACTCTTAATATCATCTGGTGAATATAACCCACTCAAACAACGACCCTACAAATATTTGTTTATGCGTGGGAAATAATTTAATTCTCCTACAACTCTCTTCACCATCTAATATATTAACAAAAAATATGTTTGAGTTTGGTTCTTTATTAAGATATTTTAACTGAGCTAAGATAAAATGGTAAACCTCCCTCAATGTTCTTGCTTGAGCGCCTCCAGTGCCACATACCATTTTAAAATTAAAGTATATATTTTCCTGACAACCATCAAAGTTTTCCATCCACTCAAAAATATTTCCATCTTTTTTACCCAATTCACCGGTATTTAAATTAATTCTCTTATTTGTTTTGTGAACTTTTTTACCAGTTGCCTTTTCAATTATACCTATTTGATATTTTTCACATTCATTATGTTTTCCATTTATATACCAAGGTTGATTACACCTCCACTCTTTAGTCTGGTTGATACTTGGTTCTATCATCTATATAATAGTAAAAAAGGCGGCGGTAGCCCGTTAAAATCCCCAACCCCCCCCCTTTTTAACTTATCACTTATATATATCTTATCACTTATATATATCTTATCACTTATGTATATCTTATCACTTATATATATATCTTATCACTTATATATATATCTTATCACTTATATACTTATATAACCATAAGGGAGACTATCAATTCCATTTTCTAAAATAAACCTCTTATCATCAAAAGCCCCCAATGCTTTCTTATTTATCTCTTCTGAATATAATTGATGTTTATAACTTCTTATTCCATTAATCTTTCTAAACTCTTCTTTCTTTGTTGTTAAACAGTTATAATAATCCTTAAAGTTTATTGTTTCTTTAATAACATTTTTCTTTACACCTTTTAACTTCTTATCAGTCTTTTCAACGTTATTCACAATGTATTTATAAGCATAAGCCTTTGACCTCAATCCCACAAATTCACTCATAACATTTCCTCCTAATTCATCCTTGAACTTTCCAATCACCTTTTTATTTTTAGAAGAGAACAACTCACTCTCTGGACTGTAATTACTCGTGTCATAGATATTAATGTCTCTTTTCATGTCTGAATAAACATCGTTGGTATTAATTTTCAAAATAAAACTATCTGTATCCATATAAAGTAGATTAACATCATTTTGATATTTCTTCCTCAAGTTATTATAAAAGTAATCATACATTAATGACTTTGATAAATCAAGAATTGTTGTTCCAATATAAATAGGTTTGTTCATTTCAATACTCTCTTTAATCAAATGGATCGCACAAAAGTTCTCAGTAAAGACCTCAGCTCGAGTAAAACTCGGTCTATTAATTAATTTTGATGCTTGTTCCCAAGATGTTGATAGTCTGATATTTTGTCTTTTCCTCACATTCTCCATAGTCTTACCAAAGACCGCATTATTCATCAATTTATAAAAGTCTTTCTCAAAATCTGTTTTTGACTCTGTTCTTCTTTGTGTATTAAAATCAATGTACCCCTTTAACCAATGACTTTGATTGAACTTTAGAACCCTATGGATCTTCTCTACTCTTAGACCTTTTGATAAATATTGTCGCAAATTTCTTTGGTGTAGAACATAATTTTTCTTGTTATATAATGTAGTAAGTAATTTTTCTGTTGATTCACCTATATCAAACGATCGTTGATAATCACTCAACCATTCTTTCTTTGGACTTGCTTTCTCACAAGCAAATGGGAGATCTTTGTGTAGGTTATGGAGTTCCTCTGGATATTTTAAATCAATTTCAAAATAATAACCAACTTTTTCTTCATCCAATTCTTTTTGTGTAGAGATACATACATCTTGTAAAACGTTTTTGTAGTCTTTTTCCTTTACCCATCTAAGTTTTCCATAAGGAAGAGCCTGAGACATTGCCCAGCCATACAGGTTGTTCGCGTCATAGTACATCAAGTAAGAACTCTCTTTCGTTGGATCATAATTTGGAAGATATTTGTTATTTGCTTTTGCGTATCTACTCGAGCAGACTTGTGAAATTCCACCTCTTTTTGCCTTTTCAATCATCAAAAGCATATCAACATCGGTTATCAAATCCAAATCTTGTTTTGTCATTTTCAACATCGCACTCCAGGCCAATCCAGGTGCTGTGTAGTAGTGAGCAGGATCCAATCCATATCCAGTGCGACAAACAGATCTAAAGGCTTCAAATACATCGGCCAATAAAAGCACATCAGTTTTGAGATACAAATCGTGATACTCGCCAAGATTCTTGATGTTATATTTTTCCCAAACATTTTGTGCGTGTACATAATCTTTATCAGATATATGACTATTATTTAATTTGTTATAGAAATTTTCTTTTGAAGGAAGTTGTGTTTCATTGAATCTCTCAAATGAGTCCATATAGTCATAGGGGTAAATTCCCTTTTGTGTTAGAAAATCTTTATCTAAAAAATACTCTGAAAGACATGGAAACTCTTTTAGATTTTGAACCAAGTTAACCAATGGACTTGCCATGAATTTAAATGTATCAAGAAATCTGATATGAGTAATAGGAGATGTGTGAATTGTTTTTGTGAATGAAATGTATTTCTGATCCGTGTTTGGAATTGCTGAGATACTTCCAGAAGTCTTTGAGAGTTCCTTGATAAATAGATGTGTATCATAATGAGCGTTGTTATGAAGAAAGACAGGAATGAAAGAGGGGAGTTGATAATTAATATTACAACTTTGATGAGCCGGACCTCTATATTTACCAGTGAGATGACAATGGTCTCTAACCTTTAGACCTTTACCAATTTTCTCCTCACAAATATGACAGACATTGTTTTTTATAAATTCCCTTTTTTCTTTACTTGTTAAGGACATTGGTTTATTGGTTTCTCTCATTATCTTGGTTAATCGAACACAGTCTTTTTCTAGTCGTTTCACAAACTCCTCTGGGGTATTTGAGCCTCTATACATCTCTAACTTGTTATATTTATCACCAACGGATGATTTGATATAATAACAAAAACCACAAGGAGTATGTTTTTGATATTTATTTGTGTATGATTCTTTTGGATCTTGAGAAGCAGTATCAATTTTTTCTAAAATACTTTCAAAATCAGCATATATAACAAATGGATGTTTGATCTTTTTATTTTCATCTTTGAATGTGATCTTTGAGCCTTCTTTAGGCATATTGATTACCGTTGATTTATGTTCGCCACAATAATTTGAATGTTTATCTAATCTTTCTTGTGAATTGAAGAAGTTAAGACAACGCAAACAAATATATATTTTATTTGTTCTCTTACAGACTTGTGGTTTTATTAATTTAGCAATATCTTTGATGTATGTATAATGTGAATTTTCGTCTGAATTAAAATATAGAAGATTAATATGAGTTTGTTTACAATTGTCAGAAAGCTTTAAAACCTGAATGTTGTTTGTTTCTGTTAGACCATAAACATTAACTGATAAATTATTCATCTTTTCAAATTTAGGAATATCATTTAAAGTCATCGGAAACTTTAGATCTTTCGTATTTAATGTATTCTCATATTTTTTATAATGAGATACTCTTTCATCATGAAAATGTGGAGGATGTAAGTGTGCTAAAATAGACCAGAGAAAACATTTATTGTCTTTATTTTTGATATTGATAACTGCTTTTCTATTTTTGATAACACTGGGTAAATCAATGTAAGAAGAAGCTTTTAGAGGATCTGATTTAAGAATATGAATGTCTATGTAAATAATTTTTCCTATATTGAATCCACTTCCTACGATTGAATTATCCACATCTTGCTCTTGTTTAATAAGTTCATCATAGACTCCTGATGTTTTAAAATCTTGATATGAAGATATAAAGTGTGGCTCAGTTCTCATGTATGGTGCATCTATAACTCCTTCATCCTTTGTCATTTCTAATTTTACTCCCATATAAAATTTAAGTGGTTTCATTTCCTTTAGTGTTTTTTCAATCAACGTTTGAACAGCAGGTTTAACTATTTCTACAGCATCAACTATAGACTCTGGTTCAGGAGGTTTGAAGTTAAAGACTCTTATTTTAATATGTCCTTTGAATGCTCCATCAGAGTTTTTAGTTGTGATAAAATTTGATAAATGTAGATTTGTTTTAAGATGTATTTTGAAGCCTTTCTTGAGGATATTTTTATTACATGTAGAACAGTGTTTTGTTTCAGGTGGAAGAGGGGAAAGTTTGTTTAAAATGTTGTATGTATGTTTTGCGGTGAGAATATGTTGTTTATAATATTTTACTTCCTTCTCGCAAGTATCACAATAAACCATATTTATAGCGTGAGAAAACGTGGTGTTTTATATATATCACTGTGCTTAAAATAAAACACTTTTGAGCTTTACAGCTCCGTTTTATATATATCGCTGTGCTTAAACTAAAACACTTTTTCACTCAGAATCATCTAAGTCATAACTATCACATGAATACTCAGAATCATACTCAGAGTCATCAATAAAGCTACTCTCATAACTATCATTTGAGCACAAACTATTAGTATCATAACTATCATCTGTGTTCAATGAAATACTATCATCACCATCGTCCAAGTTCAATGAAATACTATCATCACTATCGTCTGAGTTCAATGAAATAGTAAAATCTTCACTGCTGTATTGACTCATATTTAATTAGCAAGAAAAATATTCCCATCAATATCTATATACTTTCTTTCATTAACAGATTCAATCTCTACAATTTTTATATCAAAAGTTATCTTTAAATAATCTCTAACTATCATAGAACGAAATGACATTTCACCAGAAATATTAACATCATTCATTTTACTTAGATCTACACCCTTTGGATTATTAAAGAAAATACAAATGTCTCCTCTAGAATTATTAATGGTCTTATCATTCTTTTTCAAAGTATCGTGGTCAATCACTTTTTCAAGCTTTGAATAAATTGCCAGGAGTAGAGGAGAAACTTTTGTTAGATTTACTTTAATGGATGTCTTTCCAGGTATAGTTAGAGCTCTTCCTTTAAATGAAATAGAGGGGCTCATGTTATTTTCCATAACTGGTTTTACCCAAAAATTTCCATATTTATCTTTGTTCAATTTAACATCTTTGACATATTTTTCTATATCTTCCACCGAAGTAGAGATTGATTGAAATTTGTCTTTTGTGCTTTGAAACATTGTATTTATTAATGAATAAACTTGCGTTTAGTTTAAGTAAAAATTTACCACATAAATATGATAAGTTCTGAAGGATATTTAGAATTTCCAGACTCTCCATATGATAAATTAGAGAATTGTCCGGCTTGTGATAGAGTGGGGCTTAATGATGAGGATTCATATAAACAATGTATTTTCTGTGATTTAATTTTAATTAATGATAATAAGAAATATAAAAAAATATATAACTCTTTTAAATTAGAACCAAAAATGAATTACTTTACAAGATTAATAAGAGAGATGAATGTTAAGTATTGTGATGATAATACACCATTTCTTTCAAGGGAAGAGACTATTTGTATTGAGGAAATGTATAAGGGTTTAATGATATTTATTATTCAAAATAATTTTAATGGAAATGTTAATACAAGATACTATATAAATAAAATAATGGATTATTTTGAAATTAAACCCGAACTCAGGATAAAATATAGAGTTTCTCAAATAGCTCAAAAAAAGTTGGATAACTTGTTTTCCAAATATATAAATGAATGATTTTTTACCCGTTTGGGAAAATAAGATAAAATTTAATAACCATAAAAACATTCCAAATTCATTGAGATGTCTAATAGTTGGTTCAAGCGGATGTGGAAAAACCTGTTTACTTTTAAAGATGCTCCTTGGTTCTAATTTTTTAGATTATGATAATTTAATAATTTTTACAAAGTCAAGTTTTCAACCCGAGTATCAACTACTCTCACAGGGTTTTAATGCGGGTCTTAAAAAGGAAGACATTATCGGTTTATTTAAACTTCAAAACAAACTAAATGATTATAATATTGATGATATAATACAATTATTTTGTGATACACAGAAATCAAAATCGAAACCCATAACTTGTATTCTCAGTGATAATACGGATGATATACCTTCACCTCAAGATTTAGATAAATCAAAAAAGAACCTTGTCATCTTTGATGATTGTGTTAATGAGAGAAACCAAACAGTAATGGATAGCTACTATACAAGAGGGAGACATTCTTCTTGTAATTGTATATATCTTAGTCAATCATATTTTCAACTCCCTCGACGCTCAATAAGAAACAATGCCAATACTTTTATTTTATTTAAGTTAAATTCAATAGATGTAAATAATTTTTGGAGAGATAATTGCTCTACGTTATGTAGTAAAAAAGAATTTGAAAATTATATGAAACACACGATTGGAAAATATAAATATATTGTTGTGAAACAAGATGAGATACTAAATGATATTTTTCAATAAATAAATACAGAAAATGAATACTGAAGAAAGAGAAAGAAAGTTTAAGGAACATCAACAATTAGTTTCAAAAGTTGTTAAACAACAGGAAGAGATAAAGAAGAAACGGAGACAGAAACTAACTGGTGAAGAAGCCTTTGAAAGAAAACAAGAGAAATTCTTTAAACCACTTTTGAAAACTCAACACCCTACAGTTCCCACGGTAGAATTTACTCCGAAAAAACTTCAAATGCTCAAAGATTTTAGTCAGATAACAAAACAAGAACTTGGTGAATTAGAATATGATGACGAGGGATTATTTCGGAAACTTGAGCAGGTAAATCAACCCCCTAATTATGTTGTGGAAGCTCTTCAAAACAATGAATATTCTGCGGGTTCAAAAACCAGAGCAGGTCTCATTCCAACAGAAGAACCAGCAGTGTTTCATCTTGTGGAAGAAAAGGTATTGATATTTAATGATGAATTGATGTTCTTGAGTTCTACTCAACCAAATGTTAAATTAACTCCAAGATTAATGTTTCTTCTAACAAACCCCGGATTCAGCGGTTCAAAATATTTTGAGGAACCACTTGATATGGAAAGAGAGGAAGATAGGGTATATATTGAGTTGTTAAATACACTTGATTATGGAGTTTCTGTTGCTGGTAAAAGTAAGAAGAATGAGAAGGAGAAACATATTATTGATGCTTTAAGTAAGCTTGGTTCGGGTGTTAGTTTTCTTCCAAATGACCCATCACAATTAGTTAATAGGCTATTATTGTTATTAGGTAGTAAGAAGGCTGGAAACAACAATTGTTTTAATAAATCCTCAGCCATTTTAGATCAGTTGATGAACATGAAAATAATTAATAAATGTCAATACAAAGATATTTTATTAGATATTAAATAAGATGAGAAGCACAATTCTTAGTTTTAATTTCACAACGAGCGATTACACAGCTTCATTCCCTTACCCACTACAACTTGACCCCCTTACCTCATATGAGGCATCTTTGTTGTCAATGGAAACTTACAATACCCTTTTTAATATCACAGAGAAAAACAACAAGTTTAGTTATAATCCAGGCACTGCCTACAAAACTATAACTGTTTCACCTGGAGCTTACGAGATTTCTCAAATATCTTCAGAAGTCTCTCGCCTTATGAAAGAAAAAGGTGATGAACCAAAAAATATTGTAATAGATATTCAAACACACACTTCAAAATCAACTATTAAACTGAAAAATAATTATAAAGTTGATTTCACGATTGAAAATTCGTTCAGAGAGCTATTGGGTTTCTCTTCAAAAAAGATTGAAAATAACGGGACGTTTTACAGTGATAATGTTATCCAAATATCCTCCGGTATAAATTCAGTATTAATTCATTGTGATTTGATTGATGGTGCTTATAACGATGGAATAAGAACAAATACAATATTTTCATTCAGTGCATACTCAACCCCGATTGGTTATAAATTTAATATGGAACCAAAAAATCTTGTCTATTTACCTGTGTCAGGAAAAACCATATACAGAGTAAATTTTAGGATAACCGACCAAGATAATCGTATGATATCCTTTAATGATGAAATTATATCCATCAGAATTCACCTACGTGAAGTTTTTCAATAAATAAATAATGGTTATTGTAAGAAAACACGAGTTGGGAAAATATAAAATAATTACAGGGGAGGGCATGTTCCTTTCACCAGACTATACAAGGTATGTGGGTAAAGGATACTATAAACCTAAGAGACAACGGGGTGTGGGTCATCAATTTCGAAATAAAGGAGATGGGATAATTGATACTCTAATGGGTATTGGTTCAACCATTCTTAAACATAAAGACCTAATTGGTTCAACTGCTTCTCTCATGGGAAATGTAGCAGGTGTTGTAAAGAGTATAAAAGATGCTCAAAAGGAGTCCCATAAATTACAAGCAATCAAAGAAATTAAAAAAGGTAAAACTCAACTATCTTCACAAGAACGACAAAAAATCATTAAAATACTTGGGTCAGGGTTTCAACAATTTTAATACTATATAAATACAAGTATGGAAGCGATTGATAGTATCTATGATTTGGATGATACGATTATCATTTCAAACTCTACTAAAAAGGAAGACTATTTTAAGGTAAATGCTATTACAGGAACCGACTGGAATTCAAACGGAACAAAAAGTTTTGAAATAAATAATCAACAAACTTACTTGAATATAGCTGATAGTTTCTTGCTGTGTAAATTTAAATTCACTAAGGCTGCGAATAATACTAATGCTACACTCGTAAATGATTTCTTCTGGAAAATGTTTGACAGTGTTCGCCTGTATATTGGAACACAAGAGGTTGAAGCGGTTGATTATGTCTCTGCTACATCTGAAATGATGAAATTTACACTATATTCGTTTGGTGATAGAATGGGTAAGGGAGCTGTTGAAGGCTTTATTCCTGATATGTCAACGGGAACAAACACAGACCCTGGTTATAGTCAAAGGAAGTCAATGTATAATGATGACGCAAAAGCTGAGAATAGTTTTACCGTAGCAGTACCTCTTAAAGGTATATTTGGATTTTGTGATTATGATAAAGTTTTGTATGGTCTTAAAATTAGATTTCAACTACAAAGGAATGATAATGTAAATAGATTGCTTTTTGGGGCTGAAAATGCTTTTGGCGACAATAATAAATTTGTTATTAATGATTTGTGTTGGTATATCAATGAATATACTCCTAATCTTAAAACGGAGGAGATGTTAAATAGAAGACTTAACTCAAAGAAACCGCTAAATGTATCATACCTTAAAAGAAGATGTCAACACGTTAAACTGGAACACACTACCTACACTTGGAATTTGGGTGTTCTTGAAGGAAAGCCACGATACCTATGGCTCATTTTTAAAAAACCAGATGGAGAGGAGGGTACTAATAAGAATAATGCGCTGAGTGATAATGCTAAGGTGAAACAACTTCGGGTTTCTCTTGATGGCACATTTTATCCGCGAGATAGATTGGAAATTGATTGGGAAAAAAATGATTATGCGGAAGCCTACAAGTCCTACCAAAAAGTGTGTGAAAGTAATGGTAATAATGATCCTATTTTGGATATGGTTGCATTTAAAGGTTTATATACAATCTACGCAATTGACCTGAGTTCTCAAAAGGAAACTATAAAGTCTAATCGAGTGGATACTTCTCTATACATTGAAAGAGGGGAGAATGAAGAAGTTGATGCTTATTGTTTGCTTTTGGAGGAAACAGAATTACAGATTAATACAGATAATGGTGTTATGATTAATATCACATAGGTTTTTTCTCATAAATAAATGGTAGGGGTATATGTTAATCAAATCAATCTTAATAAATTAACATCTTGTATTCAAAATCAAAAGCCTTGTATTATTAATGTTAATACAATTCAAAGAAAAGGAGCTGTAAGAATTGATGTTTTACTCACACACACACAAGTAAAAACACTAAATGATGTTGGATCACTTAAAATTAAAATGACGAAACCTATGTTAAAGAAATATTCAATAGACGAGTCAAGAGGAGGATTTCTCCCGTTTCTAATTCCTTTATTTGCTGGTTTAAGTGCGGCGGGAGCATTGACTGGTGGTATTTCAGCAGCGGTAAAAACTGCTAACGAAAGGAAGGCACAACTAAAAGCTCAAAAAGAATTGGAAAGACATAACAAGGAGTTGGAGAAACAAATTAGTGGAAGTGGTGTAATTGTAGATTTTGCTCAAAAACTTGAAAGTCTACCTGATAAAGCTAGATTGTTGGTTGGTGATATGCTTTCCTCTATCGCTCAAGCGGGTGTTAAACTAACTAAACGGGGTAATGGATTGTATCTTTCTCATAAATAAATGGATAAATGGTTTAAACAATTTGGAAAGAATACAACGTCAAATATAGAACTAGCCAAGTATTGTAAAACACTAAAAATTGATAATGTGGTAATCTGTATGAGAGATGAATTAATACATATAAATAAGAATACAAAGAATATTATTATGAATTTAGACACACAGAATGGTTCTCATTGGGTTTGTATTCATAATAGTCAGGATAAATATTATTTTGATAGTTATGGTATGCCACCACCTGTTGAAGTAATACAATTCTTACAGAATGGTGTTTATCAAACATTTCAAGTTCAAGAAATTAATTCTAAATGTTGTGGTCAATTATGTTTATATGTATTATTTCAACTCAACAATAATGAAAATTTTTATGATATCATTTTTAATCTAATATAAATGACTTATGTTGGAAAAGATGGTTCTATCTTTGGAAAATCCTCTCAGGATATTGATTTATCAAATTATTATACAAAGGCACAGGCTGAACGACAAAAATATAGTGTAAGTAAAAATATTAATATGAAGAATACTTATAAATTAATCAATTATCCAAACCCTACAGATGCGAATGACTTAATTAGATTAAGTGATTTATCACAATATATATTTTTAAAGAAAACAGCACGTTTTGTGAAAGAAGTAAAATTTACAACCACAACACCTGGTTATACTGACCATACACCTTTCCTCATTGAATTTAACTACCTGCTTACAATTGAATTTTATAAAGAAGGACATTTAGTTAATATGCGAATTAATAAATGGGGGTATGATATGCCTGATTTAGGGTATAATTGGTCTTTTTCAATAAACATAGAAGACCTACATGATTTAAATCAGTCTCGTAAAGAAGAATATTATCCACTTGGTGAGGATAAGGATTTATGTGGAAGTACAATTAGTAAACAACAAATACGTGATTTTAAGAAAAGAAAAATATATGATAGTATAGCGATGGTTCGCATGACAAAGAAGGAAGGTAATGAGATAAGGATAGAAAGCCGAGGAATACAAACCGATTTGGTAGTGGGAAGATGGGGTGGTATTACCTGTCATAATATTAATCTCACATATATTTCTGATACATAAATGGCAGGAAGAAGACTACAAGAGAATTATAATTTTTGTATTCAAGGATACCTACAAGAAAAGGGTGCTCGGTATTACATACCTTATGATTTGGAGCATATACATGGGAATTTTGTCATTAAAAACTGGCCTTATACTGATATTGTTAAACCCACAAATAGAGACTTGTTTAAAATATTAAATAAAAATGAACTTCTCAAAGTTATGAAATATAAAACTCTTTTAGAAATCGTCAACAAATCTTATTGGTATCCTATTATGAGAAAAATAATTATAGATACAAGAATATCTCAAAATCCAGATGAGTATATGTATAATATTCTTTGGGGTTCAAACTCAAGGGTAGCAAGGGATGAGGAAGGAGTTGAAGAAGAGAAGGAGGAAAGAGAGAAAAAGGAGAAGGAGGAAAGGGAGAGGGAGGAGAAGGAGGAGAGGGAGAAAAAGGAGGAGAAGGAGGAGAGGGAGAAAAATGAGAAGGAGGAAAGGGAGAAAAGGGAGAAGGAGGAAAGGGAGAAAAGGGAGAAAAAGGAGAAGGAGGAGAGGGAGAAAATGGAGGAGGAGGAGAGGGAGCAAAGAGAGAGGGAGGAAAAATATAAAAAGATGGAAATCATTGAGATTCATAAAAGATTGAGTGTATTAAAGCAAATAAATCAATCTCAACGCACCGAAGAGGAAATTAAAGAATTAACAACTCTTATGAAGATAATGGTTTCAAAAATAAGAACGTCAATGTCTTCAATTTCAGGGAGGAGATTTAAACGAGAAAGTGGTGAAGAAGAAGAAGAAGAAGAAGGAAAAGATTATGTGATTGATGATGTTGGTGTCATTGACTTTAGTTAGTTTTTATTTGTAAATAAATGGAGGAGAGAGTGAAGGCATTCCTTAGGATTCTTTATGTTTTAAAAATAAAGATTGAAATGTATATGTTGAAAACCAAAAAGGTTTTGATACTCTGTCGGAATTTTTCTGATAAATAAATATGAGTTATTGTCTCAAATGTAAAAAGAAAACTAAATCTAAAAATATCTCTTATGTTAAAGCTAAAAATAATA